>NC_088389.1:32811742-33114772 GCF_037993035.2 Macaca fascicularis
CTAAGACAGTTCTTGTGGAATTGGCAAAGTGATATTTGGAAGCCCCTAGAGGGCTTTGGTAAAAAAGGAAATATCCTCAGATGAAATCTGAAAACAAGCTTTCTGAGAAACTGCTTAGTGTTCTGTTAATTCATCTCACAGAGTTACATCTGTATTTCGTGGATCTCTTTGCTAGCCTTATTTCTGTGGAATCTGAGAACAGATATTTCGGATCCCTTTGAAGACGATAGGGCCAAAGGAAATATCCTCCGATAACAAAGAGAAAGAAGCTTTCTGAGAAACCTCTTTGTGTTTTGTGAAATCATCACACAGAGGTACAGCTTCCCATAGAAGAAGTCATTCGCTAAGACAGTTCTTGTGGAATTGGCAAAGTGATATTTGGATGCCCATAGAGGGCTATGGTGAAAAAGGAAATATCCTCCGATTAAATCTGGAAAGAAGCTTTCTGAGAAACTGCTTAGTGTTCTGTTAATTCATCTCACAGAGTTACATCTGTACTTCGTGGATCTCTTTGCTAGCCTTATTTCTGTGGAATCTGAGAACAGATATTTCAGATCCCTTTGAAGACGATAGGGCCAAAGGAAATATCCTCCGATAACAAAGAGAAAGAAGCTTTCTGAGAAACTTCTTTGTGTTCTGTGAAATCATCTCACAGAGTTACAGCTTTCCCCTCAACAAGCCTTTCGTTAAGCCAGTTCTTGTGGAATTGGCAAAGTGATATTTGGAAGCCCATAGAGGGCTATGGTGAAAAAGGAAATATCCTCAGTTGAAATCTTGAAAGAAGCTTTCTGAGAAACTGCTGAGTGTTCTGTTAATTCATCTCACAGAGTTACATCTGTATTTCGTGGATCTCTTTGCTAGCCTTATTTCTGTGGAATCTGAGAACAGATATTTCGGATCCCTTTGAAGACTATAGGGCCAATGGAAATATCCACCGATAACAAAGAGAAAGAAGCTTTCTGAGACACTTCTTTGTGTTCTGTGAAATCATCTCACGGAGTTATAGCTTTCCCCTCAAGAAGCCTTTCGCTAAGACAGTTCTTGTGGAATTGGCAAAGTGATATTTGGAAGCCCATAGAGGGCTATGGTGAAAAAGGAAATATCCTCAGTTGAAATCTGGAAAGAAGCTTTCTGAGAAACTGCTGAGTGTTCTGTTAATTCATCTCACAGACTTACATCTGTATTTCGTGGATCTCTCTGCTAGACTTATTTCTGTGGAATCTGAGAACAGATATTTCGGATCCCTTTTGGAGACTACAGGGCCAAAGGAAATATCCTCCGATAACAAAGAGAAAGAAGATTTCTGAGAAACTTCTTTGTGTTCTGTGAAATCATCTCACAGAGTTACAGCTTTCCCCTCAAGAAGCCTTTCGCTAAGACAGTTCTTGTGGAATTGGCAAAGTGATATTTGGAAGCCCTTAGAGGGCTATGGTGAAAAAGGAAATATCCTCAGATGAAATCTGGAAAGAAGCTTTCTGAGAAACTGCTTAGTGTTCTGTTAATTCATCTCACAGAGTTACATCTGTATTTCGTGGATGTCTTTGCTAGCCTTATTTCTGTGGAATCTGAGAACAGATATTTCGGATCCCTTTGAAGACGATGGGGCCAAAGGAAATATCCTCCGATAACAAAGAGAAAGAAGCTTTCTGAGAAACTTCTTTGTGTTCTGTGAAATCATCTCACAGAGGAACAGTTTTCCATAGAAGAAGCCATTCGCTAAGACAGTTCTTGTGGAATTGGCAAAGTGGTATTTGGATGCCCATAGAGTTCTATGGTGAAAAAGGAAATATCCTCAGATGAAATCTGGAAAGAAGCTTTCTGAGAAACTGCTTAGTGTTCTGTTAATTCATCTCACAAAGTTACATCTGTATTTCCTGGATCTCTTTGCCAGCCTTATTTCTGTGGAATCTGACAACAGATATTTCGGATCCCTTTGAAGACTATAGGGCCAAAGGAAATATCCCCCGATAACAAAGACAAAGATGCTTTCTGAGAAACTTCTTTGTGTTCTGTGAAATCATCTCACAGAGGTACTGCTTTCCCTAGAAGAAGCTATTCGCTAAGACAGTTCTTCTGGAATTGGCAAAGTGATATTTGGAAGCCCATAGAGAGCTATGGTGAAAAAGGAAACATCCTCAGATGAAATCTGGAAAGAAGCTTTCTGAGAAACTGCTTAGTGTTCTGTTAATTCATCTCACAGAGTTACATCTGTATTTCGTGGATGTCTTTGCTAGCCTTATTTCTGTGGAATCTGAGAACAGATATTTCGGATCCCTTTGAAGACGATGGGGCCAAAGGAAATATCCTCCGATAACAAAGAGAAAGAAGCTTTCTGAGAAACTTCTTTGTGTTCTATGAAATCATCTCACAGAGGAACAGTTTTCCATAGAAGAAGCCATTCGCTAAGACAGTTCTTGTGGAATTGGCAAAGTGGTATTTGGATGCCCATAGAGTTCTATGGTGAAAAAGGAAACATCCTCAGATGAAATCTGGAAAGAAGCTTTCTGAAGAACTGCTTAGTGTTCTGTTAATTCATCTCACAGAGTTACATCTGTATTTCATGGATCTCTTTGCTAGCCTTATTTCTGTGAAATCTGAGAACAGTTATTTTGGATCCCTTTGAAGACTATAGGGCCAAAGGAAATATCCAACGATAACAAAGAGCAAGAAGCTTGCTGAGAAACTTCTTTGTGTTCTGTGTAATCATCTCACAGAGTTACAGCTCTCCCCTCAAGAAGTCTTTCGCTAAGACAGTTCTTGTGGAATTGGCAAAGTGATATTTGGATGCCCATAGAGGGCTATGGTAAAAAAGGAAATATCCTCAGATGAAATCTGGAAAGAAGCTTTCTGAGAAATTGCTTAGGGTTCGGTTAATTCATCTCAGAGAGTTACATCCGTATTTCGTGGATGTCTTTGCTAGCCTTATTTCTGTGGAATCTGAGAACAGATATTTCGGATCCCTTTGAAGACGATAGGGCCAAAGGAAATATCCTCCGATAACAAAGAGAAAGAAGCTTTCTGAGAAACTTCTTTGTGTTCTGTGAAATCATCTCACAGAGTTACAGCTTTCCACTCAAAAAGCCTTTCGTTAAGCCAGTTCTTGTGTAATTGGCAAAGTGATATTTGGAAGCCCATAGAGGGCTATGGTGAAAAAGGAAATATCCTCAGTTGAAATCTGGAAAGAAGCTTTCTGAGAAACTGCTGAGTGTTCTGTTAATTCATCTCACAGCGTTACATCTGTATTTCGTGGATCTCTTTGCTAGCCTTATTTCTGTGGAATCTGAGAACAGATATTTCGGATCCCTTTGAAGACTATAGGGCCAATGGAAATATCCACCGATAACAAAGAGAAAGAAGCTTTCTGAGACACTTCTTTGTGTTCTGTGAAATCATCTCACGGAGTTATAGCTTTCCCCTCAAGAAGCCTTTCGCTAAGACAGTTCTTGTGTAATTGGCAAAGTGATATTTGGATGCCCATAGAGGGCTATGGTGAAAAAGGAAATATCCTCGGATGAAATCTGGAAAGAAGCTTTCTGAGAAACTGCTTGGTGTTCTGTTAATTCATCTCAGAGAGTTACATCTGTATTTCGTGGATCTCTTTGCTAGCCTTATTTCTGTGGAATCTGGGAACAGATATTTCGGATCCCTTTGAAGACGATAGGCCCAAAGGAAATATCCTCCGATAACAAAGAGAAAGAAGCTTTCTGAGAAACTTCTTTGTGTTCTGTGAAATCATCTCAGAGAGTTACAGCTTTCCCCTCAAGAAGCCTTTCGCTAAGACAGTTCTTGTGGAATTGGCAAAGTGATATTTGGAAGCCCATACAGGGCTATGGTGAAAAAGGAAATATCCTCAGATGAAATCTGGAAAGAAGCTTTCTGAGAAACTGCTTAGTGTTCTGTTAATTCATCTCACAGAGTTACATCTGTATTTCGTGGATCTCTTTGCTAGCCTTATTTCTGTGGATTCTGAGAACAGATATTTCGGATCCCTTTGAAGACGATAGGGAAAAAGGAAATATCCTCCGATAACAAAGAGAAAGAAGCTTTCTGAGAAACTTCTTTGTGTTCTGTGAAATCATCTCACAGAGTTACAGCTTTCCCCTCAAGAAGCCTTTCGCTAAGACAGTTCTTGTGGAATTGGCAAAGTGATATTTGGAAGCCCTTAGAGGGTTATGGTGAAAAAGGAAATATCCTCAGATGAAATCTGGAGAGAAGCTTTCTGAGAAACTGCTTAGTGTTCTTATTTCATCTCACAGAGTTACATCTGTATTTCGTGGATCTCTTTGCTAGCCTTATTTCTGTGGAATCTGGGAACAGATATTTCGGATCCCTTTGAAGACGATAGGGCCAAAGGAAATATCCTCCGATAACAAAGACAAAGAAGCTTTCTGAGAAACTTCTTTGTGTTCTGTGAAATCATCTCACAGAGGTACAGCTTTCCATAGAAGACGCCATTCGCTAAGACAGTTCTTGTGGAATTGGCAAAGTGATATTTGGATGCCCATAGAGGGCTATGGTGAAAAAGGAAATATCCTCAGATGAAATCTGGAAAGAAGCTTTCTTAGAAACTGCTTAGTGTTCTGTTAATTCATCTCAGAGAGTTACATCCGTATTTCGTGGATGTCTTTGCTAGCCTTATTTCTGTGGAATCTGAGAACAGATATTTCGGATCCCTTTGAAGACGATAGGGCCAAAGGAAATATCCTCCGATAACAAAGAGAAAGAAGCTTTCTGAGAAACTTCTTTGTGTTCTGTGAAATCATCACACAGAGTTACAGCTTTCCCCTCAAGAAGCCTTTCGCTAAGACAGTTCTTGTGGAATTGGCAAAGTGATATTTGGAAGCCCCTAGAGGGCTTTGGTAAAAAAGGAAATATCCTCAGATGAAATCTGGAAACAAGCTTTCTGAGAAACTGCTTAGTGTTCTGTTAATTCATCTCACAGAGTTACATCTGTATTTCGTGGATCTCTTTGCTAGCCTTATTTCTGTGGAATCTGAGAACAGATATTTCGGATCCCTTTGAAGACGATAGGGCCAAAGGAAATATCCTCCGATAACAAAGAGAAAGAAGCTTTCTGAGAAACCTCTTTGTGTTTTGTGAAATCATCACACAGAGGTACAGCTTCCCATAGAAGAAGTCATTCGCTAAGACAGTTCTTGTGGAATTGGCAAAGTGATATTTGGATGCCCATAGAGGGCTATGGTGAAAAAGGAAATATCCTCCGATTAAATCTGGAAAGAAGCTTTCTGAGAAACTGCTTAGTGTTCTGTTAATTCATCTCACAGAGTTACATCTGTACTTCGTGGATCTCTTTGCTAGCCTTATTTCTGTGGAATCTGAGAACAGATATTTCAGATCCCTTTGAAGACGATAGGGCCAAAGGAAATATCCTCCGATAACAAAGAGAAAGAAGCTTTCTGAGAAACTTCTTTGTGTTCTGTGAAATCATCTCACAGAGTTACAGCTTTCCCCTCAACAAGCCTTTCGTTAAGCCAGTTCTTGTGGAATTGGCAAAGTGATATTTGGATGCCCATAGAGGGCTATGGTGAAAAAGGAAATATCCTCAGTTGAAATCTTGAAAGAAGCTTTCTGAGAAACTGCTGAGTGTTCTGTTAATTCATCTCACAGAGTTACATCTGTATTTCGTGGATCTCTTTGCTAGCCTTATTTCTGTGGAATCTGAGAACAGATATTTCGGATCCCTTTGAAGACTATAGGGCCAATGGAAATATCCACCGATAACAAAGAGAAAGAAGCTTTCTGAGACACTTCTTTGTGTTCTGTGAAATCATCTCACGGAGTTATAGCTTTCCCCTCAAGAAGCCTTTCGCTAAGACAGTTCTTGTGGAATTGGCAAAGTGATATTTGGAAGCCCATAGAGGGCTATGGTGAAAAAGGAAATATCCTCAGTTGAAATCTGGAAAGAAGCTTTCTGAGAAACTGCTGAGTGTTCTGTTAATTCATCTCACAGACTTACATCTGTATTTCGTGGATCTCTCTGCTAGCCTTATTTCTGTGGAATCTGAGAACAGATATTTCGGATCCCTTTTGGAGACTACAGGGCCAAAGGAAATATCCTCCGATAACAAAGAGAAAGAAGATTTCTGAGAAACTTCTTTGTGTTCTGTGAAATCATCTCACAGAGTTACAGCTTTCCCCTCAAGAAGCCTTTCGCTAAGACAGTTCTTGTGGAATTGGCAAAGTGATATTTGGAAGCCCTTAGAGGGCTATGGTGAAAAAGGAAATATCCTCAGATGAAATCTGGAAAGAAGCTTTCTGAGAAACTGCTTAGTGTTCTGTTAATTCATCTCACAGAGTTACATCTGTATTTCGTGGATGTCTTTGCTAGCCTTATTTCTGTGGAATCTGAGAACAGATATTTCGGATCCCTTTGAAGACGATGGGGCCAAAGGAAATATCCTCCGATAACAAAGAGAAAGAAGCTTTCTGAGAAACTTCTTTGTGTTCTGTGAAATCATCTCACAGAGGAACAGTTTTCCATAGAAGAAGCCATTCGCTAAGACAGTTCTTGTGGAATTGGCAAAGTGGTATTTGGATGCCCATAGAGTTCTATGGTGAAAAAGGAAATATCCTCAGATGAAATCTGGAAAGAAGCTTTCTGAGAAACTGCTTAGTGTTCTGTTAATTCATCTCACAGACTTACATCTGTATTTCGTGGATCTCTTTGCTAGCCTTATTTCTGTGGAATCTGAGAACAGATATTTCGGATCCCTTTGAAGACGATAGGGCCAAAGGAAATATCCTCCGATAACAAAGACAAAGAAGCTTTCTGAGAAACTTCTTTGTGTTCTGTGAAATCATCTCACAGAGTTACAGCTTTCCCCTCAACAAGCCTTTCGTTAAGCCAGTTCTTGTGGAATTGGCAAAGTGATATTGGGAAGCCCAAAGCGGGCTATGGTGAAAAAGGAAACATCCTCAGTTGAAATCTCGAAAGAAACTTTCTGAGAATCTGCTTAGTGTTCTGTTAATTCATCTCACAGAGTTACATCTGTATTTCGTGGATCTCTTTGCTAGCCTTATTTCTGTGGAATCTGAGAACAGATATTTCGGATCCCTTTGGAGACTACAGGGCCAAAGGTAATATCCTCCGATAACAAAGAGAAAGAAGATTTCTGAGAAACTTCTTTGTTTTCTGTGAAATCATCTCACAGAGTTACAGCTTTCCCCTCAAGAACCCTTTCGCTAAGACAGTTCTTGTGGAATTGGCAAAGTGATATTTGGAAGCCCTTAGAGGCCTATGGTGAAAAAGGAAATATCCTCAGATGAAATCTGGAAAGAAGCTTTTTTAGAAACTGCTTAGTGTTCTGTTAATTCATCTCACAGAGTTACATCTGTATTTCGTGGATCTCTTTGCTAGCCTTATTTCTGTGTAATCTGAGAACAGATATTTCGGATCCCTTTGAAGACTATAGGGCCAAAGGAAATATCCTCCGATAAAAAAGAGAAAGAAGCTTTCTCAGAAACTTCTTTGTGTTCTGTGAAATCATCTCACCGAGTTACAGCTTTCCCCTCCAGAAGCCTTTCGCTATGACAGTTCTTGTGGAATTGGCAAAGTGATATTTGGAAGCCCTTAGAGGGCTATGGTGAAAAAGGAAATATCCTCAGATGAAATCTGGAAAGAAGCTTTCTGAGAAACTGCTTAGTGTTCTGTTAATTTATCTCACAGAGTTACATTGTGTTTCCTGGATCTCTTTGCCAGCCTTATTTCTGTGGAATCTGAGAACAGATATTTCGGATCCCTTTGAAGACTATAGGGCCAAAGGAAATATCCCCCGATAACAAAGACAAAGATGCTTTCTGAGAAACTTCTTTGTGTTCTGTGAAATCATCTCACAGAGGTACAGCTTTCCCTAGAAGAAGCGTTTCGCTAAGACAGTTCTTGTGGAATTGGCAAAGTGATATTTGGAAGCCCATAGAGAGCTATGGTGAAAAAGGAAATATCCTCAGATGAAATCTGGAAAGAAGCTTTCTGAGAAAGTGCTTAGTGTTCTGTTAATTTATCTCACAGAGTTATATCTGTATTTCGTGGATGACTTTGCTAGCCTTATTTCTGTGGAATCTGAGAACAGATATTTCGGATCCCTTTGAAAACTATATGGCCAAAGGAAATATGCTCCGATAACAAAGAGAAAGAAGCTTTCTGAGAAACTTCTTTGTGTTATGTGAATCATCTCACAGAGGTACAGCTTCCCCTAGAAGAAGCCTTTCGCTAAGACAGTTCTTGTGGAATTGGCAAAGTGATATTTGGAAGCCCATAGAGGGCTATGGTGAAAAAGGAAATATCCTCAGATGAAATCTGGAAAGAAGCTTTCTGAGAAACAGCTTAGTGTTCTGTTAATTCATCTCACAGAGTTACATCTGTATTTCGTGGATCTCTTTGCTAGCCTTAATTCTGTGGAATCTGAGAACAGATATTTCGGATCCCTTTGAAGACTACACGGCCAAAGGAAATATCCTCCGATAACAAAGAGTAAGAAGCTTTCTCAAAAACTTCTTTGTGTTCGGTGAAATCATCTCAACACAGTTACAGCTTTCCCCTCAAGAAGCCTTTCGCTAAGCCAGTTCTTGTGGAATTGGAAAAGTGATATTTGGAAGCCCATAGAGGGCTATGGTGAAAAAGGAAATATCCTCGGATGAAATCTGGAAAGAAGCTTTCTGAGAAACTGCTTAGTGTTCTGTTAATTCATCTCACAGAGTTTCATCTGTATTTCCTGGATCTCTTTGCTAGCCTTATTTCTGTGGAATCTGAGAACAGATATTTCGGATCCCTTTGGAGACTATAGGGCCAAAGGAAATATCCTCCGATAACAAAGAGAAAGAAGCTTTCTGAGAAACTTCTTTGTGTTCTGTGAAATCATCTCACAGAGTTACAGCTTTCCCCTCAAGAAGCCTTTCGCTAAGACAGTTCTTGTTGAATTGGCAAAGTGATATTTGGAAGCCCTTAGAGGGCTATGGTGAAAAAGGAAATATCCTCGGATGAAATCTGGAAAGAAGCTTTCTGAGAAACTGCTTAGTGTTCTGTTAATTCATCTCACAGAGTTACATCTGTATTTTATGGATCTCTTTGCTAGCCTTATTTCTGTGGAATCTGAGAAAAGATATTTCGGATCTCTTTGAAGACTATAGGGCCAAAGGAAATATCCTCCGATAACAAAGAGAAAGAAGCTTTCTGAGAAACTTCTTTGTGTTCTGCGAAATCATGTCACACCGTTACAGCTTTCCCCTCAAGAAGCCTTTGGCCAAGACTGTTCTTGTGGAATTGGGAAAGTGATATTTGGAAGCCCAAAGAGGGCTATGGTGAAAAAGGAAATATCCTCAGATGAAATCTGGAAAGAAGCTTTTTTAGAAACTGCTTAGTGTTCTGTTAATTCATCTCACAGAGTTACAGCTGTATTTCGTGGATCTCTTTGCTAGCCTTATTTCTGTGTAATCTGAGAACAGATATTTCGGATCCCATTGAAGACTATAGGGCCAAAGGAAATATCCTCCGATAACAAAGACAAAGAAGCTTTCTCAGAAACTTCTTTGTGTTCTGTGAAATCATCTCACAGAGTTACAGCTTTCCCCTCAAGAAGACTTTCGCCAAGACAGGTCTTGTGGAATTGGCAAAGTGATATTTGGAAGCCCTTAGAGGGCCATGGTGAAAAAGGAAATATCCTCAGATGAAATCTGGAAAGTAGCTTTCTGAAGAACTGCTTAGTGTTCTGTTAATTCATCTCATAGAGTCACATCTGTGTTTCGTGGATCTCTTTGCTAGCCTTATTTCTGTGGAATCTGAGAACAGATATTTCGGATCCCTTTGAAGACTATAGGGCCAAAGGAAATATCCTCTGATAACAAAGAGAAAGAAGCTTTCTGAGAAACTTCTTTGTGTTCTGTGAAATCATCTCACAGAGTTACAGCTTTCCCCTCCAGAAGCCTTTCGCTATGACAGTTCTTGTGGAATTGGCAAAGTGATATTTGGAAGCCCTTAGAGGGCTATGGTGAAAAAGGAAATATCCTCAGATGAAATCTGGAAAGAAGCTTTCTGAGAAACTGCTTAGTGTTCTGTTAATTCATCTCACAGAGTTACATCTGTATTTCCTGGATCTCTTTGCCAGCCTTATTTCTGTGGAATCTGAGAACAGATATTTCGGATCCCTTTGAAGACTATAGGGCCAAAGGAAATATCCCCCGATAACAAAGACAAAGATGCTTTCTGAGAAACTTCTTTGTGTTCTGTGAAATCATCTCAGGGAGTTACAGCTCTCCCCTCTACAAGCCTTTCGCTAAGCCAGTTCTTGTGGAATCGGCAAAGTGATATTGGGAAGCCCATAGAGGGCTATGGTGAAAAAGAAAATATCCACAGTTGAAATCTGGAAAGAAGCTTTCTGAGAAAGTGCTGAGTGTTCTGTTAATTCATCTCACAGAGTTACATCTGTATTTCGTGGATCTCTTTGCTAGCCTTATTTCTGTGGAATCTGAGAACAGATATTTCGGATCCCTTTGGAAACTATAGGGCCCAAGGAAATATCCTCCGATCACAAAGAAAAAGAAGCTTTCTGAGAAACTTCTTTGTGTTCTGTGAAATCATCTCACAGAGTTACAGCTTTCCCCTCAAGATGCCTTTCGCCAAGACAGTTCTTATGGAATTGGCAAAGTGATATTTGGAAGCCCTTAGAGGGCTATGGTGAAAAAGGAAATATCCTCAGACGAAATCTGGAAAGAAGCTTTCTGAAGAATTGCTTAGTGTTCTGTTAATTCATCTCACAGAGTTACATCTGTATTTCGTGGATCTCTTTGCTAGCCTTATTTCTGTGGAATCGGAGAACAGATATTTCGTATCCCTTTGAAGACTATAGGGCCAAAGGAAATATCCACCGATAACAAAGAGAAAGAAGCTTTCTGAGAAACTTCTTTGTGTTCTGAGAAATCATCTCACAGAGTTACAGCTTTCCCCTCAAGAAGCCTTTCGCTATGACAGTTATTGTGGAATTGGCAAAGTGATATTTGGATGCCCATAGAGGGCTATGGTGAAAAAGGAAATATCCTCAGATGAAATCTGGAAAGAAGCTTTCTGAGAAACTGCTTAGTGTTCTGTTAATTCATCTCACAGACTTACATCTGTATTTCGTGGATGTCTTTGCTAGCCTTATTTCTGTGGAATCTGAGAACAGATATTTAGGATCCCTTTGAAGACGATAGGGCCAAAGGAAATATCCTCCGATAACAAAGAGAAAGAAGCTTTCTGAGAAACTTCTTTGTGTTCTGTGAAATCATCTCACAGAGGTACAGCTTTCCCTAGAAGAAGCCATTCGCTAAGACAGTTCTTGTGGAATTGGCAAAGTGATATTTGGAAGCCCATAGAGGGCTATGGTGAAAAAGGAAATATCCTCAGATGAAATCTGGAAAGAAGCTTTCTGAGAAAGTGCTTAGTGTTCTGTTAATTTATCTCACAGAGTTATATCTGTATTTCGTGGATGTCTTTGCTAGCCTTATTTCTGTGGAATCTGAGAACAGATATTTCGGATCCCCTTGAAGACGATAGGGCCAAAGGAAATATCCTCTGATAACAAAGAGAAAGAAGCTTTCTGAGAAACTTCTTTGTATTCTGTGAAACCATCTCACAGAGTTACAGCTTTCCCCTCAAGAAGCCTTTCTCTAGGTCAGTTCCTGTGGAATTGGCAAAGTGATATTTGGAAGCCCATAGACGGCTATGGTGAAAAAGGAAATATCCTCAGATGAAATCTGGAAAGAAGCTTTCTGAGAAACTGCTTAGTGTTCTGTCAATTCACCTCACAGACTTACATCTGTATTTCGAGGATCTCTTTGCTAGCAATATTTCTGTGGAATCTGAGAACAGATATTTCGGATCCCTTTGAAAACTATAAGGCCAAAGGAAATATGCTCCGATAACAAAGAGAAAGAAGCTTTCTGAGAAACTTCTTTGTGTTATGTGAATCATCTCACAGAGGTACAGCTTCCCCTAGAAGAAGCCTTTCGCTAAGACAGCTCTTGTGGAATTGGCAAAGTGATATTTGGAAGCCCATAGAGGGCTATGGTGAAAAAGGAAATATCCTCAGATGAAATCTGGAAGGAAGCTTTCTGAGAAACAGCTTAGTGTTCTGTTAATTCATCTCACAGAGTTACATCTGTATTTCGTGGATCTCTTTGCTAGCCTTATTTCTATGGAATCTGAGAACAGATATTTCAGATCCCTTTGAAGACTATAGGCCCAAAGGAAATATCCTCTGATAACAAAGAGAAAGAAGGTTTCTGACAAACTTCTTTGTATTCTGTGAAATCATCTCACAGCGTTACAGCTTTCCCCTCAAGAAGCCTTTAGCTAAGACAGTTCTTGTGGAATTGGCAAAGTGATATTTGGAAGCCCCTAGAGGGCTATGGTGAAAAAGGAAATATCGTCAGATGAAATCTGGAAAGAAGCTTTCTGAGAAACTGCTTAGTGTTCTGTTAATTCATCTAACAGAGTTACATCTGTATTTCGTGGATCTCTTTGCTAGCCTTATTTCTGTGGAATCTGAGAAGAGATATTTCAGATCTCTTTGAAGACTATAGGGCCAAATGAAATATCCTCCGATAACAAAGAGAAAGAAGCTTTCTGAGAAACTTCCTTGTGTTCTGTGAAATCATCTCACAGAGTTACAGCTTTCCCCTCAAGAAGCCTTTCGCTAAGACAGTTCTTGTGGAATTGGCAAAGTGATATTTGGAAGCCCATAGAGGGCTATGGTGAAAAAGGAAATGTCCTCAGATGAAATCTGGAAAGAAGCTTTCGGAGAAACTGCTTAGTGTTCTGTTAATTCATCTCACAGAGTTACAACTGTATTTCGTGGATCTCTCTCCTAGCCTTATTTCTGTGGAATCTGAGAACAGATATTTCGGATCCCTTTGAAGACGATACGGCCAAAGGAAATATCCTCCGATAACAAAGAGAAAGAAGCTTTCTGAGAAACTTCTTTGTGTTCTGTGAAATCTTCTCACAGAGTTACAACTTTCCTCTCAACAAGCCTTTCACTAAGACAGTTCTTGTGGAATTGGCAAAGTGATATTTGGAAGCCCCGTGAGGGCTATGGTGAAAAAGGAAATATCCTCAGATGATATCCTTAAAGAAGCTTTCTGAGAAACTGCTTAGTGTTCTATTAATTCATCTCACAGAGTTACATCTGTATTTCGAGGATCTCTTTGCTAGCCTTATTTCTGTGGAATCTGAGTACAGATATTTCGGATCCCTTTGAAGACCATAGGGCCAAACGAAATATCCTCCGATAACAAAGAGAAAGAAGATTTCTGAGAAACTTCTTTGTGTTCTGTGAAATCATCTCACAGAGTTACACCTTTCCCCTCAAGAAGCATTTCGCTAAGACAGTTCTTGTGGAATTGGCAAAGTGATATTTGGAAGCCCCTAGAGGGCTATGGTGAAAAAGGAAATATCCTCCGATGAAATCTGGAAAGAAGGTTTCTGAGAAACTGCTTAGTGTTCTGTTAATTCATCTCACAGAGTTACATCTGTATTTCGTGGATCTCTTTGCTAGCCTTATTTCTGTGGAATGTGAGAACAGATATTTCGGATCCCTTTGAAGACCATAGGGCCAAACCAAATATCCTCCAATAACAAAGAGAAAGAAGCTTTCTGAGAAACTTCTTTGTGTTCTGTGAAATCATCTCACAGAGCTACACCTTTCCCCTCAAGAAGCATTTCGCTAAGACAGTTCTTGTGGAATTGGCAAACTGATATTTGGAAGCCCTTAGAGGGCTATGGTGAAAAAGGAAATATCCTCAGATGATATCTTTAAAGAAGCTTTCTGAGAAACTGCTTAGTGTTCTATTAATTCATTTCACAGAGTTACATCTGTATTTCGAGGATCTCTTTGCTAGCCTTATTTCTGTGGAATCTGAGTACAGATATTTCGGATCCCTTTGAAGACCATAGGGCCAAAGGAAATATCGTCCGATAACAAAGAGAAAGAAGCTTTCTGAGAAACTTCTTTGTGTTCTGTGAAATCATCTCACAGAGTTACAGCTTTCCCCTCAAGAAGCCTTTCGCTAAGACAGTTCCTGTGGAATTGGCCAAGTGATATTTGGAAGCCCATAGAGGGCTATGGTGAAAAAGGAAATATCCTCAGATGAAATCTGGAAAGAAGGTTTCTGAGAAACTGCTTAGTGTTCTGTTAATTCATCTCACAGAGTTACATCTGTATTTCGTGGATCTCTTTGCTAGCCTTATTTCTGTGGAATCTGAGAACAGATATTTCGGATCCCTTTGAAGACCATACGGCCAAACGAAATATCCTCCGATAACAAAGAGAAAGAAGCTTTCTGAGAAACTTCTTTGTGTTCTGTGAAATCATCTCACAGAGTTACAGCTTTCCCCTCAAGAAGCCTTTCGCTAAGACAGTTCTTGTGGAATTGGCCAAGTGATATTTGGAAGCCCATAGAGGGCTGTGGTGAAAAAGGAAATATCCTCAGATGAAATCTGGAAAGAAGCTTTCTGAGAAACTGCTTAGTGTTCTGTTAATTCATCTCACAGAGTTACAACTGTATTTCGTGGATCTCTTTGGTAGCCTTATTTCTGTGGATTCTGAGAACAGATAATTCGGATCCCTTTGAAGACGATAGGGCCTAAGGAAATATCCTCCATTAACAAAGACAAAGAAGCTTTCTGAGAAACTTCTTTGTGTTCTGTGAAATCTTCTCACAGAGTTACACCTTTCCTCTCTACAAGCCTTTCGCTAAGACAGTTCTTGTGGAATTGGCAAAGTGATATTTGGAAGCCCAGAGAGGGCTATGGTGAAAAAGGAAATATCCTCAGATGAAATCTGGAAAGAAGCTTTCTGAGAATCTGCTTAGTGTTCTGTTAATTCATCTCACCGAGTTACATCTGTATTTCGTGTGTCTCTTTGCTAGCCTTATTTCTGTGGAATCTGAGAACAGATATTTCGGATCCCTTTGAGGACTATAGGGCCAAAGGAAATATCCTCCGATAACAAAGAGAAAGAAGCTTTCTGAGAAACTTCTTTGTGTTCTGTGAAATCATCTCACAGAGTTACACCTTTCCCCTCAAGAAGTCTTTCGCTAAGACAGTTCTTGTGGAATTGGCAAAGTGATATTTGGAAGCCCATAGAGGGCTATGGTGAAAAAGGAAATATCCTCAGATGAAATCTGGAAAGAATCTTTCTGAGAAACTGCTTAGTGTTCTGCTAATTCATCTCAAAGAGGTACATCTGTATTGCTTTGATCTCTTTGCTAGCCTTATTTCTGTGGAATCTGAGAACAGATATTTCGGATCCCTTTGAAGACCATAGGGCCAAACGAAATATACTCCGATAACAAAGAGAAAGAAGCTTTCTGAGAAACTTCTTTGTGTTCTGTGAAATCATCTCACAGAGTTACAGCTTTCTCCTAAAGAAGCCTTTCGCTAAGACAGTTCTTGTGGAATTGGCAAAGTGATATTTGGAAGCCCATAGAGGACTATGGTGAAAAAGGAAATATCCTCCGATGAAATCTGGAAAGAAACCTTTTTAGAAACTGCTTAGTGTTCTGTAAATTCATCTCACAGAGTTACATCTGTATTTCTTTGATCTCTTTGCTAGCCTTATATCTGTGGAATCTGAGTACAGATATTTCGGATCCCTTTGCAGACTATAGGTCCAAAGTAAATATCCTCCGATAACAAAGAGAAAGAAGCTTTCTGAGAAACTTCTTTGTGTTCTGTGAAATCATCTCACAGAGTTACAGCTTTCCCCTCAAGAAGCCTTTCGCTAAGACAGTTCTTGTGGAATTGGCAACGTGATATTTGGAAGCCCATAGAGGGCTATGGTGAAAAAGGAAATATCCTCAGATGATGTCTTTAAAGAAGCTTTCTGAGAAACTGCTTAGTGTTCTATTAATTCAACTCACAGAGCTACATCTGTAGTTCGAGGATCTCTTTGCTAGCCTTATTTCTGTGGAATCTGAGTACAGATATTACGGATCCCTTTGAAGATCATAGGGCGAAAGGAAATATCGTCCGATAACAAAGAGAAAGAAGCTTTCTGAGAAACTTCTTTGTGTTCTGTGAAATCATCTCCCAGAGTTACAGCTTTCCCCTCAAGAAGCCTTTCGCTAAGACAGTTCCTGTGGAATTGGCAAAGTGATATTTGGAAGCCCCTAGAGGGCTATGGTGAAAAAGGAAATATCCTCCGATGAAATCTGGGAAGAAGGTTTCTGAGAAACTGCTTAGTGTTCTGTTAATTCATCTCACAGAGATACATCTGTATTTCGTGGATCTCTTTGCTAGCCTTATTTCTGTGGAATCTGAGAACAGATATTTCGGATCTCTTTGAAGACCATACGGCCAAACGAAATATCCTCCGATAACAAAGAGAAAGAAGCTTTCTGAGAAACTTCTTTGTGTTCTGTGAAATCATCTCACAGAGTTACACCTTTCCCCTCAAGAAGCCTTTCGCTAAAACAGTTCTTGTGGAATTGGCAAAGTGATATTTGGAAGCCCCTAGAGGGCTATGGTGAAAAAGGAAATATCATCAGATGAAATCTGGAAAGAAGCTTTCTGAGAAACTGCTTAGTGTTCTGTTAATTCATCTCACAGAGTTACATCTGTATTTCGTGGATCTCTTTGCTAGCCTTATTTCTGTGGAATCTGAGAACAGATATTTCGGATTCCTTTGAATACCATAGGGCCTAACGAAATATCCTCCGATAACAAAGAGAAAGAAGCTTTCTGAGAAACTTCTTTGTGTCCTGTGAAATCATCTCACAGAGCTACACCTTTTCCCTCAAGAAGCCTTTCGCTAAGACACTTCTTGTGGAATTGGCAAAGTGATATTTCGAAGCCCTTAGAGGGCTATGGTGAAAAAGGAAATATCCTCAGATGAAATCTGGAAAGAAGCTTTTTTAGAAACTGCTTAGTGTTCTGTTAATTCATCTCACAGAGTTACATCTGTATTTCGTGGATCTCTTTGCTAGCCTTATTTCTGTGGAATCTGAGAACAGATATTTCGGATCCCTTAGAAGACCATAGGGCCAAACGAAATATCCTCCGATAACAAAGAGAAAGAAGCTTTCTGAGAAACTTCTTTTTGTTCTGTGAAATCACCTCACAGAGTTACAGCTTTCCCCTCAAGATGCCTTTCACTAAGACAGTTCTTGTGGAATTGGCAAAGTGATATTTGGAAGCCCATAGAGGGCTATGGTGAAAAAGGAAATATCCTCAGATGAAATCTGGAAAGAAGCTTTCTGAGAAACTGCTTAGTGTTCTCTTAATTCATCTCACAGAGTTACATCTGTATTTCGTGGATCACTTTGCTAGCCTTATTTCTGTGGAATCTGAGAACAGATATTTCAGATCCCTTTGAAGACTATAGGGCCAAAGGAAATATCCTCTGATAACAAAGAGAAAGAAGCTTTCTGAGAAACTTCTTTGTGTTCTGTGAAATCATCGCACAGCGTTACAGCTTTCCCCTCAAGAAGCCTTTAGCTAAGACACTTCTTGTGGAATTGGAAAAGTGATATTTGGAAGCCCCTAGAGGGCTATGGTGAAAAAGGAAATATCCTCAGATGAAATCTGGAAAGAAGCTTTCTGAGAAACTGCTTAGTGTTCTGTTAATTCATCTCACAGAGTTACAACTGTATTTCGTGGATCTCTTTGGTAGCCTTATTTCTGTGGATTCTGAGAACAGATAATTCGGATCCCTTTGAAGACGTTAGGGCCAAAGGAAATATCCTCCATTAACAAAGAGAAAGAAGCTTTCTGAGAAACTTCTTTGTGTTCTGTGAAATCTTCTCACAGAGTTACACCTTTCCTCTCAACAAGCCTTTAGCTAAGACAGTTCTTGTGGAATTGGCAAAGTGATATTTGGAAGCCCTGAGAGGGCTATGGTGAAAAAGGAAATATCCTCAGATGAAATCTGGAAAGAAGATTTCTGAGAAACTGCTTAGTGTTCTGTTAATTCATCTCACAGAGTTACATCTGTATTTCGTGGATCTCTTTGCTAGCCTTATTTTTGTTGAATCCGAGAACAGATATTTCGGATCCCTTGAGGCTATAGGGCCAAAGGAAATATCCTCCGATAACAAAGAGAAAGAAGCTTTCTGAGAAACTTCTTTGTGTTCCATGAAATCATCTCACAGAGTTACACCTTGGCCCTCAAGAAGCCTTTCGCTAATACAGTTCTTGTGGAATTGGCAAAGTGATATTTGGAAGCCCATAGAGGGCTATGGTGAAAAAGGAAATATCCTCAGATGAAATCTGGAAAGAAGCTTTCTGAGAAACTGCTTAGTGTTCTGTTAATTCATCTGACAGAGTTACATCTGTATTTCGTGGATCTCTTTGCTAGCCTTATTTCTGTGGAATCTGAGAACACATATTTGGGATCCCTTTGAAGACCATAGGGCCAAACGAAATATTCTAAGATAACAAAGAGAAAGAAGCTTTCTGAGAAACATCTTTGTGTTCTGTGAAATCATCTCACAGAGTTACAGCTTTCCCCTCAAGAAGCCTTTCGCTAAGACAGTTCTTGTGGAATTGGCAAAGTGATATTTGGAAGCCCCTACAGGGCTAGGGTGAAAAAGGAAATATCCTCAGATGAAATCTGGAAAGAAGCTTTCTGAGAAACTGCTTCTTGTTCTGTTAATTCATCTCACAGATTTACATCTGTATTTCGTGGATCTCTTTGCTAGCCTTATTTCTGTGGAATCTCTGAACAGATATTTCGGATCCCTTTGAAGACCATAGGGCCAAACGAAATATCCTCCGATAACAAAGAGAAAGAAGCTTTCTGAGAAACTTCTTTGTGTTCTGTGAAATCATCTCACAGAGTTACAGCTTTCTCCTCAAGAAGCCTTTCGCTAAGACAGTTCTTGTGGAATTGGCAAAGTGATATTTGGAAGCCCTTAGAGGGCTATGGTGAAAAAGGAAATATCCTCAGATGATATCTTTAAAGAAGCTTTCTGAGAAACTGCTTAGTGTTCTATTAATTCATCTCACAGAGTTACATCTGTATTTCGAGGATATCTTTGCTAGCCTTGTTTCTGTGGAATCTGAGTACAGATATTTCGGATCCCTTTGAAGACCATAGGGCCAAGGAAATATCGTCCGATAACAAAGAGAAAGAAGCTTTCTGAGAAACTTCTTTGTGTTCTGTGAAATCATCTCACAGAGTTACAGCTTTCCCCTCAAGATGCCTTTCGCTAAGACAGTTCCTGTGGAATTGGCAAAGTGATATTTGGAAGCCCCTAGAGGGCTATGGTGAAAAAGGAAATATCCTCCGATGAAATCTGGAAAGAAGGTTTCTGAGAAACTGCTTAGTGTTCTGTTAATTCATCTCACAGAGTTACATCTGTATTTCGTGGATCTCTTTGCTAGCCTTATTTCTGTGGAATCTGAGAACAGATATTTCGGATCCCTTTGAAGACCATACGGACAAACGAAAAATCCTCCGATAACAAAGAGAAAGAAGCTTTCTGAGAAACTTCTTTGTGTTCTGTGAAATCATCTCACAGAGTTACACCTTTCCCCTCAAGAAGCCTTTCGCTAAGACAGTTCTTGTGGAATTGGCAAAGTGATATTTGGAAGCCCCTAGAGGGCTATGGTGAAAAAGGAAATATCGTCAGATGAAATCTGGAAAGAAGCTTTCTGAGAAACTGCTTAGTGTTCTGTTACTTCATCTCACAGAGTTACATCTGTATTTCGTGGATCTCTTTGCTAGCCTTATTTCTGTGGAATCTGAGAAAAGATATTTCGGATCCCTTTGAAGACCATAGGGCCAAACGAAATATCCTCCGATAACAAAGAGAAAGAAGCTTTCTGAGAAACTTCTTTGTGTTCTGTGAAATCTTCTCACAGAGTTACACCTTTACCCTCAAGAAGCCTTTCGCTAAGACAGTTCTTGTGAAATTGGCAAAGTGATATTTCGAAGCCCTTAGAGGGCTATGGTGAAAAAGGAAATATCCTCAGATGAAATCTGGAAAGAAGCTTTCTGAGAAACTGCTTAGTGTTCTGTTAATTCATCTCACAGAGTTACATCTGTATTTCGTGGATCTCTTTGCTAGCCTTATTTCTGTGGAATCTGAGAACAGATATTTCGGATCCCTTTGAAGACCATAGGGCCAAACGAAATATCCTCCGATAACAAAGAGAAAGAAGCTTTCTGAGAAACTTCTTTGTGTTCTGTGAAATCATCTCACAGAGTTACAGCTTTCCCCTCAAGAAGCCTTAAGCTAAGACAGTTCTTGTGGAATTGGCAACGTGATATTTGGAAGCCCATAGAGGGCTATGGTGAAAAAGGAAATGTCCTCCGATGAAATCTGGAAAGAAGGTTTCTGAGAAACTGGTTAGTGTTCTGTTAATTCATCTCACAGAGTTACATCTGTATTTCCTGGATCTCTTTGCTAGCCTTATTTCTGTGGAATCTGAGAACAGATATTTCGGATTCCTTTGAAGACCATAGGGCCAAACAAAATATCCACCGATAACAAAGAGAAAGAAGCTTTCTGAGAAACTTCTTTGTGTTCTGTGAAATCATCTCACAGAGTTACAGCTTTCTCCTCAAGAAGCCTTTCGCTAAGACAGTTCTTGTGGAATTGGCAAAGTGATATTTGGAAGCCCATAGAGGGCTAAGGTGAAAAAGGAAATATCCTCAGATGAAATCTGGAAAGAAGCTTTCTGAGAAACTGCTTAGTGTTCTGTTAATTCATCTCACAGAGTTACATCTGTATTTCGTGGATCTCTTTGCTAGCCTTATTTCTATGGAATCTGAGAACAGATATTTCAGATCCCTTTGAAGACTATAGGGCCAAAGGAAATATCCTCTGATAACAAAGAGAAAGAAGGTTTCTGTCAAACTTCTTTGTATTCTGTGAAATCATCTCACAGCGTTACAGCTTTCCCCTCAAGAAGCCTTTAGCTAAGACAGTTCTTGTGGAATTGGCAAAGTGATATTTGGAAGCCCCTAGAGGGCTATGGTGAAAAAGGAAATATCGTCAGATGAAATCTGGAAAGAAGCTTTCTGAGAATCTGCTTAGTGTTCTGTTAATTCATCTAACAGAGTTACATCTGTATTTCGTGGATCTCTTTGCTAGCCTTATTTCTGTGGAATCTGAGAAGAGATATTTCGGATGTCTTTGAAGAGTATAGGGCCAAATGAAATATCCTCTGATAACAAAGAGAAAGAAGCTTTCTGAGAAACTTCCTTGTGTTCTGTGAAATCATCTCACAGAGTTACAGCTTTCCCCTCAAGAAGCCTTTCGCTAAGACAGTTCTTGTGGAATTGGCAAAGTGATATTTGGAAGCCCATAGAGGTCTATGGTGAAAAAGGAAATGTCCTCAGATGAAATCTGGAAAGAAGCTTTCGGAGAAACTGCTTAGTGTTCTGTTAATTCATCTCACAGAGTTACAACTGTATTTCGTGGATCTCTTTCCTAGCCTTATTTCTGTGGAATCTGAGAACAGATATTTCGGATCCCTTTGAAGACGATAGGGCCAAAGGAAATATCCTCCGATAACAAAGAGAAAGAAGCTTTCTGAGAAACTTCTTTGTGTTCTGTGAAATCTTCTCACAGAGTTACACCTTTCCTCTCAACAAGCCTTTCACTAAGACAGTTCTTGTGGAATTGGCAAAGTGATATTTGGAAGCCCCGAGAGGGCTATGGTGAAAAAGGAAATATCCTCAGATGATATCTTTAAAGAAGCTTTCTGAGAAACTGCTTAGTGTTCTATTAATTCATCTCACAGAGTTACATCTGTATTTCGAGGATCTCTTTGCTAGCCTTATTTCTGTGGAATCTGAGTACAGATATTTCGGATCCCTTTGAAGACCATAGGGCCAAACGAAATATCCTCCGATAACAAAGAGAAAGAAGCTTTCTGAGAAACTTCTTTGTGTTCTGTGAAATCATCTCACAGAGTTACACCCTTCCCCTCAAGAAGCATTTCGCTAAGACAGTTCTTGTGGAATTGGCAAAGTGATATTTGGAAGCCCATAGAGGGCTATGGTGAAAAAGGAAATATCCTCAGATGAAATCTGGAAAGAAGCTTTCTGAGAAACTGCTTAGTGTTCTGTTAATTCATCTCACAGTGTTACATCTGTATTTCTTTTTTTTTTTTCTTTTTTTTTTTTTGAGACCGAGTCTCACGCTGTTGCCCAGGCTGGAGTGCAGTGGCGCGATCTCGGCTCACTGCAAGCTCCGCCTCCTGGGTTCATGCCATTCTCCTGCCTCAGCCTCCTGAGTAGCTGGGACTACAGGCGCCCGCCACCGCGCCCGGCTAATTTTTTGTATTTTTAGTAGAGACGGGGTTTCACTGTGGTCTCGATCTCCTGACCTTGTGATCCGCCCGCCTCGGCCTCCCAAAGTGCTGGGATTACAGGCTTGAGCCACCGCGCCCAGCCTACATCTGTATTTCGTGGATCTCTTTGCTAGCCTTATTTCTGTGGAATCTCTGAACAGATATTTCGGATCCCTTTGAAGACCTTAGGGCCAAACGAAATATCCTCCGATAACAAAGAGAAAGAAGCTTTCTGAGAAACTTCTTTGTGTTCTGTGAAATCATCTCACTGAGATACAGCTTTCCACTCAAGAAGCCTTTCCCTAAGACAGTTCTTGTGGAATTGGCAAAGTGATATTTGGAAGCCATTAGAGGGCTACGGTGAAAAAGGAAATATCCTCAGATGAAATCTGGCAAGAAGCTTTCTGAGAAACTGCTTAGTGTTCTGGTAATTCATCCTACAGAGTTACATCTGTATTTCGTGGATCTCTTTGCTAGCCTTATTTCTGTGGAATCTGAGAACAGATATTTCGGATCCCTTTGAAGACTATATGTCCAAAGGAAATATCCACCGATAACAAAGAGAAAGAAGCTTTCTGAGAAACTTCTTTGTGTTCTGTGAAATCATCTCACAGAGTTACAGCTTTCTCCTCAAGAAGCCTTTCGCTAAGACAGCTCTTGTGGAACTGGCAAAGTGATATTTGGAAGCCCATAGAGGGCTATCGTGAAAAAGGAAATATCCTCAGATGAAATCTGGAAAGAAGCTTTCTGAGAAACTGCTTAGTGTTCTCTTAATTCATCCCACAGACTTACATCTGTATTTCGTGGATGTCTTTGCTAGCCTTATTTCTGTGGAATCTGAGAACAAATATTTCGGATCCCTTTGAAGACGATAGGGCCAAAGGAAATATCCTCCGATAACAAAGAGAAAGAAGCTTTCTGAGAAACTTCTTTCTGTTCTGTGAATTCATCTCACAGAGTTACAGCTTTCCATAGAAGAAGCCATTCGCTAAGACAGTTCTTGTGGAATTGGCAAAGTGATATTTGGATGCCCATAGAGGGCTATGGTGAAAAAGGAAATATCCTCAGATGAAATCTGGACAGAAGCTTTCTGAGAAACTGCTTAGTGTTCTGTTAATTCATCTCACAGAGTTACATCTGTATTTCGTGGATCTCTTTGCTAGCCTTATTTCTGTGGAATCTGAGAACAGATATTTCGGATCCCTTTGAAGACGATAGGGCCAAAGGAAATATCCTCCGATAACAAAGAGAAAGAAGCTTTCTGAGAAACTTCTTTGTGTTCTGTGAAATCATCTCACAGAGTTACAGCTTTCCCCTCAAGAAGCCTTTCCTAAGACAGTTCTTGTGGAATCGGCAAGGTGATATTTGGAAGCCCATAGAGGGCTATGGTGAAAAACGAAATATCCTGAGATGAATCTGGAAAGAAGATTTCTGAGAAACCGCTTAGTGTTCTGTTAATTCATCTCACAGAGTTACATGTGTATTTCGTGGATCTCTTTGCTAGCCTTATTTCTGTGGAATCTGAGAACAGATATTTCGGATCCCTTTGAAGACGATAGGGCCAAAGGAAATATCCTCCGATAACAAAGAGAAAGAAGCTTTCTGAGAAACTTCTTTGTGTTCTCTGAAATCATCTCACAGAGGTACAGCCTTCCATAGAAGAAGCCTTTCACTAAGACAGTTCTTGTGGGATTGGCAAAGTGATATTTGGATCCCCATAGAGGGCTATGGTGAAAAAGGAAATATCCTCAGATGAAATCTGGAAAGAAGCTTTCTGAGAAACTGCATAGTGTTCTGTTAATTCACCTCACAGAGTTATATCTGTATTTCGTGGATGTCTTTGCTAGCCTTATTTCTGTGGAATCTGAGAATAGATATTTCGGATCCCTTTGAAGACGATAGGCCCAAAGGAAATATCCTCTGATAACAAAGAGAAAGAAGCTTTCTGAGAAACTTCTTTGTGTTCTGTGAAATCATCTCACAGAGTTACAGCTTTCCCCTCAAGAAGCCTTTCTCTAAGACAGTTCTTGTGGAATTGGCAAAGTGATATTTGGAAGCCCATAGAGGGCTATGGTGAAAAAGGAAATATCCTCAGATGAAATCTGGAAAGAAGCTTTCTGAGAAACTGCTTAGTGTTCTGTTAATTCATCTCACAGACTTACATCTGTATTTCCTGGATTTCTTTGCTAGCCTTATTTCTGTGGAATCTGAGAACAGATATTTCGGATCCCTTTGAAGACGATATGGCCAAAGGAAATATCCTCCGATAACAAAGAGAAAGAAGCTTTCTGAGAAACTTCTTTGTGTTCTGTGAAATCATCTCACAGAGTTACAGCTTCCCCTCAAGAAGCCTTTCGCTAAGACAGTTCTTGTGGAATTTGCAAAGTGATACTTGGAAGCCCTTAGAGGGCTATGGTGAAAAAGGAAATATCCTCAGATGAAATCTGGAAAGAAGCTTTCTGAGAAACTGCTTAGTGTTCTGCTAATTCATCTCACAGAGTTATATCTGTATTTCGTGGATCTCTTTGCTAACCTTATTTCTGTAGAATCTGAGAACAGATATTTCGGATCCCTTTGAAGACTATAGGGCCAAAGGAAATATCCTCCGATAACAGGGACAAAGAAGCTTTCTGAGAACCTTCTTTGTGTTCTGTGAAATCATCTCACAGAGTTACAGCTTTCCCCTCAAGAAGCCTTTCGCTAAGACAGTTCTTGTGGAATTGGCAAAGTGATATTTGGATGCCCATAGAGGGCTATGGTGAAAAAGGAAATATCCTCAGATGAAACCTGGAAAGAACCTTTCTGAGAAACTGCGTAGTGTTCTGTTAATTCATCTCAGAGAGTTACATCTGTATTTCGTGGATCTCTCTGCTAGCCTTATTTCTGTGGAATCTGAGAACAGATATTTCGGATCCCTTTGAAGACGATAGGGCCAAAGGAAATATCCTCCGATAACAAAGAGAAAGAAGCTTTCTGAGAAACTTCTTTGTGTTCTGTGAAATCATCTCACAGAGTTACAGCTTTCCCCTCAAGAAGCCTTTCTCTAGGACAGTTCTTGTGGAATTGGCAAAGTGATATTTGGAAGCCCATAGAGGGCTATGTTGAAAAGGGAAATATCCTCAGATGAAATCTGGAAAGAAGCTTTCTGAGAAACTGGTTAGTGTTCTGATAATTCATCTCGCAGACTTACATCTGTATTTCGTGGATCTCTTTGCTAGCCTTATTTCTGTGGAATCTGAGAACAGATATTTCGGATCCCTTTGAAGACGATAGGGCCAAAGGAAATATCCTCCAATAACAAAGAGAAAGAAGCTTTCTGAGAAACTTCTTTGTGTTCTGTGAAATCTTCTCACAGAGTTACACATTTCCTCTCAACAAGCCTTTCACTAAGACAGTTCTTGTGGAATTGGCAAAGTGATATTTGGAAGCCCCGAGAGGGCTATGGTGAAAAAGGAAATATCCTCAGATGATATCTTTAAAGAAGCTTTCTGAGAAACTGCTTAGTGTTCTATTAATTCATCTCACAGAGTTACATCTGTATTTCGAGGATCTCTTTGCTAGCCTTATTTCTGTGGAATCTGAGTACAGATATTTCGGATCCCTTTGAAGACCATAGGGCCAAAGGAAATATCCTCCGATAACAAAAAGAAAGAAGCTTTCTGAGAAACTTCTTTGTGTTCTGTGAAATCATCTCACAGAGTTACACCCTTCCCCTCAAGAAGCCTTTCGCTAAGACAGTTCTTGTGGAATTGGCAAAGTGATATTTGGAAGCCCATAGAGGGCTATGGTGAAAAAGGAAATATCCTCAGATGAAATCTGGAAAGAAGCTTTCTGAGAAACTGCTTAGTGTTCTGTTAATTCATCTCACAGAGTTACATCTGTATTTCGTGGATCTCTTTGCTAGCCTTATTTCTGTGGAATCTCTGAACAGATATTTCGGATCCCTTTGAAGACCTTAGGGCCAAACGAAATATCCTCCGATAACAAAGAGAAAGAAGCTTTCTGAGAAACTTCTTTGTGTTCTGTGAAATCATCTCACAGAGTTACAGCTTTCCCCTCAAGAAGCCTTTCGCTAAGACAGTTCTTGTGGAATCGGCAAAGTGATATTTGGAAGCCCATAGAGGGCTATGGTGAAAAACGAAATACCCTGAGATGAATCTGGAAAGAAGATTTCTGAGAAACCGCTTAGTGTTCTGTTAATTCATCTCACAGAGTTACATGTGTATTTCGTGGATCTCTTTGCTAGCCTTATTTCTGTGGAATCTGAGAACAGATATTTCGGATCCCTTTGAAGACGATAGGGCCAAAGGAAATATCCTCCGATAACAAAGAGTAAGAAGCTTTCTGAGAAACTTCTTTGTGTTCTCTGAAATCATCTCACAGAGGTACAGCCTTCCATAGAAGAAGCCTTTCACTAAGACAGTTCTTGTGGGATTGGCAAAGTGATATTTGGATCCCCATAGAGGGCTATGGTGAAAAAGGAAATATCCTCAGATGAAATCTGGAAAGAAGCTTTCTGAGAAACTGCTTAGTGTTCTGTTAATTCACCTCACAGAGTTATATCTGTATTTCGTGGATTTCTTTGCTAGCCTTATTTCTGTGGGATCTGAGAATAGATATTTCGGATCCCTTTGAATACGATAGGCCCAAAGGAAATATCCTCTGATAACAAAGAAAAAGAAGCTTTCTGAGAAACTTCTTTGTGTTCTGTGAAATCATCTCACAGAGTTACAGCTTCCCCTCAAGAAGCCTTTCGCTAAGACAGTTCTTGTGGAATTCGCAAAGTGATACTTGGAAGCCCATAGAGGGCTATGGTGAAAAAGGAAATATCCTCAGATCAAACCTGGAAAGAACCTTTCTGAGAAACTGCTTAGTGTTCTGTTAATTCATCTCAGAGAGTTACATCTGTATTTCGTGGATCTCTCTGCTAGCCTTATTTCTGTGGAATCTGAGAACAGATATTTCGGATCCCTTTGAAGACGATAGGGCCAAAGGAAATATCCTCCGATAACAAAGAGAAAGAAGCTTTCTGAGAAACTTCTTTGTGTTCTGTGAAATCATCTCACAGAGTTACAGCTTTCCCCTCAAGAAGCCTTTCTCTAAGACAGTTCTTGTGGAATTGGCAAAGTGATATTTAGAAGCCCATAGAGGGCTATGGTGAAAAAGGAAATATCCTCAGATGAAATCTGGAAAGAAGCTTTCTGAGAAACTGCTTAGTGTTCTGTTAATTCATCTCACAGACTTACATCTGTATTTCGTGGTCTATTTGCTAGCCTTAATTCTGTGGAATCTGAGAACAGATATTTCGGAACCGTTTGAAGACTATATGGTCAAAGGAAATATCCTCCGATAACAAAGAGAAAGAAGCTTTCTGAGAAACTTCTTTGTGTTCTGTGAAATCATCTCACTGAGATACAGCTTTCCCCTCAAGAAGCCTTTCCCTAAGACAGTTCTTGTGGAATTGGCAAAGTGATATTTGGAAGCCATTAGAGTGCTACGGCGAAAAAGGAAATATCCTCAGATGAAATCTGGAAAGAAGCTTTCTGAGAAACTGCTTAGTGTTCTGGTAATTCATCTCACAGAGTTACGTCTGTATTTCGTGGATCTCTTTGCTAGCCTTATTTCTGTGGAATCTGAGAACAGATATTTCGGATCCCTTTGAAGACTATAGGCCCAAAGGAAATATCCTCCGATAACAAAGACAAAGAAGCTTTCTGAGAAACTTCTTTGTGTACTGTGAAATCATCTCACAGAGTTACAGCTTTCCCCTCAAGAAGCCTTTCGCCAAGACAATTCTTGTGGAATTGGCAAAGTGATATTTGGAAGCCCTTAGAGGGCTACGGTGAAAAAGGAAATATCCTCAGATGAAATCTGGAAAGAAGCTTTCTGAAGTACTGCTTAGTGTTCTGTTAATTCATCTCACAGAGTTACATCTGTATTTCGTGGATCTCTTTGCTAGCCTTATTTCTGTGGAATCTGAGAACAGATATTTCGGATCCCTTTGAAGACTATAGGTCCAAAGGAAATATCCACCGATAACAAAGAGAAAGAAGCTTTCTGAAAAACTTCTTTGTGTTCTGTGAAATCATCTCACAGAGTTACAGCTTTCTCCTCAAGAAGCCTTTCGCTAAGACAGCTCTTGTGGAACTGGCAAAGTGATATTTGGAAGCCCATAGAGGGCTATGGTGAAAAAGGAAATATCCTCAGATGAAATCTGGAAAGAAGCTTTCTGAGAAACTGCTTAGTGTTCTGTTAATTCATCCCACAGACTTACATCTGTATTTCGTGGATCTCTTTGCTAGCCTTATTTCTGTGGAATCTGAGAACAAATATTTCGGATCCCTTTGAAGACGATAGGGCCAAAGGAAATATCCTCCGATAACAAAGAGAAAGAAGCTTTCTGAGAAACTTCTTTCTGTTCTGTGAATTCATCTCACAGAGTTACAGCTTTCCATAGAAGAAGCCATTCGCTAAGACAGTTCTTGTGGAATTGGCAAAGTGATATTTGGATGCCCATAGAGTGCTATGGTGAAAAAGGAAATATCCTCCGATGGAACCTGGAAAGAAGCTTTCTGAGAAACTGCTCAGTGTTCTGTTAATTCATCTCACAGAGTTACATCTGTATTTCGTGGATCTCTTTGCTAGCCTTATTTCTGTGGAATCTGAGAACAGATATTTCGGATCCCATTG
The DNA here is from genome assembly GCF_037993035.2 of Macaca fascicularis. Lineage (NCBI taxonomy): Eukaryota > Metazoa > Chordata > Mammalia > Primates > Cercopithecidae > Macaca > Macaca fascicularis. The sequence continues at coordinate 32,840,730 of NC_088389.1, forward strand.
AAGACTATAAGGCCAAAGGAAATATCCTCCGATAACAAAGAGAAAGAAGCTTTCTGAGAAACTTCTTTGTGTTCTGTGAAATCATCTCACAGAGTTACAGCTTTCCCCTCAAGAAGCCTTTCGCTAAAACAGTTCTTGTGGAATTGGCAAAGTGATATTTGGAAGCCCATAGAGGACTATGGTGAAAAAGCAAATATCTTCAGATGAAATCTGGAAAGAAGCTTTCTGAGAAACTCCTTAGTGTTCTGTTAATTCATCTCACAGAGTTACATCTGTATTTCGTGGATCTCTTTGCTAGCTTAATTTCTCTGGAATCTGAGAACAGATATTTCGGATCCCTTTGAAGACTATTGGGCCAAAGGAAATATCCTCCGATAACAAAGAGAAAGAAGCTTTCTGATAAACTTCTTTGTGTTCTGTGAAATCATCTCACAGAGTTACAGCGTTCCAATCAAGAAGCCTTTCGCTAAGAGAGTTTTTGTGGAATTGGCAAAGTGATATTTGGAAGCCCATAGAAGGCTACGGTGAAAAAGGAAATATCCTCAGATGAAATCTGGAAAGAAGCTTTCTGAAGAACTGCTTAGTGTTCTGTTAATTCATCTCACAGAGTTACATCTGTATTTCGTGGATCTCTTTGCTAGCCTTATTTCTGTGGCATCTGAGAACAGATATTTCGGATCCCTTTGAAGACTATAGGTCCAAAGGAAATATCCACCGATAACAAAGAGAAAGAAGCTTTCTGAGAAACTTCTTTGTGTTCTGTGAAATCATCTCACAGAGTTACAGCTTTCTCCTCGAGAAGCCTTTCGCTAAGACAGCTCTTGTGGAACTGGCAAAGTGATATTTGGAAGCCCATAGAGGGCTATGGTGAAAAAGGAAATATCCTCAGATGAAATCTGGAAAGAAGCTTTCTGAGAAACTGCTTAGTGTTCTGTTAATTCATCTCACAGAGTTACATCTGTATTTCGTGGATCTCTTTGCTAGCCTTATTTCTGTGGAATCTGAGAACAGATATTTCAGATCCCTTTGAAGACTATAGGGCCAAAGGAAATATCCTCCGATAACAAAGAGAAAGAAGCTTTCTGAGAAACTTCTTTGTGTTCTGTGAAATCATCTCACAGAGTTACAGCTTTCTGCTCCAGAAGCCGTTCGCTAAGACAGTTCTTGTGGTATTGGCAAAGTGATATTTGGAAGCCCCTAGAGGACTATGGTGAAAAAGGAAATATCCTCTGATGAAATATGGAAAGAAGCTTTCTGAGAAACTGCTTAGTGTTCTGTTAATTCATCTCACAGAGTTACATCTGTATTTCGTGGATCTCTTTGCTAGCCTTATTTCTGTGGAATCTGAGAACAGATATTTCGGATCCCTTTGAAGACGATAGGGCCAAAGGAAATATCCTCCGATAACAAAGAGAAAGAAGCTTTCTGAGAAACTTCTTTGTGTTCTGTGAATTCATCTCACAGAGTTACAGCTTTCCATAGAAGAAGCCATTCGCTAAGACAGTTCTTGTGGAATTGGCAAAGTGATATTTGGATGCCCATAGAGGGCTATGGTGAAAAAGGAAATATCCTCAGATGAAATCTGGACAGAAGCTTTCTCAGAAACTACTTAGTGTTCTGTTAATTCATCTCACAGAGTGACATCTGTATTTCGTGGATGTCTTTGCTAGCCTTATTTCTGTGGAATCTGAGAACAGATATTTCGCATCCCTTTGAAGACGATAGGGCCAAAGGAAATATCCTCCGATAACAAAGAGAAAGAAGCTTTCTGAGAAACTTCTTTGTGTTCTGTGAAATCATCTCACAGAGTTACAGCTTTCCCCTCAAGAAGCCTTTCGCTAAGACAGTTCTTGTGGAATTGGCAAAGTGATATTTGGAAGCCCATAGAGGGCTATGGTGAAAAAGGAAATATCCTCAGATGAAATCTGGGAAGAAGCTTTCTGAGAAACTGCTTAGTGTTCTGTTAATTCATCTCACAGAGTTATATCTGTTTTTCGTGGATCTCTTTGCTAGCCTTATTTCTTTGGAATCTGAGAATAGATATTTCGGATTCCTTTGAAGACGATAGGCCCAAAGGAAATATCCTCCGATAACAAAGAGAAAGAAGCTTTCTGAGAAACTTCTTTGTGTTCTGTGAAATCATCTCACAGAGTTACAGCTTTCCCCTCAAGAAGCCTTTCTCTAAGACAGTTCTTGTGGAATTGGCAAAGTGATATTTAGAAGCCCATAGAGGGCTATGGTGAAAAAGGAAATATCCTCAGATGAAATCTGGAAAGAAGCTTTCTGAGAAACTGCTTAGTGTTCTGTTAATTCATCTCACAGACTTACATCTGTATTTCGTGGTCTATTTGCTAGCCTTAATTCTGTGGAATCTGAGAACAGATATTTCGGAACCGTTTGAAGACTATATGGTCAAAGGAAATATCCTCCGATAACAAAGAGAAAGAAGCTTTCTGAGAAACTTCTTTGTGTTCTGTGAAATCATCTCACTGAGATACAGCTTTCCCCTCAAGAAGCCTTTCCCTAAGACAGTTCTTGTGGAATTGGCAAAGTGATATTTGGAAGCCATTAGAGTGCTACGGCGAAAAAGGAAATATCCTCAGATGAAATCTGGAAAGAAGCTTTCTGAGAAACTGCTTAGTGTTCTGGTAATTCATCTCACAGAGTTACGTCTGTATTTCGTGGATCTCTTTGCTAGCCTTATTTCTGTGGAATCTGAGAACAGATATTTCGGATCCCTTTGAAGACTATAGGCCCAAAGGAAATATCCTCCGATAACAAAGACAAAGAAGCTTTCTGAGAAACTTCTTTGTGTACTGTGAAATCATCTCACAGAGTTACAGCTTTCCCCTCAAGAAGCCTTTCGCCAAGACAATTCTTGTGGAATTGGCAAAGTGATATTTGGAAGCCCTTAGAGGGCTACGGTGAAAAAGGAAATATCCTCAGATGAAATCTGGAAAGAAGCTTTCTGAAGTACTGCTTAGTGTTCTGTTAATTCATCTCACAGAGTTACATCTGTATTTCGTGGATCTCTTTGCTAGCCTTATTTCTGTGGAATCTGAGAACAGATATTTCGGATCCCTTTGAAGACTATAGGTCCAAAGGAAATATCCACCGATAACAAAGAGAAAGAAGCTTTCTGAAAAACTTCTTTGTGTTCTGTGAAATCATCTCACAGAGTTACAGCTTTCTCCTCAAGAAGCCTTTCGCTAAGACAGCTCTTGTGGAACTGGCAAAGTGATATTTGGAAGCCCATAGAGGGCTATGGTGAAAAACGAAATATCCTCAGATGAAATCTGGAAAGAAGCTTTCTGAGAAACTGCTTAGTGTTCTGTTAATTCATCCCACAGACTTACATCTGTATTTCGTGGATCTCTTTGCTAGCCTTATTTCTGTGGAATCTGAGAACAAATATTTCGGATCCCTTTGAAGACGATAGGGCCAAAGGAAATATCCTCCGATAACAAAGAGAAAGAAGCTTTCTGAGAAACTTCTTTCTGTTCTGTGAATTCATCTCACAGAGTTACAGCTTTCCATAGAAGAAGCCATTCGCTAAGACAGTTCTTGTGGAATTGGCAAAGTGATATTTGGATGCCCATAGAGTGCTATGGTGAAAAAGGAAATATCCTCCGATGGAACCTGGAAAGAAGCTTTCTGAGAAACTGCTCAGTGTTCTGTTAATTCATCTCACAGAGTTACATCTGTATTTCGTGGATCTCTTTGCTAGCCTTATTTCTGTGGAATCTGAGAACAGATATTTCGGATCCCATTGAAGACTATAAGGCCAAAGGAAATATCCTCCGATAACAAAGAGAAAGAAGCTTTCTGAGAAACTTCTTTGTGTTCTGTGAAATCATCTCACAGAGTTACAGCTTTCCCCTCAAGAAGCCTTTCGCTAAAACAGTTCTTGTGGAATTGGCAAAGTGATATTTGGAAGCCCATAGAGGACTATGGTGAAAAAGCAAATATCTTCAGATGAAATCTGGAAAGAAGCTTTCTGAGAAACTCCTTAGTGTTCTGTTAATTCATCTCACAGAGTTACATCTGTATTTCGTGGATCTCTTTGCTAGCTTAATTTCTCTGGAATCTGAGAACAGATATTTCGGATCCCTTTGAAGACTATTGGGCCAAAGGAAATATCCTCCGATAACAAAGAGAAAGAAGCTTTCTGATAAACTTCTTTGTGTTCTGTGAAATCATCTCACAGAGTTACAGCGTTCCAATCAAGAAGCCTTTCGCTAAGAGAGTTTTTGTGGAATTGGCAAAGTGATATTTGGAAGCCCATAGAAGGCTACGGTGAAAAAGGAAATATCCTCAGATGAAATCTGGAAAGAAGCTTTCTGAAGAACTGCTTAGTGTTCTGTTAATTCATCTCACAGAGTTACATCTGTATTTCGTGGATCTCTTTGCTAGCCTTATTTCTGTGGCATCTGAGAACAGATATTTCGGATCCCTTTGAAGACTATAGGTCCAAAGGAAATATCCACCGATAACAAAGAGAAAGAAGCTTTCTGAGAAACTTCTTTGTGTTCTGTGAAATCATCTCACAGAGTTACAGCTTTCTCCTCGAGAAGCCTTTCGCTAAGACAGCTCTTGTGGAACTGGCAAAGTGATATTTGGAAGCCCATAGAGGGCTATGGTGAAAAAGGAAATATCCTCAGATGAAATCTGGAAAGAAGCTTTCTGAGAAACTGCTTAGTGTTCTGTTAATTCATCTCACAGAGTTACATCTGTATTTCGTGGATCTCTTTGCTAGCCTTATTTCTGTGGAATCTGAGAACAGATATTTCAGATCCCTTTGAAGACTATAGGGCCAAAGGAAATATCCTCCGATAACAAAGAGAAAGAAGCTTTCTGAGAAACTTCTTTGTGTTCTGTGAAATCATCTCACAGAGTTACAGCTTTCTGCTCCAGAAGCCGTTCGCTAAGACAGTTCTTGTGGTATTGGCAAAGTGATATTTGGAAGCCCCTAGAGGACTATGGTGAAAAAGGAAATATCCTCTGATGAAATATGGAAAGAAGCTTTCTGAGAAACTGCTTAGTGTTCTGTTAATTCATCTCACAGAGTTACATCTGTATTTCGTGGATCTCTTTGCTAGCCTTATTTCTGTGGAATCTGAGAACAGATATTTCGGATCCCTTTGAAGACGATAGGGCCAAAGGAAATATCCTCCGATAACAAAGAGAAAGAAGCTTTCTGAGAAACTTCTTTGTGTTCTGTGAATTCATCTCACAGAGTTACAGCTTTCCATAGAAGAAGCCATTCGCTAAGACAGTTCTTGTGGAATTGGCAAAGTGATATTTGGATGCCCATAGAGGGCTATGGTGAAAAAGGAAATATCCTCAGATGAAATCTGGACAGAAGCTTTCTCAGAAACTACTTAGTGTTCTGTTAATTCATCTCACAGAGTGACATCTGTATTTCGTGGATGTCTTTGCTAGCCTTATTTCTGTGGAATCTGAGAACAGATATTTCGCATCCCTTTGAAGACGATAGGGCCAAAGGAAATATCCTCCGATAACAAAGAGAAAGAAGCTTTCTGAGAAACTTCTTTGTGTTCTGTGAAATCATCTCACAGAGTTACAGCTTTCCCCTCAAGAAGCCTTTCGCTAAGACAGTTCTTGTGGAATTGGCAAAGTGATATTTGGAAGCCCATAGAGGGCTATGGTGAAAAAGGAAATATCCTCAGATGAAATCTGGGAAGAAGCTTTCTGAGAAACTGCTTAGTGTTCTGTTAATTCATCTCACAGAGTTATATCTGTTTTTCGTGGATCTCTTTGCTAGCCTTATTTCTTTGGAATCTGAGAATAGATATTTCGGATTCCTTTGAAGACGATAGGCCCAAAGGAAATATCCTCCGATAACAAAGAGAAAGAAGCTTTCTGAGAAACTTCTTTGTGTTCTGTGAAATCATCTCACAGAGTTACAGCTTTCCCCTCAAGAAGCCTTTCTCTAAGACAGTTCTTGTGGAATTGGCAAAGTGATATTTAGAAGCCCATAGAGGGCTATGGTGAAAAAGGAAATATCCTCAGATGAAATCTGGAAAGAAGCTTTCTGAGAAACTGCTTAGTGTTCTGTTAATTCATCTCACAGACTTACATCTGTATTTCGTGGTCTATTTGCTAGCCTTAATTCTGTGGAATCTGAGAACAGATATTTCGGAACCGTTTGAAGACTATATGGTCAAAGGAAATATCCTCCGATAACAAAGAGAAGGAAGCTTTCTGAGAAACTTCTTTGTGTTCTGTGAAATCATCTCACTGAGATACAGCTTTCCCCTCAAGAAGCCTTTCCCTAAGACAGTTCTTGTGGAATTGGCAAAGTGATATTTGGAAGCCATTAGAGTGCTACGGCGAAAAAGGAAATATCCTCAGATGAAATCTGGAAAGAAGCTTTCTGAGAAACTGCTTAGTGTTCTGGTAATTCATCTCACAGAGTTACGTCTGTATTTCGTGGATCTCTTTGCTAGCCTTATTTCTGTGGAATCTGAGAACAGATATTTCGGATCCCTTTGAAGACTATAGGCCCAAAGGAAATATCCTCCGATAACAAAGACAAAGAAGCTTTCTGAGAAACTTCTTTGTGTACTGTGAAATCATCTCACAGAGTTACAGCTTTCCCCTCAAGAAGCCTTTCGCCAAGACAATTCTTGTGGAATTGGCAAAGTGATATTTGGAAGCCCTTAGAGGGCTACGGTGAAAAAGGAAATATCCTCAGATGAAATCTGGAAAGAAGCTTTCTGAAGTACTGCTTAGTGTTCTGTTAATTCGTCTCACAGAGTTACATCTGTATTTCGTGGATCTCTTTGTTAGCCTTATTTCTGTGGAATCTGAGAACAGATATTTCGGATCCCTTTGAAGACTATAGGTCCAAAGGAAATATCCACCGATAACAAAGAGAAAGAAGCTTTCTGAAAAACTTCTTTGTGTTCTGTGAAATCATCTCACAGAGTTACAGCTTTCTCCTCAAGAAGCCTTTCGCTAAGACAGCTCTTGTGGAACTGGCAAAGTGATATTTGGAAGCCCATAGAGGGCTATGGTGAAAAAGGAAATATCCTCAGATGAAATCTGGAAAGAAGCTTTCTGAGAAACTGCTTAGTGTTCTGTTAATTCATCCCACAGACTTACATCTGTATTTCGTGGATCTCTTTGCTAGCCTTATTTCTGTGGAATCTGAGAACAAATATTTCGGATCCCTTTGAAGACGATAGGGCCAAAGGAAATATCCTCCGATAACAAAGAGAAAGAAGCTTTCTGAGAAACTTCTTTCTGTTCTGTGAATTCATCTCACAGAGTTACAGCTTTCCATAGAAGAAGCCATTCGCTAAGACAGTTCTTGTGGAATTGGCAAAGTGATATTTGGATGCCCATAGAGGGCTATGGTGAAAAAGGAAATATCCTCAGATGAAATCTGGACAGAAGTTTTCTGAGAAACTGATTAGTGTTCTGTTAATTCATCTCACAGAGTTACATCTGTATTTCGTGGATGTCTTTGCTAGCCTTATTTCTGTGGAATCTGAGAACAGATATTTCGGATCCCTTGGAAGACGATAGGGCCAAAGGAAATATCCTCCGATAACAAAGAGAAAGAAGCTTTCTGAGAAACTTCTTTCTGTTCTGTGAAATCATATCACAGAGTTACAGCTTTCCCCTCAAGAAGCCTTTCGCTAAGACAGTTCTTGTGGAATTGGCAAAGTGATATTTGGAAGCCAGTAGAGGGCTATGGTGAAAAAGGAAATATCCTCAGATGAAATCTGGAAAGAAGCTTTCTGAGAAACTGCTTAGTGTTCTGTTAATTCATCTCACAGACTTACATCTGTATTTCGTGCATCTGTTTGCTAGCCTTATTTCTGTGGAATCTGAGAACAGATATTTCGGATCTCTTTGAAGACTATAGGGCCAAAGGAAATATCCTCCGATAACAAAGAGAAAGAAGCTTTCTGAGAAACTTCTTTGTGTTCTGTGAAATCATTTCACAGAGTTACAGCTTTCCGCTCCAGAAGCCTTTCGCTAAGACAGTTCTTGTGGTATTGGCAAAGTGATATTTGGAAGCCCCTAGAGGGTTATGGTGAAAAAGGAAATATCCTCAGGTGAAATCTGGAAAGAAGCTTTCTGAGAAACTGCTTAGTGTTCTGTTAATTCATCTCACAGAGTGACATCTGTATTTCGTGGATCTCTTTGCTAGCCTTATTTCTGTGGAATCTGAGAACAGATATTTCGGATCCCTTTGAAGACGATAGGGCCAAAGGAAATATCCTCCGATAACAAAGAGAAAGAAGCTTTCTGAGAAACTTCTTTGTGTTCTGTGAATTCATCTCACGGAGTTACAGCTTTCCCCTCAAGAAGCCTTTCGCTAAGACACTTCTTGTGGAATTCGCAAAGTGATATTTGGATGCCCATAGAGGGCTATGGTGAAAAAGGAAATATCCTCCGATGAAATCTGGAAAGAAGCTTTCTGAGAAACTGCTTAGTGTTCTGTTAATTCACCTCAGAGAGTTACATCTTTATTTCGTGGATCTCTTCGCTAGCCTTATTTCTGTGGAATCTGAGAAGAGATATTTCGGAACCCTTTGAAGACGATAGGGCCAAAGGAAATATCCTCCGATAACAAAGACAAAGAAGCTCTCTGAGAAACTTCTTTGTGTTCTGTGAAATCATCTCACAGCGTTACAGCTTTCCCCTAAAGAAGCCTTTAGCTAAGACAGTTCTTGTGGAATTGGCAAAGTGATATTTGGAAGCCCATAGAGGGCTATGGTGAAAAAGGAAGTATCCTGAGATGAAATCTGGAAAGAAGCCTTCTGAGAAACTGCTTAGTGTTCTGTTAATTCATCTCAGAGAGTTACATCCGTATTTCGTGGATGTCTTTGCTAGCCTTATTTCTGTGGAATCTGAGAACAGATATTTCGGATCCCTTTGGAGACGATAGGGCCAAAGGAAATATCCTCCGATAACAAAGAGAAAGAAGCTTTCTGAGAAACTTCTTTGTGTTCTGTGAAATCATCTCACAGAGTTACAGCTTTCCCCTGAAGAAGCCTTTCTCTAAGACAGTTCTTGTGGAATTGGCAAAGTGATATTTGGAAGCCTATAGAGGGCTATGGTGAAAAAGGAAATATCGTCCGATGAAATCTGGAAAGAAGCTTTCTGAGAAACTGCTTAGTGTTCTGTTAATTCATCTCACAGAGTTACATCTGTATTTCGTGGATCTCTTTGCTAGCCTTTTTTCAGTGGAATCTGAGAACAGATATTTCGGATCCCTTTGAAGACGATAGGGCCAAAGGAAATATCCTCCGATAACAAAGAGAAAGAAGCTTTCTGAGAAACTTCTTTGTGTTCTGTGAAATCATCACACAGAGTTACAGCTTTCCCCTCAAGAAGGCTTTCTCTAAGACAGTTCTTGTGGAATTGGCAAAGTGATATTTGGAAGCCCATAGAGGGTTATGGTGAAAAAGGAAATATCCTCAGATGAAATCTGGAAAGAAGCTTTCTGAGAAACTGCTTAGTGTTCTGTTAATTCATCTCACAGACTTACATCTGTATTTCGTGGATGTCTTTGCTAGCCTTATTTCTGTGGAATCTGAGAACAGATATTTCGGATCCCTTTGAAGACTATATGGCCAAAGAAAATATCCTCCGATAACAAAGAGAAAGAAGCTTTCTGAGAAACTTCTTTGTGTTCTGTGAAATCATGTCACACAGGTTCAGCTTTCCCCTCATGAAGCCATTCGCTAAGACAGTTCTTGTGGAATTGGCAAAGTGATATGTGGATGTCCATGGAGGGCTATGGTGAAAAAGGAAATATCCTCAGATGAAATCTGGAAAGAAGCTTTCTGAGAAACTGCTTAGTGTTCTGTTAATTCATCTCACAGAGTTACATCTGTATTTCGTGGATGTCTTTGCTAGCCTTATTTCTGTGGAATCTGAGAACAGATATTTCGGATCCCTTTGAAGACGATAGGGCAAAAGGAATTATCCTCCGATAACAGAGACAAAGAAACTTTCTGAGAAACTTCTTTGTGTTCTGTGAAATCATCTCACAGAGGTACAGCTTTCCATAGAAGAAGCCATTCGCTAAGACAGTTCTTGTGGAATTGGCAAAGTGATATTTGGATGCCCATAGAGGGCTATGGTGAAAAAGGAAATATCCTCAGATGAAATCTGGAAAGAAGCTTTCTTAGAAACTGCTTAGTGTTCTGTTAATTCATCTCAGAGAGTTACATCCGTATTTCGTGGATGTCTTTGCTAGCCTTATTTCTGTGGAATCTGAGAACAGATATTTCGGATCCCTTTGAAGACGATAGGGCCAAAGGAAATATCCTCCGATAACAAAGAGAAAGAAGCTTTCTGAGAAACTTCTTTGTGTTCTGCGAAATCATCACACAGAGTTACAGCTTTCCCCTCAAGAAGCCTTTCGCTAAGACAGTTCTTGTGGAACTGGCAAAGTGATATTTGGAAGCCCATAGAGGGCTATGGTGAAAAAGGAAATATCCTCAGATGAAATCTGGAAAGAAGCTTTCTGAGAAACTGCTTAGTGTTCTGTTAATTCATCTCACAGAGTTACATCTGTATTTCGTGGATCTCTTTGCTAGCCTTATTTCTGTGGAATCTGAGAACAGATATTTCGGATCCCTTTGAAGACGATAGGGCCAAAGGAAATATCCTCCGATAACAAAGACAAAGAAGCTTTCTGAGAAACTTCTTTCTGTTCTGTGAATTCATCTCACAGAGTTACAGCTTTCCATAGAAGAAGCCATTCGCTAAGACAGTTCTTGTGGAATTGGCAAAGTGATATTTCGATGCCCATAGAGGGCTATGGTGAAAAAGGAAATATCCTCAGATGAAATCTGGACAGAAGTTTTCTGAGAAACTGATTAGTGTTCTGTTAATTCATCTCACAGAGTTGCATCTGTATTTCGTGGATGTCTTTGCTAGCCTTATTTCTGTGGAATCTGAGAACAGATATTTCGGATCCCTTGGAAGACGATAGGGCCAAAGGAAATATCCTCCGATAACAAAGAGAAAGAAGCTTTCTGAGAAACTTCTTTCTGTTCTGTGAAATCATATCACAGAGTTACAGCTTTCCCCTCAAGAAGCCTTTCGCTAAGACAGTTCTTGTGGAATTGGCACAGTGATATTTGGAAGCCAATAGAGGGCTATGGTGAAAAAGGAAATATCCTCAGATGAAATCTGGAAAGAAGCTTTCTGAGAAACTGCTTAGTGTTCTGTTAATTCATCTCACAGACTTACATCTGTATTTCGTGCATCTGTTTGCTAGCCTTATTTCTGTGGAATCTGAGAACAGATATTTCGGATCTCTTTGAAGACTATAGGGCCAAAGGAAATATCCTCCGATAACAAAGAGAAAGAAGCTTTCTGAGAAACTTCTTTGTGTTCTGTGAAATCATTTCACAGAGTTACAGCTTTCCGCTCCAGAAGCCTTTCGCTAAGACAGTTCTTGTGGTATTGGCAAAGTGATATTTGGAAGCCCCTAGAGGGTTATGGTGAAAAAGGAAATATCCTCAGGTGAAATCTGGAAAGAAGCTTTCTGAGAAACTGCTTAGTGTTCTGTTAATTCATCTCACAGAGTGACATCTGTATTTCGTGGATCTCTTTGCTAGCCTTATTTCTGTGGAATCTGAGAACAGATATTTCGGATCCCTTTGAAGACGATAGGGCCAAAGGAAATATCCTCCGATAACAAAGAGAAAGAAGCTTTCTGAGAAACTTCTTTGTGTTCTGTGAATTCATCTCACGGAGTTACAGCTTTCCCCTCAAGAAGCCTTTCGCTAAGACACTTCTTGTGGAATTCGCAAAGTGATATTTGGATGCCCATAGAGGGCTATGGTGAAAAAGGAAATATCCTCCGATGAAATCTGGAAAGAAGCTTTCTGAGAAACTGCTTAGTGTTCTGTTAATTCACCTCAGAGAGTTACATCTTTATTTCGTGGATCTCTTCGCTAGCCTTATTTCTGTGGAATCTGAGAAGAGATATTTCGGAACCCTTTGAAGACGATAGGGCCAAAGGAAATATCCTCCGATAACAAAGACAAAGAAGCTCTCTGAGAAACTTCTTTGTGTTCTGTGAAATCATCTCACAGCGTTACAGCTTTCCCCTAAAGAAGCCTTTAGCTAAGACAGTTCTTGTGGAATTGGCAAAGTGATATTTGGAAGCCCATAGAGGGCTATGGTGAAAAAGGAAGTATCCTGAGATGAAATCTGGAAAGAAGCCTTCTGAGAAACTGCTTAGTGTTCTGTTAATTCATCTCAGAGAGTTACATCCGTATTTCGTGGATGTCTTTGCTAGCCTTATTTCTGTGGAATCTGAGAACAGATATTTCGGATCCCTTTGGAGACGATAGGGCCAAAGGAAATATCCTCCGATAACAAAGAGAAAGAAGCTTTCTGAGAAACTTCTTTGTGTTCTGTGAAATCATCTCACAGAGTTACAGCTTTCCCCTGAAGAAGCCTTTCTCTACGACAGTTCTTGTGGAATTGGCAAAGTGATATTTGGAAGCCTATAGAGGGCTATGGTGAAAAAGGAAATATCCTCCGATGAAATCTGGAAAGAAGCTTTCTGAGAAACTGCTTAGTGTTCTGTTAATTCATCTCACAGAGTTACATCTGTATTTCGTGGATCTCTTTGCTAGCCTTTTTTCTGTGGAATCTGAGAACAGATATTTCGGATCCCTTTGAAGACGATAGGGCCAAAGGAAATATCCTCCGATAACAAAGAGAAAGAAGCTTTCTGAGAAACTTCTTTGTGTTCTGTGAAATCATCACACAGAGTTACAGCTTTCCCCTCAAGAAGGCTTTCTCTAAGACAGTTCTTGTGGAATTGGCAAAGTGATATTTGGAAGCCCATAGAGGGTTATGGTGAAAAAGGAAATATCCTCAGATGAAATCTGGAAAGAAGCTTTCTGAGAAACTGCTTAGTGTTCTGTTAATTCATCTCACAGACTTACATCTGTATTTCGTGGATGTCTTTGCTAGCCTTATTTCTGTGGAATCTGAGAACAGATATTTCGGATCCCTTTGAAGACGATAGGGCCAAAGGAAATATCCTCCGATAACAAAGAGAAAGAAGCTTTCTGAGAAACTTCTTTGTGTTCTGCGAAATCATCACACAGAGTTACAGCTTTCCCCTCAAGAAGCCTTTCGCTAAGACAGTTCTTGTGGAATTGGCAAAGTGATATTTGGAAGCCCCTAGAGGGCTTTGGTGAAAAAGGAAATATCCTCAGATGAAATCTGGAAAGAAGCTTTCTGAGAAACTGCTTAGTGTTCTGTTAATTCATCTCACAGAGTTACATCTGTATTTCGTGGATCTCTTTGCTAGCCTTATTTCTGTGGAATCTGAGAACAGATATTTCGGATCCCTTTGAAGACGATAGGGCCAAAGGAAATATCCTCCGATAACAAAGACAAAGAAGCTTTCTGAGAAACCTCTTTGTGTTTTGTGAAATCATCTCACAGAGGTACAGCTTTCCATAGAAGAAGTCATTCGCTAAGACAGTTCTTGTGGAATCGGCAAAGTGATATTTCGATGCCCATAGAGGGCTATGGTGAAAAAGGAAATATCCTCAGATGAAATATGGAAAGAAGCTTTCTGAGAAACTGCTTAGTGTTCTGTTAATTCATCTCACAGAGTTACATCTGTACTTCTTGGATCTCTTTGCTAGCCTTATTTCTGTGGAATCTGAGAACAGATATTTCAGATCCCTTTGAAGACGATAGGGCCAAAGGAAATATCCTCTGATAACAAAGAGAAAGAAGCTTTCTGAGAAACTTCTTTGTGTTCTGTGAAATCATCTTACAGAGTTACAGCTTTCCCCTCAACAAGCCTTTCGTTAAGCCAGTTTTGTGGAATTGGCAAAGTGATATTTGGAAGCCCATAGAGGGCTATGGTGAAAAAGGAAATATCCTCAGTTGAAATCTTGAAAGAAGCTTTCTGAGAAACTGCTGAGTCTTCTGTTAATTCATCTCACAGAGTTACATCTGTATTTCGTGGATCTCTTTTCTAGCCTTATTTCTGTGGAATCTGAGAACAGATATTTCGGATCCCTTTGAAGACGATAGGGCCAATGGAAATATCCACCGATAACAAAGAGAAAGAAGCTTTCTGAGACACTTCTTTGTGTTCTGTGAAATCATCTCACGGAGTTTTAGCTTTCCCCTCAAGAAGCCTTTCTCTAAGACAGTTCTTGTGGAATTGGCAAAGTGATATTTGGAAGCCCATAGAGGGCTATGTTGAAAAAGGAAATATCCTCAGATGAAATCTGGAAAGAAGCTTTCTGAGAAACTGCTTAGTGTTCTGTTAATTCATCTCAGAGAGTTACATCCGTATTTCGTGGATGTCTTTGCTAGCCTTATTTCTGTGGAATCTGAGAACAGATATTTCGGATCCCTTTGGAGACGATAGGGCCAAAGGAAATATCCTCCGATAACAAAGAGAAAGAAGCTTTCTGAGAAACTTCTTTGTGTTCTGTGAAATCATCTCACAGAGTTACAGCTTTCCCCTGAAGAAGCCTTTCTCTAAGACAGTTCTTGTGGAATTGGCAATGTGATATTTGGAAGCCTATAGAGGGCTATGGTGAAAAAGGAAATATCCTCCGATGAAATCTGGAAAGAAGCTTTCTGAGAAACTGCTTAGTGTTCCGATAATTCATCTCACAGAGTTACAACTGTATTTCGTGGATGTGTTTGCTAGCCTTTTTTCTGTGGAATCTGAGAACAGATATTTCGGATCCTTTTGAAGACGATAGCGCCAAAGGAAATATCCTCCGATAACAAAGAGAAAGAAGCTTTCTGAGAAACTTCTTTGTGTTCTGTGAAATCATCTCACAGAGTTACAGCTTTCCTCTCAAGAAGCCTTTCTCTAAGACAGTTCTTGTGGAATTGGCAAAGTGATATTTGGAAGCCCATAGAGGGCTATGGTGAAAAAGGAAATATCCTCAGATGAAATCTGGAAAGAAGCTTTCTGAGAAACTGCTTAGTGTTCTGTTAATTCATCTCACAGACTTACATCTGTATTTCGTGGATGTCTTTGCTAGCCTTATTTCTGTGGAATCTGAGAACAGATATTTCGGATCCCTTTGAAGACTATATGGCCAAAGAAAATATCCTCCGATAACAAAGAGAAAGAAGCTTTCTGAGAAACTTCTTTGTGTTCTGTGAAATCATCTCACAGAGGTTCATCTTTCCCTGGAAGAAGCCATTCGCTAAGACAGTTCTTGTGGAATTGGCAAAGTGATATGTGGATGTCCATGGAGGGCTATGGTGAAAAAGGAAATATCCTCAGATGAAATCTGGAAAGAAGCTTTCTGAGAAACTGCTTAGTGTTCTGTTAATTCATCTCACAGAGTTACATCTGTATTTCGTGGATCTCTTTGCTAGCCTTATTTCTGTGGAATCTGAGAACAGATATTTCGGATCCCTTTGAAGACGATAGGGCCAAAGGAAATATCCTCTGATAACAAAGAGAAAGAAGCTTTCTGAGAAACTTCTTTGTGTTCTGTGAAATCATCTCACAGAGGTACAGCTTTCCATAGAAGAAGCCATTCGCTAAGACAGTTCTTGTGGAATTGGCAAAGTGATATTTGGATGCCCATAGAGGGCTATGGTGAAAAAGGAACTATCCTCAGATGAAATCTGGAAAGAAGCTTTCTTAGAAACTGCTTAGTGTTCTGTTAACTCATCTCAGAGAGTTACATCCGTATTTCGTGGATGTCTTTGCTAGCCTTATTTCTGTGGAATCTGAGAACAGATATTTCGGATCCCTTTGAAGACGATAGGGCCAAAGGAAATATCCTCCGATAACAAAGAGAAAGAAGCTTTCTGAGAAACTTCTTTGTGTTCTGTGAAATCATCACACAGAGTTACAGCTTTCCCCTCAAGAAGCCTTTCGCTAAGACAGTTCTTGTGGAATTGGCAAAGTGACATTTGGAAGCCCCTAGAGGGCTTTGGTGAAAAAGGAAATATCCTCAGATGAAATCTGGAAAGAAGCTTTCTGAGAAACTGCTTAGTGTTCTGTTAATTCATCTCACAGAGTTACATCTGTATTTCGTGGATCTCTTTGCTAGCCTTATTTCTGTGGAATCTGAGAACAGATATTTCGGATCCCTTTGAAGACGATAGGACCAAAGGAAATATCCTCCGATAACAAAGAGAAAGAAGCCTTCTGAGAAACCTCTTTGTGTTTTGTGAAATCATCTCACAGAGGTACAGCTTTCCATAGAAGAAGTCATTCGCTAAGACAGTTCTTGTGGAATTGGCAAAGTGATATTTGGATGCCCTTAGAGGGCTATGGTGAAAAAGGAAATATCCTCAGATGAAATCTGGAAAGAAGCTTTCTGAGAAACTGCTTAGTGTTCTGTTAATTCATCTCACAGAGTTACATCTGTACTTCGTGGATCTCTTTGCTAGCCTTATTTCTGTGGAATCTGAGAACAGATATTTCAGATCCCTTTGAAGACGATAGGGCCAAAGGAAATATCCTCCGATAACAAAGAGAAAGAAGCTTTCTGAGACACTTCTTTGTGTTCTGTGACATCATCTCACGGAGTTATAGCTTTCCCCTCAAGAAGCCTTTCGCTAAGACAGTTCTTGTGGAATTGGCAAAGTGATATTTGGAAGCCCATAGAGGGCTATGGTGAAAAAGGAAATATCCTCAGATGAAATCTGGAAAGAAGCTTTCTGAGAAACTGCTTAGTGTTCTGTTAATTCATCTCACAGAGTTACATCTGTATTTCGTGGATCTCTTTGCTAGCCTTATTTCTGTGGAATCTGAGAACAGATATTTCGGATCCCTTTGAAGACGATAGGGCCAAAGGAAATATCCTCCGATAACAAAGACAAAGAAGCTTTCTGAGAAACTTCTTTGTGTTCTGTGAAATCATCTCACAGAGGTACAGCTTTCCATAGAAGAAGCCATTCGCTAAGACAGTTCTTGTGGAATTGGCAAAGTGATATTTGGATGCCCATAGAGGGCTATGGTAAAAAAGGAAATATCCTCAGATGAAATCTGGAAAGAAGCTTTCTGAGAAATTGCTTAGTGTTCGGTTAATTCATCTCAGAGAGTTACATCCGTATTTCGTGGATGTCTTTGCTAGCCTTATTTCTGTGGAATCTGAGAACAGATATTTCGGATCCCTTTGAAGACGATAGGGCCAAAGGAAATATCCTCCGATAACAAAGAGAAAGAAGCTTTCTGAGAAACTTCTTTGTGTTCTGTGAAATCATCTCACAGAGTTACAGCTTTCCCCTCAACAAGCCTTTCGTTAAGCCAGTTCTTGTGGAATTGGCAAAGTGATATTTGGAAGCCCATATAGGGCTATGGTGAAAAAGGAAATATCCTCAGTTGAAATCTTGAAAGAAGCTTTCTGAGAAACTGCTGAGTGTTCTGTTAATTCATCTCACAGAGTTACATCTGTATTTCGTGGATCTCTTTGCTAGCCTTATTTCTGTGGAATCTGAGAACAGATATTTCGGATCTCTTTGAAGACGATAGGGCCAAAGGAAATATCCTCCGATAACAAAGAGAAAGAAGCTTTCTGAGAAACCTCTTTGTGTTTTGTGAAATCATCTCACAGAGGTACAGCATTCCATAGAAGAAGTCATTCGCTAAGACAGTTCTTGTGGAATTGGCAAAGTGATATTGGGATACCCATAGAGGGCTATGGTGAAAAAGGAAATATCCTCAGATGAAATCTGGAAAGAAGCTTTCTGAGAAACTGCTTAGTGTTCTGTTAATTCATCTCACAGAGTTACATCTGTACTTCGTGGATCTCTTTGCTAGCCTTATTTCTGTGGAATCTGAGAACAGATATTTCAGATCCCTTTGAAGACGATAGGGCCAAAGGAAATATCCTCCGATAACAAAGAGAAAGAAGCTTTCTGAGAAACTTCTTTGTGTTCTGTGAAATCATCTCACAGAGTTACAGCTTTCCCATCAACCAGCCTTTCGTTAAGCCAGTTCTTGTGGAATTGGCAAAGTGATATTTGGAAACCCATAGAGGGCTATGGTGAAAAAGGAAATATCCTCAGTTGAAATCTTGAAAGAAGCTTACTGAGAAACTGCTGAGTGTTCTGTTAATTCATCTCACAGAGTTACATCTGTATTTCGTGGATCTCTTTGCTAGCCTTATTTCTGTGGAATCTGAGAACAGATATTTCGGATCCCTTTGAAGACTATAGGGCCAATGGAAATATCCACCGATAACAAAGAGAAAGAAGCTTTCTGAGACACTTCTTTGTGTTCTGTGAAATCATCTCACGGAGTTATAGCTTTCCCCTCAAGAAGCCTTTCGCGAAGACAGTTCTTGTGGAATTGGCAAAGTGATACTTGGATGCCCATAAAGGGCTATGGTGAAAAAGGAAATATCCTCGGATGAAATCTGGAAAGAAGCTTTCTGAGAAACTGCTTAGTGTTCTGTTAATTCATCTCAGAGAGTTACATCTGTATTTCGTGGATGTCTTTGCAAGCCTTATTTCTGTGGAATCAGGGAACAGATATTTCGGATCCCTTTGAAGACGATAGGGCCAAAGGAAATATCCTCCGATAACAAAGAGAAAGAAGCTTTCTGAGAAACTTCTTTGTGTTCTTTGAAATCATCTCACAGAGTTACAGCTTTCCCCTCAAGAAGCCTTTCTCTAAGACAGTTCTTGTGGAATTGGCAAAGTGATATTTGGAAGCCCATAGAGGGCTATGGTGAAAAAGGAAATATCCTCAGTTGAAATCTTGAAAGAAGCTTTCTGAGAAACTGCTGAGTGTTCTGTTAATTCATCTCACAGACTTACATCTGTATTTCGTGGATCTCTTTGCTAGCCTTATTTCTGTGGAATCTGAGAACAGATATTTCGGATCCCTTTGAAGACTATATGGCCAAAGGAAATATCCTCCGATAACAAAGAGAAAGATGCTTTCTGAGAAACTTCTTTGTGTTCTGTGAAGTCATGTCACACAAGTTCAGCTTTCCCCTCATGAAGCCATTCGCTAAGACAGTTCTTGTGGAATTGGCAAAGTGATATTTGGATGCCCATAGAGTGCTATGGTGAAAAAGGAAATATCCTCCGATGGAACCTGGAAAGAAGCTTTCTGAGAAACTGCTTAGTGTTCTGTTAATTCATCTCACAGAGTTACATCTGTATTTCGTGGATCTCTTTGCTAGCCTTATTTCTGTGGAATCTGAGAACAGATATTTCGGATCCCTTTGAAGACGATAGGGCCAAAGGAAATATCCTCCGATAACAAAGACAAAGAAGCTTTCTGAGAAACTTCTTTGTGTTCTGTGAAATCATCTCACAGAGGTACAGCTTTCCATAGAAGAAGCCATTCGCTAAGACAGTTCTTGTGGAATTGGCAAAGTGATATTTGGATGCCCATAGAGGGCTATGGTAAAAAAGGAAATATCCTCAGATGAAATCTGGAAAGAAGCTTTCTGAGAAATTGCTTAGTGTTCGGTTAATTCATCTCAGAGAGTTACATCCGTATTTCGTGGATGTCTTTGCTAGCCTTATTTCTGTGGAATCTGAGAACAGATATTTCGGATCCCTTTGAAGACGATAGGGCCAAAGGAAATATCCTCCGATAACAAAGAGAAAGAAGCTTTCTGAGAAACTTCTTTGTGTTCTGTGAAATCATCTCACAGAGTTACAGCTTTCCCCTCAACAAGCCTTTCGTTAAGCCAGTTCTTGTGGAATTGGCAAAGTGATATTTGGAAGCCCATAGAGGGCTATGGTGAAAAAGGAAATATCCTCAGTTGAAATCTTGAAAGAAGCTTTCTGAGAAACTGCTGAGTGTTCTGTTAATTCATCTCACAGAGTTACATCTGTATTTCGTGGATCTCTTTGCTAGCCTTATTTCTGTGGAATCTGAGAACAGATATTTCGGATCTCTTTGAAGACGATAGGGCCAAAGGAAATATCCTCCGATAACAAAGAGAAAGAAGCTTTCTGAGAAACCTCTTTGTGTTTTGTGAAATCATCTCACAGAGGTACAGCTTTCCATAGAAGAAGTCATTCGCTAAGACACTTCTTGTGGAATTGGCAAAGTGATATTTGGATGCCCATAGAGGGCTATGGTGAAAAAGGAAATATCCTCAGATGAAATCTGGAAAGAAGCTTTCTGAGAAACTGCTTAGTGTTCTGTTAATTCATCTCACAGAGTTACATCTGTACTTCGTGGATCTCTTTGCTAGCCTTATTTCTGTGGAATCTGAGAACAGATATTTCAGATCCCTTTGATGACGATAGGGCCAAAGGAAATATCCTCCGATAACAAAGAGAAAGAAGCTTTCTGAGAAACTTCTTTGTGTTCTGTGAAATCATCTCACAGAGTTACAGCTTTCCCATCAACAAGCCTTTCGTTAAGCCAGTTCTTGTGGAATTGGCAAAGTGATATTTGGAAGCCCATAGAGGGCTATGGTGAAAAAGGAAATATCCTCAGTTGAAATCTTGAAAGAAGCTTTCTGAGAAACTGCTGAGTGTTCTGTTAATTCATCTCACAGAGTTACATCTGTATTTCGTGGATCTCTTTGCTAGCCTTATTTCTGTGGAATCTGAGAACAGATATTTCGGATCCCTTTGAAGACTATAGGGCCAATGGAAATATCCACTGATAACAAAGAGAAAGAAGCTTTCTGAGACACTTCTTTGTGTTCTGTGAAATCATCTCACGGAGTTATAGATTTCCCCTCAAGAAGCCTTTCGCTAAGACAGTTCTTGTGGAATTGGCAAAGTGATATTTGGATGCCCATAGAGGGCTATGGTGAAAAAGGAAATATCCTCCAATGAAATCTGGAAAGAAGCTTTCTGAGAAACTGCTTAGTGTTCTGTTAATTCATCTCAGAGAGTGACATCCCTATTTCGTGGATGTCTTTGCTGGCCTTATTTCTGTGGAATCTGAGAACAAATATTTCGGATCCCTTTGGAGACGATAGGGCCAAAGGAAATATCCTCCGATAACAAAGAGAAAGAAGCTTTCTGAGAAACTTCTTTGTGTTCTGTGAAATCATCTCACAGAGTTACAGCTTTCCCGTGAAGAAGCCTTTCTCTAAGACAGTTCTTGTGGAATTGGCAAAGTGATATTTGGAAGCCTATAGAGGGCTATGGTGAAAAAGGAAATATCCTCCGATGAAATCTGGAAAGAAGCTTTCTGAGAAACTGCTTAGTGTTCCGTTAATTCATCTCACAGAGTTACATCTGTATTTCGTGGATGTCTTTGCTAGCCTTTTTTCTGTGGAATCTGAGAACAGATATTTCGGATCCCTTTGAAGACGATAGGGCCAAAGGAAATATCCTCCGATAACAAAGAGAAAGAAGCTTTCTGAGAAACTTCTTTGTGTTCTGTGAAATCATCTCACAGAGTTACAGCTTTCCCCTCAAGAAGCCTTCCTCTAAGACAGTTATTGTGGAATTGGCAAAGTGATATTTGGAAGCCCGTAGAGGGCTATGGTGAAAAAGGAAATATCCTCAGATGAAATCTGGAAAGAAGCTTTCTGAGAAACTGCTTAGTGTTCTGTTAATTCATCTAACAGACTTACATCTGTATTTCGTGGATGTCTTTGCTAGCCTTATTTCTGTGGAATCTGAGAACAGATATTTCGGATCCCTTTGAAGACTATAGGTCCAAAGGAAATATCCTCCGATAACAAAGAGAAAGAAGCTTTCTGAGAAACTTCTTTGTGTTCTGTGAAATCATCTCACAGAGGTTCATCTTTCCCTAGAAGAAGCCATTAGCTAAGACAGTTCTTGTGGAATTGGCAAAGTGATATGTGGATGTCCATGGAGGGCTATAGTGAAAAAGGAAATATCCTCCGATGAAATCTGGAAAGAAGCTTTCTGAGAAACTGCTTAGTGTTCTGTTAATTCATCTCACAGACTTACATCGGTATTTCGTGGATCTCTTTGCTACCCTTATTTCTGTGGAATCTGAGAACAGATATTTCGGATCCCTTTGAAGACGATAGGGCCAAAGGAAATATCCTCCGATAACAAAGACAAAGAAGCTTTCTGAGAAACTTCTTTGTGTTCTGTGAAATCATCTCACAGAGTTACAGCTTTCCCCTCAAGAAGCCTTTCTCTAAGACAGTTCTTGTGGAATTGGCAAAGTGATATTTGGAAGCCCATAGAGGGCTATGGTGAAAAAGGAAATATCCTAAGATGAAATCTGGAAAGAAGCTTTCTGAGAAACTGCTTAGTGTTTTGTGAATTCATCTCACAGACTTACATCTGTATTTCGTGGATCTCTTTGCTAGCCTTATTTCTGTGGAATCTGAGAACAGATATTTCGGATCCCTTTGAAGACTATATGGCCAAAGGAAATATCCTCCGATAACAAAGAGAAAGATGCTTTCTGAGAAACTTCTTTGTGTTCTGTGAAGTCATGTCACACAAGTTCAGCTTTCCCCTCATGAAGCCATTCGCTAAGACAGTTCTTGTGGAATTGGCAAAGTGATATTTGGATGCCCATAGAGTGCTATGGTGAAAAAGGAAATATCCTCCGATGGAACCTGGAAAGAAGCTTTCTGAGAAACTGCTTAGTGTTCTGTTAATTCATCTCACAGACTTACATCTGTATTTCGTGGATCTCTTTGCTAGCCTTATTTCTGTGGAATCTGAGAACAGATATTTCGGATACCTTTGAAGACGATAGGGCCAAAGGAAATATCCTCCGATAACAAAGAGAAAGAAGCTTTCTGAGAAACTTCTTTGTGTTCTGTGAAATCATCTCACAGAGATACAGCTTTCCCGTCAAGAAGCCTTTCGCTAAGACAGTTCTTGTGGAATTGGCAAAGTGATATTTGGAAGCCCATAGAGGGCTATGGTGAAAAAGGAAATATCCTCAGATGAAATCTGGAAAGAAGCTTTCTGAGAAAGTGCTCAGTGTTCTTAATTCATCTCACAGAGTTACATCTGTGTTTCGTGGATCTCTTTGCTAGCCTTATTTCTGTGGAATCTGAGAACAGATATTTTGAATCCCTTTGAAGACTGTAGGGCCAAAGGAAATATCCTCCGATAACAAAGACAAAGAAGCTTTCTGAGAAACTTCTTTGTGTTCTGTGAAATCATCTCACAGAGTTACAGCTTTCCGCTCCAGAAGCCTTTCGCTAAGACAGTTCTTGTGGAATTCACAAAGTGATATTTGGAAGCCCCTGGAGGGCTATGTTGAAAAAGGAAATATCCTCAGATGAAATCTGGAAAGAAGCTTTCTGAGAAACTGCTTAGTGTTCTGTTAATTCATCTCACAGAGTTACATCTGTATTTCGTGTATCTCTTTGCTAGCCTTATTTCTGTGGAATCTGAGAACAGATATTTCGGATCCCTTTGAAGACGATAGGGCCAAAGGAAATATCCTCCGATAACAAAGACAAAGAAGCTTTCTGAGGAACTTCTTTGTGTTCTGTGAAATCATCTCACAGAGGTACAGCTTTCCATAGAAGAAGCCATTCGCTAAGACAGTTCTTGTGGAATTGGCAAAGTGATATTTGGATGCCCATTGAGGGCTATGGTAAAAAAGGAAATATCCTCAGATGAAATCTGGAAAGAAGCTTTCTGAGAAATTGCTTAGTGTTCGGTTAATTCATCTCAGAGAGTTACATCCGTATTTCGTGGATGTCTTTGCTAGCCTTATTTCTGTGGAATCTGAGAACAGATATTTCGGATCCCTTTGAAGACGAAAGGGCCAAAGGAAATATCCTCCGATAACAAAGAGAAAGAAGCTTTCTGAGAAACTTCTTTGTGTTCTTTGAAATCATCTCACAGAGTTACAGCTTTCCCCTCAACAAGCCTTTCGTTAAGCCAGTTCTTGTGGAATTGGCAAAGTGATATTTGGAAGCCCATAGAGGGCTATGGTGAAAAAGGAAATATCCTCAGTTGAAATCTTGAAAGAAGCTTTCTGAGAAACTGCTGAGTGTTCTGTTAATTCATCTCACAGAGTTACATCTGTATTTCGTGGATCTCTTTGCTAGCCTTATTTCTGTGGAATCTGAGAACAGATATTTCGAATCCCTTTGAAGACTATAGGGCCAATGGAAATATCCACCGATAACAAAGAGAAAGAAGCTTTCTGAGACACTTCTTTGTGTTCTGTGAAATCATCTCACGGAGTTATAGCTTTCCCCTCAAGAAGCCTTTCGCTAAGACATTTCTTGTGGAATTGGCAAAGTGATATTTGGATGCCCATAGAGGGCTATGGTGAAAAAGGAAATATCCTCAGATGAAATCTGGAAAGAAGCTTTCTATGAAACTGCTTAGTGTTCTGTTAATTCATCTCAGAGAGTTACATCTGTATTTCGTGGATGTCTTTGCTAGCCTTATTTCTATGGAATCTGGGAACAGATATTTCGGATCCCTTTGAAGACGATAGGGCCAAAGGAAATATCCTCCGATAACAAAGAGAAAGAAGCTTTCTGAGAAACTTCTTTGTGTTCTTTGAAATCATCTCACAGAGTTACAGCTTTCCCCTCAAGAAGCCTTTCGCTATGACAGTTCTTGTGGAATGGCAAAGTGATATTTGGAAGCCCATAGAGGGCTATGGTGAAAAAGGAAATATCCTCAGATGAAATCTGGAAAGAAGCTTTCTGAGAAACTGCTTAGTGTTCTGTTAATTCATCTCACAGACTTACGTCTGTATTTCGTGGATCTCTTTGCTAGCCTTATTTCTGTGGAATCTGAGAACAGATATTTCGGATCCCTTTGAAGACGATAGGGCCAAAGGAAATATCCTCCGATAACAAAGAGAAAGAAGCTTTCTGAGAAACTTCTTTGTGTTCTGTGAAATCATCTCACAGAGTTACAGCTTTCCCCTCAAGAAGCCTTTCGCTAAGACAGTTCTTGTGGAATTGGCAAAGTGATATTTGGAAGCCCAGAGAGGGCTATGGTGAAAAAGGAAATATCCTCAGATGATATCTTTAAAGAAGCTCTGAGAAACTTCTTAGTGTTCTATTAATTCATTTCACAGAGTTACATCTGTATTTCGAGGATCTCTTTGCTAGCCTTATTTCTGTGGAATCTGAGAACAGATATTTCAGATCCCTTTGAAGACTATAGGGCCAAAGGAAATATCCTCTGATAACAAAGAGAAAGAAGCTTTCTGAGAAACTTCTTTGTGTTCTGTGAAATCATCGCACAGCGTTACAGCTTTCCCCTCAAGAAGCCTTTCGCTAAGACACTTCTTGTGGAATTGGCAAAGTGATATTTGGAAGCCCCTAGAGGGCTATGGTGAAAAAGGAAATATCCTCAGATGAAATCTGGAAAGAAGCTTTCGGAGAAACAGCTTAGTGTTCTGTTAATTCATCTCACAGAGTTACAACTGTATTTCGTGGATCTCTTTGGTAGCCTTATTTCTGTGGTTTCTGAGAACAGATAATTCGGATCCCTTTGAAGACGATAGGGCCAAAGGAAATATCCTCCATTAACAAAGAGAAAGAAGCTTTCTGAGAAACTTCTTTGTGTTCTGTGAAATCTTCTCACAGAGTTACACCTTTCCTCTCAACAAGCCTTTTGCTAAGACAGTTCTTGTGGAATTGGCAAAGTGATATTTTTGAAGCCCCTAGAGGGCTATGGTGAAAAAGGAAATATCCCCAGATGAAATCTGGAAAGAAGATTTCTGAGAAACTGCTTAGTGTTCTGTTAATTCATCTCACCGAGTTACATCTGTATTTCGTGGATCTCTTTGCTAGCCTTATTTCTGTTGAATCCGAGAACAGATATTTCGGATCCCTTGAAGGCTATAGGGCCAAAGGAAATATCCTCCGATAACAAAGAGAAAGAAGCTTTCTGAGAAACTTCTTTGTGTTCGGTGAAATCATCTCACAGAGTTACAGCTTTCCCCTCAAGAAGCCTTTCGCTAAGACAGTTCTTGTGGAATTGGCAAAGTGATATTGGGAAGCCCATAGAGGGCTATGGTGAAAAAGGAAATATCCTCAAATGAAATCTGGAAAGAAGCTTTCTGAGAAACTGCTTAGTGTTCTGTTAATTCATCTCACAGAGTTACATCTGTCTTTCGTGGATCTCTTTGCTAGCCTTATTTCTGTGGAATCTGAGAACAGATATTTCGGATCCCTTTGAAGACTATAGGGCCAAAGGAAATATCCTCCGATAACAAAGAGAAAGAAGCTTTCTGAGAAACTTCTTTGTGTTCTGTGAAATCATCTCACAGAGTTGCAGCTTTCTCCTCAAGAAGCCTTTCACTAAGACAGTTCTTGTGGAATTGGCAAAGTGATATTTGGAAGCCCTTAGAGGGCTATGGTGAAAAAGGAAATATCCTCAGATGATATCTTTAAAGAAGCTTTCTAAGAAACTGCTTAGTGTTCTATTAATTCATCTCACAGAGTTACATCTGTATTTCGAGGATCTCTTTGCTAGCCTTATTTCTGTGGAATCTGAGTACAGATATTTCGGATCCCTTTGAAGACCATTGGGCCAAAGGAAATATCGTCCGATAAAAAAGAGAAAGAAGCTTTCTGAGAAACTTCTTTGTGTTCTGTGAAATCATCTCCCAGAGTTACAGCATTCTCCTCAAGAAGCCTTTCGCTAAGGCAGTTCTTGAGGAATTGGCAAAGTGATATTTGGAAGCCCTTAGAGGGCTATAGTGAAAAAGGAAATATCCTCAGATGATATTTTAAAGAAGCTTTCTGAGAAACTGCTTAGTGTTCTCTTAATTCATCTCACAGAGTTACATCTGTATTTCGAGGATCTCTTTGCTAGCCTTATTTCTGTGGAATCTGAGTACAGATATTTCGGATCCCTTTGAAGACCATAGGGCGAAAGGAAATATCGTCCGATAAAAAAGAGAAAGAAGCTTTCTGAGAAACTTCTTTGTGTTCTGTGAAATCATCTCACAGAGTTACAGCTTTCCCCTCAAGAACCCTTTCGCTAAGACTGTTCTTATGCAATTGGCAAAGTGATATTTGGAATCCCATAGAGGGCTATGGTGAAAAAGGAAATATCCTCCGATGAAATCTGGAAAGAAGGCTTCTGAGAAACTGCTTCGTGTTCTGTTAATTCATCTCACAGAGTTACATCTGTATTTCGTGGATCTCTTTGCTAGCCTTATTTCTGTGGAACCTGAGAACAGATATTTCGGATACCTTTGAAGACCATAGGGCCAAACGAAATATCCTCCGATAACAAAGAGAAAGAAGCTTTCTGAGAAACTTCTTTGTGTTCTGTGAAATCAGCGCACAGCGTTACAGCTTTCCCCTCAAGAAGCCTTTCGCTAAGACAGTTCTTGTGGAATTGGCAAAGTGATATTTGGAAGCCCCTAGAGGGCTCTGGTGAAAAAGGAAATATCCTCAGATGAAATCTGGAAAGATGCTTTCTGAGAAACTGCTTAGTGTTCTGTTAATTCATCTCACAGAGTTACAACTGTATTTCGTGGATCTCTTTGGTCGCCTTATTTCTGTGGATTCTGAGAACAGATAATTCGGATCCCTTTGAAGACGATAGGGCCAAAGGAAATATCCTCCATTAACAAAGAGAAAGAAGCTTTCTGAGAAACTTCTTTGTGTTCTGTGAAATCTTCTCACAGAGTTACACCTTTCCTCTCAACAAGCCTTTTGCTAAGACAGTTCTTGTGGAATTGGCAAAGTGATATTTGGAAGCCCATAGAGGGCTATGGTGAAAAAGGAAATATCCTCAGATGAAATCCGGAAAGAAGATTTCTGAGAAACTGCTTAGTGTTCTGTTAATTCATCTCACCGAGTTACATCTGTATTTCGTGGATCTCTTTGCTAGCCTTATTTCTGTTGAATCCGAGAACAGATATTTCGGATCCCTTGAAGGCTATAGGGCCAAAGGGAATATCCTCCGATAACAAAGAGAAAGAAGCTTTCTGAGAAACTTCTTTGTGTTCTGTGAAATCATCTCACAGAGTTACAGATTTCCCCTCAAGAAGCCTTTCGCTAAGACAGTTCTTGTGGAATTGGCAAAGTGATATTGGGAAGCCAATAGAGGGCTATGGTGAAATAGGAAATATCCTCAGATGAAATCTGGAAAGAAGCTTTCTGAGAAACTGCTTAGTGTTCTGTTAATTCATCTCACAGAGTTACTTCTGTATTTCGTGGATCTCTTTGCTAGCCTTATTTCTGTGGAATCTGAGAACAGATATTTCGGATCCCTTTGAAGACTATAGGACCAAAGGAAATATCCTCCGATAACAAAGAGAAACAAGCTTTCTGAGAAACTTCTTTGTGTTCTGTGAAATCATCTCACAGAGTTACAGCTTTCCCCTCAAGAACCCTTTCGCTAAGACTGTTCTTGTGGAATTGGCAAAGTGATATTTGGAATTCCATAGAGGGCTATGGTGAAAAAGGAAATATTCTCCGATGAAATCTGGAAAGAAGGTTTCTGAGAAACTGCTTCGTGTTCTGTTAATTCATCTCACAGAGTTACATCTGTATTTCGTGGATCTCTTTGCTTGCCTTATTTCTGTGGAATCTGAGAACAGATATTTCGGATCCCTTTGAAGACCATAGGGCCAAACAAAATATCCTCCGATAACAAAGAGAAAGAAGCTTTCTGAGAAACTTCTTTGTGTTCTGTGAAATCATCTCACAGAGTTACACCTTTCCCCTCAAGAAGCCTTTCGCTAAGACAGTTCTTGTGGAATTGGCAAAGTGATATTTGGAAGCCCTTAGAGGGCTATGGTGAAAAAGGAAATATCCTCAGATGAAATCTGGAAAGAAGCTTTCTGAGAAACTGCTTAGTGTTCTGTTAATTCATCTCACCGAGTTACATCTGTATTTCGTGGATCTCTTTGCTAGCCTTATTTCTGTGGAATCTGAGAACAGATATTTCGGATCCCTTTGAAGAACATAGGGCCAAACGAAATATCCTCCGATAACAAAGAGAAAGAAGCTTTCTGAGAAACTTCTTTGTGTTCTGTGAAATCATCTCACAGAGTTTCAGCTTTCCCCTCAAGAAGCCTTTCGCTAAGACAGTTCTTGTGGAATTGGCCAAGTGATATTTGGAAGCCCCTAGAGGGCTATGGTGAAAAAGGAAATATCCTCAGATGAAATCTGGAAAGAAGCTTTCTGAGAAACTGCTTAGTGTTCTGTTAATTCATCTCACAGAGTTACAACTCTATTTCCTGGATCTCTTTGGTAGCCTTATTTCTGTGGATTCTGAGAACAGATAAATCGGATCCCTTTGAAGACGATAGGGCCTAAGGAAATATCCTCCTTTAACAAAGACAAAGAAGCTTTCTGAGAAACTTCTTTGTGTTCTGTGAAATCTTCTCACAGAGTTACACCTTTCCTCTCAACAAGCCTTTCGCTAAGACAGTACTTGTGGAATTGGCAAAGTGATATTTGGAAGCCCCTAGAGGGCTATGGTGAAAAAGGAAATATCCTCAGATGAAATCTGGAAAGAAGCTTTCTGAGAATCTGCTTAGTGTTCTGTTAATTCATCTCACAGAGTTACATCTGTATTTCGTGGATCTCTTTGCTAGCCTTATTTCTGTGGAATCTGAGAACAGATATTTCGGATCCCTTTGAAGACTATAGGGCCAAAGAAATATCCTCCGATAATAAAGAGAAAGAAGGTTTCTGAGAAACTTCTTTGTGTTCTGTGAAATCAGCTCACAGAGTTACAGCTTTCCCCTCAAGAAGCCTTTGGCTAAGATAGTTCTTGTGGAATTGGCAAAGTGATATTGGGAAGCCCATAGAGGGCTATGGTGAAAAAGGAAATATCCTCAGATGAAATCTGGAAAGAAGCTTTCTGAGAAACTGCTTTGTGTTCTGTTAATTCATCTCACA
This sequence comes from Macaca fascicularis, assembly GCF_037993035.2. Classification (NCBI taxonomy): domain Eukaryota; kingdom Metazoa; phylum Chordata; class Mammalia; order Primates; family Cercopithecidae; genus Macaca; species Macaca fascicularis. Next base: position 32,870,480 of record NC_088389.1, read on the forward strand.
GTGTTACATCTGTATTTCGTGGATCTCTTTGGTAGCCTTATTTCTGTGGATTCTGAGAACAGATAATTCGGATCCCTTTGAAGACGATAGGGTCAAAGGAAATATCCTCCATTAACAAAGAGAAAGAAGTTTTCTGAGAAACTTCTTTGTGTTCTGTGAAATCATCTCACAGAGTTACACCTTTCCCCTCAAGAAGCCTTTCGCTAAGACAGTTCTTGTGGAATTGGAAAAGTGATATTTGGAAGCCCATAGAGGGCTATGGTGAAAAAGGAAATATCCTCAGATGAAATCTGGAAAGAAGCTTTCTGAGAAACTGCTTGGTGTTCTGTTAATTCATCTCACAGAGTTACATCTGTGTTTCGTGGATCTCTTTGCTAGCCTTATTTCTGTGGAATCTGAGAACAGATATTTCGGATCCCTTTGAAGACCATAGGGCCAAACGAAATATCCTCCGATAACAAAGAGAAAGAAGCTTTCTGAGAAACTTCTTTGTGTTCTGTGAAATCATCTCACAGAGTTACAGCTTTCCCCTCAAGAAGTCTTTCGCTAAGACAGTTCTTGTGGAATTGGCAAAGTGATATTTGGAAGCCCCTAGAGGGCTATGGTGAAAAAGGAAATATCCTCAGATGAAATCTGGAAAGAAGCTTTCTGAGAATCTGCTTAGTGTTCTGTTAATTCATCTAACAGAGTTACATCTGTATTTCGTGGATCTCTTTGCTAGCCTTATTTCTGTGGAATCTGAGAACAGATATTTCGGATCCCTTTGAAGAGTATAGGGCCAAAGGGCATATCCTCCGATAACAAAGAGAAAGAAGCTTTCTGAGAAACTTCTTTGTGTTCTGTGAAATCATCTCACAGAGTTACAGCTTTCCCCTCAAGAAGCCTTTCGCTAAGACAGTTCTAGTGGAATTGGCAAAGTGATATTTGGAAGCCCATAGAGGGCTATGGTGAAAAAGGAAATATCCTCAGATGAAATCTGGAAAGAAGCTTTCTGAGAAACTGCTTAGTGTTCTGTTAATTCATCTCACAGAGTTACATTTGTATTTCGTGGATCTCTTTGCTAGCCTTATTTCTGTGGAATCTGAGAACAGATATTTCGGATCCCTTTGAAGACTATAGGGCCAAAGGAAATATCCTCCGATAACAAAGAGAGAGAAGCTTTCTGAGAAACTTCTTTGTGTTCTGTGAAATCATCTCACAGAGTTACAGCTTTCTCTGCAAGAAGCCTTTCGCTAACACAGTTCTTGTGGAATTGGCAAAGTGATATTTGGAAGCCCTTAGAGGGCTATGGTGAAAAAGGAAATATCCTCAGATGATATCTTTAAAGAAGCTTTCTAAGAAACTGCTTAGTGTTCTACTAATTCATCTCACAGAGTTATATCTGTATTTCGAGGATCTCTTTGCTAGCCTTATTTCTGTGGAATCTGAGTACAGATATTTCGGATCCCTTTGAAGACCATAGGGCCAAACGAAATATCCTCCGATAACAAAGAGAAAGAAGCTTTCTGAGAAACTTCTTTGTGTTATGTGAAATGATCTCACAGAGTTACAGCTTTCTCCTCAAGAAGCCTTTCGCTAAGACAGTTCTTGTGGAATTGGCAAAGTGATATTTGGAAGCCCTTAGAGGGCTATGGTGAATAAGGAAATATCCTCAGATGATATATTTACAGAAGATTTCTGAGAAACTGCTTTGTGTTCTATTAATTCATCTCACAGAGTTACATCTCTATTTCGAGGATCTCTTTGCTAGCCTTATTTCTGTGGAATCTGAGTACAGATATTTCGGATCCCTTTGAAGACCATAGGGCCAAAGGAAATATCGTCCGATAAAAAAGAGAAAGAAGCTTTCTGAGAAACTTCTTTGTGTTCTGTGAAATCATCTCACAGAGTTACAGCTTTCCCCTCAAGAACCCTTTCGCTAAGACAGTTCTTGTGGAATTGGCAAAGTGACATTTGGAATCCCATAGAGGGCTATGGTGAAAAAGGAAATATCCTCAGATGAAATCTGGAAAGAAGCTTTCTGAGAAACTGCTTCGTGTTCTGTTAATTCATCTCACAGAGTTACATCTGTATTTCGTGGATCTCTTTGCTAGCCTTATTTCTGTGGAATCTGAGAACAGATATTTCGGATCCCTTTGAAGACCATAGGGCCAAACGAAATATCCTCCGATAACAAAGAGAAAGAAGCTTTCTGAGAAACTTTTTTGTGTTCTGTGAAATCATCTCACAGAGTTACACCTTTCCCCTCATGAAGCCTTTCGCTAAGACAGTTCTTGTGGAATTGGCAAAGTGATATTTGGAAGCCCATAGAGGGCTATGCTGAAAAAGGAAATATCCTCAGATGAAATCTGGAAAGAAGCTTTCTGAGAAACTGCTTAGTGTTCTGCTAATTCATCTCACAGGGTTACATCTGTATTTCGTGGATCTCTTTGGTAGCCTTATTTCTGTGGAATCTGAGAACAGATATTTCGGATCCCTTTGAAGACCATAGCGCCAAAGGAAATATACTCCGATAACAAACAGAAAGAAGCTTTCTGAGAAACTTCTTTGTGTTCTGTGAAATCATCTCACAGAGTTACAGCTTTCCCCTCAAGAAGCCTTTCGCTAAGACAGTTCTTGTGGAATTGGCAAAGTGATATTTGGAAGCCCATAGAGGGCTATGGTGAAAAAGGAAATATCCTCAGATGAAATCTGGAAAGAAGCTTTCTGAGAAACTGCTTAGTGTTCTGTTAATTCATCTCACAGAGTTACATCTGTATTTCTTGGATCTCTTTGCTAGCCTTATTTCTGTGGAATCTGAGTACAGATATTTCGGATCCCTTTGAAGACCATAGGGCCAAAGGAAATATCGTCCGATAACAAAGAGAAAGAAGCTTTCTGAGAAACTTCTTTGTGTTCTGTGAAATCATCTCACAGAGTTACAGCTTTCCCCTCAAGAAGCCTTTCGCTAAGACAGTTCTTGTGGAATTGGCAAAGTGATATTTGGAAGCCCATAGAGGGCTATGGTGAAAAAGGAAATATCCTCAGATGAAATGTGGAAAGAAGGTCTCTGAGAAACTGCTTAGTGTTCTGTTAATTTATCTCACAGAGTTACATCTGTATTTCGTGGATCTCTTTGCTAGCCTTATTTCTGTGGAATCTGAGAACAGATAATTCGGATCCCTTTGAAGACCATAGGGCCAAACGAAATATCCTCCGATAACAAAGAGAAAGAAGCTTTCTGAGAAACTTCTTTGTGTTCTGTGAAATCATCTCACAGAGTTACAGCTTTCCCCTCCAGAAGCCTTTCGCTAAGACAGTTCTTGTGGAATTGGCAAAGTGATATTTGGAAGCCCTTAGAGGGCTATGGTGAAAAAGGAAATATCCCCCGATGAAATCTGGAAAGAAGGTTTCTGAGAAACTGGTTAATGTTCTGTTAATTCATCTCACAGAGTTACATCTGTATTTCCTGGATCTCTTTGCTAGCCTTATTTCTGTGGAATCTGAGAACAGATATTTCGGATCCCTTTGAAGACCATAGGGCCAAACGAAATATCCTCCGATAACAAAGAGAAAGAAGCTTTCTGAGAAACTTCTTTGTGTTCTGTGAAATCATCTCACAGAGTTACAGCTTTCTCCTCAAGAAGCCTTTCGCTAAGACAGTTCTTGTGGAATATGCAAAGTGATATTTGGAAGCCCATAGAGGGCTATGGTGAAAAAGGAAATATCCTCAGATGAAATCTGGAAAGAAGCTTTCTGAGAAACTACTTAGTGTTCTGTTAATTCATCTCACAGAGTTACATCTGTATTTCGTGGATCTCTTTGCTAGCCTTATTTCTGTGGAATCTGAGAACAGATATTTCAGATCCCTTTGAAGATTATAGGGCCAAAGGAAATACCCTCTGATAACAAAGAGAAAGAAGCTTTCTGAGAAACTTCTTTGTGTTCTGTGAAATCAGCGCACAGCGATACAGCTTTCCCCTCAAGAAGGCTTTCGCTAAGACAGTTCTTGTGGAATTGGCAAAGTGATATTTGGAAGCCCCTAGAGGGCTATGGTGAAAAAGGAAATATCCTCAGATGAAATCTGGAAAGATGCTTTCTGAGAAACTGCTTAGTGTTCTGTTAATTCATCTCACAGAGTTACAACTGTATTTCGTGGATCTCTTTGGTAGCCTTATTTCTGTGGATTCTGAGAACAGATAATTCGGATCCCTTTGAAGACGATAGGGCCAAAGGAAATATCCTCCATTAACAAAGAGAAAGAAGCTTTCTGAGAAACTTCTTTGTGTTCTGTGAAATCTTCTCACAGAGTTACACCTTTCCTCTCAACAAGCCTTTTGCTAAGACAGTTCTTGTGGAATTGGCAAAGTGATATTTGGAAGCCCATAGAGGGCTATGGTGAAAAAGGAAATATCCTCAGATGAAATCCGGAAAGAAGATTTCTGAGAAACTGCTTAGTGTTCTGTTAATTCATCTCACCGAGTTACATCTGTATTTCGTGGATCTCTTTGCTAGCCTTATTTCTGTTGAATCCGAGAACAGATATTTCGGATCCCTTGAAGGCTATAGGGCCAAAGGGAATATCCTCCGATAACAAAGAGAAAGAAGCTTTCTGAGAAACTTCTTTGTGTTCTGTGAAATCATCTCACAGAGTTACAGCTTTCCCCTCAAGAAGCCTTTCGCTAAGACAGTTCTTGTGGAATTGGCAAAGTGATATTGGGAAGCCCATAGAGGGCTATGGTGAAATAGGAAATATCCTCAGATGAAATCTGGAAAGAAGCTTTCTGAGAAACTGCTTAGTGTTCTGTTAATTCATCTCACAGAGTTACTTCTGTATTTCGTGGATCTCTTTGCTAGCCTTATTTCTGTGGAATCTGAGAACAGATATTTCGGATCCCTTTGAAGACTATAGGGCCAAAGGAAATATCCTCCGATAACAAAGAGAAACAAGCTTTCTGAGAAACTTCTTTGTGTTCTGTGAAATCATCTCACAGAGTTACAGCTTTCCCCTCAAGAACCCTTTCGCTAAGACTGTTCTTGTGGAATTGGCAAAGTGATATTTGGAATCCCATAGAGGGCTATGGTGAAAAAGGAAATATCCTCCGATGAAATCTGGAAAGAAGGTTTCTGAGAAACTGCTTCGTGTTCTGTTAATTCATCTCACAGAGTTACATCTGTATTTCGTGGATCTCTTTGCTTGCCTTATTTCTGTGGAATCTGAGAACAGATATTTCGGATCCCTTTGAAGACCATAGGGCCAAACGAAATATCCTCCGATAACAAAGAGAAAGAAGCTTTCTGAGAAACTTCTTTGTGTTCTGTGAAATCATCTCACAGAGTTACACCTTTCCCCTCAAGAAGCCTTTCGCTAAGACAGTTCTTGTGGAATTGGCAAAGTGATATTGGGAAGCCCATAGAGGGCTATGGTGAAATAGGAAATATCCTCAGATGAAATCTGGAAAGAAGCTTTCTGAGAAACTGCTTAGTGTTCTGTTAATTCATCTCACAGAGTTACTTCTGTATTTCGTGGATCTCTTTGCTAGCCTTATTTCTGTGGAATCTGAGAACAGATATTTCGGATCCCTTTGAAGACTATAGGGCCAAAGGAAATATCCTCCGATGACAAAGAGAAACAAGCTTTCTGAGAAACTTCTTTGTGTTCTGTGAAATCATCTCACAGAGTTACAGCTTTCCCCTCAAGAACCCTTTCGCTAAGACTGTTCTTGTGGAATTGGCAAAGTGATATTTGGAATCCCATAGAGGGCTATGGTGAAAAAGGAAATATCCTCCGATGAAATCTGGAAAGAAGGTTTCTGAGAAACTGCTTAGTGTTCTGTTAATTCATCTCACAGAGTTACAACTGTATTTCGTGGATCTCTTTGGTAGCCTTATTTCTGTGGATTCTGAGAACAGATAATTCGGATCCCTTTGAAGACGATAGGGCCAAAGGAAATATCCTCCATTAACAAAGAGAAAGAAGCTTTCTGAGAAACTTCTTTGTGTTCTGTGAAATCATCTCACAGAGTTACACCTTTCCCCTCAAGAAGCCTTTCGCTAAGACAGTTCTTGTGGAATTGGAAAAGTGATATTTGGAAGCCCATAGAGGGCTATGGTGAAAAAGGAAATATCCTCAGATGAAATCTGGAAAGAAGCTTTCTGAGAAACTGCTTGGTGTTCTGTTAATTCATCTCACAGAGTTACATCTGTGTTTCGTGGATCTCTTTGCTAGCCTTATTTCTGTGGAATCTGAGAACAGATATTTCGGATCCCTTTGAAGACCATAGGGCCAAACGAAATATCCTCCGATAACAAAGAGAGAGAAGCTTTCTGAGAAACTTCTTTGTGTTCTGTGAAATCATCTCAGAGAGTTACAGCTTTGCCCTCAAGAAGCCTTTCGCTAAGACAGTTCTTGTGGAATAGGCAAAGTGATATTTGGAATCCCATAGAGGGCTATGGTGAAAAAGGAAATATCCTCAGATGATATCTTTAAAGAAGCTTTCTAAGAAACTGCTTAGTGTTCTACTAATTCATCTCACAGAGTTATATCTGTATTTCGAGGATCTCTTTGCTAGCCTTATTTCTGTGGAATCTGAGTACAGATATTTCGGATCCCTTTGAAGACCATAGGGCCAAAGGAAATATCGTCCGACAAAAAAGAGAAAGAAGCTTTCTGAGAAACTTCTTTGTGTTCTGTGAAATTATCTCACAGAGTTACAGCTTTCTCCTCAAGAAGTCTTTCGCTAAGACAGTTCTTGTGGAATTGGCAAAGTGATATTTGGAAGCCCTTAGAGGGCTATGGTGAATAAGGAAATATCCTCAGATGATATATTTACAGAAGATTTCTGAGAAACTGCTTTGTGTTCTATTAATTCATCTCACAGAGTTACATCTGTATTTCGAGGATCTCTTTGCTAGCCTTATTTCTGTGGAATCTGAGTACAGATATTTCGGATCCCTTTGAAGACCATAGGGCCAAAGGAAATATCGTCCGATAAAAAAGAGAAAGAAGCTTTCTGAGAAACTTCTTTGTGTTCTGTGAAATCATCTCACAGAGTTACAGCTTTCCCCTCAAGAAGCCTTTCGCTAAGACAGTTCTTGTGGAATTGGCAAAGTGATATTTGGAAGCCCCTGGAGGGCTATGGTGAAAAAGGAAATATCGTCAGATGAAATCTGGAAAGAAGCTTTCTGAGAAACTGCTTAGTGTTCTGTTAATTCATCTCACAGAGTTACAACTGTATTTCGTGGATCTCTTTGGTAGCCTTATTTCTGTGGATTCTGAGAACAGGTAACTCGGATCCCTTTGAAGACGATAGGGCCAAAGGAAATATCCTCCATTAACAAAGAGAAAGAAGCTTTCTGAGAAACTTCTTTGTGTTCTGTGAAATCATCTCACAGAGTTAGAGCTTTCCCCTCAAGAAGCCTTTCGCTAAGACAGTTCTTGTGGAATTGGCAAAGTGATATTTGGAAGCCCTTAGAGGGCTATGATGAAAAAGGAAATATCCCCCGATGAAATCTGGAAAGAAGGTTTCTGAGAAACTGGTTAATGTTCTGTTAATTCATCTCACAGAGTTACATCTGTATTTCCTGGATCTCTTTGCTAGCCTTATTTCTGTGGAATCTGAGAACAGATATTTCGGATCCCTTTGAAGACCATAGGGCCAAACGAAATATCCTCCGATAACAAAGAGAAAGAAGCTTTCTGAGAAACTTCTTTGTGTTCTGTGAAATCATCTCACAGAGTTACAGCTTTCTCCTCAAGAAGCCTTTCGCTAAGACAGTTCTTGTGGAATAGGCAAAGTGATATTTGGAAGCCCATAGAGGGCTATGGTGAAAAAGGAAATATCCTCAGAAGAAATCTGGAAAGAAGCTTTCTGAGAAACTGCTTAGGGTTCTGTTAATTCATCTCACAGAGTTACATCTGTATTTCGTGGATCTCTTTGCTAGCCTTATTTCTGTGGAATCTGAGAACAGATATTTCGGATCCCTTTGAAGACCATAGGGCCAAACGAAATATCCTCCGATAACAAAGAGAAAGAAGCTTTCTGAGAAACTTCTTTGTGTTCTGTAAAATCATCTCACAGAGTTACACCTTTCCACTCAAGAAGCCTTTCGCTAAGACAGTTCTTGTGGAATTGGCAATGTGATATTTGGAAGCCCTTAGAGGGCTATGGTGAAAAAGGAAATACCCTCAGATGAAATCTGGAAAGAAGCTTTCTGAGAAACTGCTTAGTGTTCTGTTAATTCAACTCACAGAGTTACATCTGTATTTCGTGGATCTCTTTGCTAGCCTTATTTCTGTGGAATCTGAGAACAGATATTTCGGATCCCTTTGAAGACCATAGGGCCAAACGAACTATCCTCCGATAACAAAGAGAAAGAAGCTTTCTGAGAAACTTCTTTGTGTTCTGTGAAATCATCTCACAGAGTTACAGCTTTCCCCTCAAGATGGCTTTCGCTAAGACAGTTCTTGTGGAATTGGCAAAGTGATATTTGGAAGCCCATAGAGGGCTATGGTGAAAAAGGAAATATCCTCAGATGAAATCTGGAAAGAAGCTTTCTGAGAAACTGCTTAGTGTTCTGTTAATTCATCTCACAGAGTTACATCTGTATTTCGTGGATCTCTTTGCTAGCCTTATTTCTGTGGAATCTGAGAACAGATATTTCAGATCCCTTTGAAGACTATCGGCCAAAGGAAATATCCTTTGATAACAAAGAGAAAGAAGCTTTCTGAGAAACATCTTTGTGTTCTGTGAAATCATCGCACAGCGTTACAGCTTTCCCCTCAAGAAGCCTTTAGCTAAGACACTTCTTGTGGAATTGGCAAAGTGATATTTGGAAGCCCCTAGAGGGCTACGGTGAAAAAGGAAATATCCTCAGATGAAATCTGGAAAGAAGCTTTCTGAGAAACTCCTTAGTGTTCTGTTAATTCAACTCACAGAGTTACAACTGTATTTCGTGGATCTCTTTGGTAGCCTTATTTCTGTGGATTCTGAGAACAGATAATTCGGATCCCTTTGAAGACGATAGGGCCAAAGGAAATATCCTCCATTAACAAAGAGAAAGAAGCTTTCTGAGAAACTTCTTTGTGTTCTGTGAAATCTTCTCACAGAGTTACACCTTTCCTCTCAACAAGCCTTTAGCTAAGACAGTTCTTGTGGAATTGACAAAGTGATATTTGGAAGCCCTATGAGGGCTATGGTGAAAAAGGAAATATCCTCAGATGAAATCTGGAAGAAGATTTCTGAGAAACTGCTTAGTGTTCTGTTAATTAATCCCACCGAGTTACATCTGTATTTCGTGGATCTCTTTGCTAGCCTTATTTCTGTTGAATCCGAGAACAGATATTTCGGATCCCTTAAAGGCTATAGGGCCAAAGGAAATGTCCTCCGATAACAAAGAGAAGGAAGCTTTCTGAGAAACTTCTTTGTGTTCTGTGAAATCATCTCACAGAGTTACACCTTTGCCCTCAAGAAGCCTTTCGCTAAGACAGTTCTTGTGGAATTGGCAAAGTGATATTTGGAAGCCCATAGAGGGCTATGGTGAAAAAGGAAATATCCTCAGATGAAATCTGGAAAGAAGCTTTCTGAGAAACTGCTTAGTTTTCTGTTAATTCATCTCACAGAGTTACATCTGTATTTCGTGGATCTCTTTGCTAGCCTTATTTCTGTGGAATCTGAGAACAGATATTTCGGATCCCTTTGAAGACTATAGGGCCAAAGGAAATATCCTCCGATAACAAAGAGAGAGAAGCTTTCTGAGAAACTTCTTTGTGTTCTGTGAAATCATCTCACAGAGTTACAGCTTTCTCCGCAAGAAGCCTTTCGCTAACACAGTTCTTGTGGAATTGGCAAAGTGATATTTGGAAGCCCTTAGAGGGCTATGGTGAAAAAGGAAATATCCTCAGATGATATCTTTAAAGAAGCTTTCTAAGAAACTGCTTAGTGTTCTACTAATTCATCTCACAGAGTTATATCTGTATTTCGAGGATCTCTTTGCTAGCCTTATTTCTGTGGAATCTGAGTACAGATATTTCGGATCCCTTTGAAGACCATAGGGCCAAAGGAAATATCGTCCGACAAAAAAGAGAAAGAAGCTTTCTGAGAAACTTCTTTGTGTTCTGTGAAATTATCTCACAGAGTTACAGCTTTCTCCTCAAGAAGTCTTTCGCTAAGACAGTTCTTGTGGAATTGGCAAAGTGATATTTGGAAGCCCTTAGAGGGCTATGGTGAATAAGGAAATATCCTCAGATGATATATTTACAGAAGATTTCTGAGAAACTGCTTTGTGTTCTATTAATTCATCTCACAGAGTTACATCTGTATTTCGAGGATCTCTTTGCTAGCCTTATTTCTGTGGAATCTGAGTACAGATATTTCGGATCCCTTTGAAGACCATAGGGCCAAAGGAAATATCGTCCGATAAAAAAGAGAAAGAAGCTTTCTGAGAAACTTCTTTGTGTTCTGTGAAATCATCTCACAGAGTTACAGCTTTCCCCTCAAGAACCCTTTCGCTAAGACAGTTCTTGTGGAATTGGCAAAGTGATATTTGGAATCCCATAGAGGGCTATGGTGAAAAAGGAAATATCCTCAGATGAAATCTGGAAAGAAGCTTTCTGAGAAACTGCTTCGTGTTCTGTTAATTCATCTCACAGAGTTACATCTGTATTTCGTGGATCTCTTTGCTACCCTTATTTCTGTGGAATCTGAGAACAGATATTTCGGATCCCTTTGAAGACCATAGGGCCAAACGAAATATCCTCCGATAACAAAGAGAAAGAAGCTTTCTGAGAAACTTCTTTGTGTTCTGTGAAATCATCTCACAGAGTTACAGCTTTCCGCTCAAGAACCCTTTCGCTAAGACAGTTCTTGTGGAATTGGCAAAGTGATATTTGGAATCCCATAGAGGGCTATGGTGAAAAAGGAAATATCCTCAGATGAAATCTGGAAAGAAGCTTTCTGAGAAACTGCTTCGTGTTCTGTTAATTCATCTCACAGAGTTACATCTGTATTTCGTGGATCTCTTTGCTACCCTTATTTCTGTGGAATCTGAGAACAGATATTTCGGATCCCTTTGAAGACCATAGGGCCAAACGAAATATCCTCCGATAACAAAGAGAAAGAAGCTTTCTGAGAAACTTCTTTGTGTTCTGTGAAATCATCTCACAGAGTTACAGCTTTCCCCTCAAGAAGCCTTTCGCTAAGACAGTTCTTGTGGAATTGGCAAAGTGATATTTGGAAGCCCCTGGAGGGCTATGGTGAAAAAGGAAATATCGTCAGATGAAATCTGGAAAGAAGCTTTCTGAGAAACTGCTTAGTGTTCTGTTAATTCATCTCACAGAGTTACAACTGTATTTCGTGGATCTCTTTGGTAGCCTTATTTCTGTGGATTCTGAGAACAGGTAACTCGGATCCCTTTGAAGACGATAGGGCCAAAGGAAATATCCTCCATTAACAAAGAGAAAGAAGCTTTCTGAGAAACTTCTTTGTGTTCTGTGAAATCATCTCACAGAGTTACAGCTTTCCCCTCAAGAAGCCTTTCGCTAAGACAGTTCTTGTGGAATTGGCAAAGTGATATTTGGAAGCCCTTAGAGGGCTATGATGAAAAAGGAAATATCCCCCGATGAAATCTGGAAAGAAGGTTTCTGAGAAACTGGTTAATGTTCTGTTAATTCATCTCACAGAGTTACATCTGTATTTCCTGGATCTCTTTGCTAGCCTTATTTCTGTGGAATCTGAGAACAGATATTTCGGATCCCTTTGAAGACCATAGGGCCAAACGAAATATCCTCCGATAACAAAGAGAAAGAAGCTTTCTGAGAAACTTCTTTGTGTTCTGTGAAATCATCTCACAGAGTTACAGCTTTCTCCTCAAGAAGCCTTTCGCTAAGACAGTTCTTGTGGAATAGGCAAAGTGATATTTGGAAGCCCATAGAGGGCTATGGTGAAAAAGGAAATATCCTCAGATGAAATCTGGAAAGAAGCTTTCTGAGAAACTGCTTAGGGTTCTGTTAATTCATCTCACAGAGTTACATCTGTATTTCGTGGATCTCTTTGCTAGCCTTATTTCTGTGGAATCTGAGAACAGATATTTCGGATCCCTTTGATGACCATAGGGCGAAACGAAATATCCTCCATTAACAAAGAGAAAGAAGCTTTCTGAGAAACTTCTTTGTGTTCTGTAAAATCATCTCACAGAGTTACACCTTTCCACTCAAGAAGCCTTTCGCTAAGACAGTTCTTGTGGAATTGGCAATGTGATATTTGGAAGCCCTTAGAGGGCTATGGTGAAAAAGGAAATACCCTCAGATGAAATCTGGAAAGAAGCTTTCTGAGAAACTGCTTAGTGTTCTGTTAATTCATCTCACAGAGTTACATCTGTATTTCGTGGATCTCTTTGCTAGCCTTATTTCTGTGGAATCTGAGAACAGATATTTCGGATCCCTTTGAAGACCATAGGGCCAAACGAACTATCCTCCGATAACAAAGAGAAAGAAGCTTTCTGAGAAACTTCTTTGTGTTCTGTGAAATCATCTCACAGAGTTACAGCTTTCCCCTCAAGATGGCTTTCGCTAAGACAGTTCTTGTGGAATTGGCAAAGTGATATTTGGAAGCCCATAGAGGGCTATGGTGAAAAAGGAAATATCCTCAGATGAAATCTGGAAAGAAGCTTTCTGAGAAACTGCTTAGTGTTCTGTTAATTCATCTCACAGAGTTACATCTGTATTTCGTGGATCTCTTTGCTAGCCTTATTTCTGTGGAATCTGAGAACAGATATTTCAGATCCCTTTGAAGACTATCGGCCAAAGGAAATATCCTTTGATAACAAAGAGAAAGAAGCTTTCTGAGAAACATCTTTGTGTTCTGTGAAATCATCGCACAGCGTTACAGCTTTCCCCTCAAGAAGCCTTTAGCTAAGACACTGCTTGTGGAATTGGCAAAGTGATATTTGGAAGCCCCTAGAGGGCTACGGTGAAAAAGGAAATATCCTCAGATGAAATCTGGAAAGAAGCTTTCTGAGAAACTCCTTAGTGTTCTGTTAATTCATCTCACAGAGTTACAACTGTATTTCGTGGATCTCTTTGGTAGCCTTATTTCTGTGGATTCTGAGAACAGATAATTCGGATCCCTTTGAAGACGATAGGGCCAAAGGAAATATCCTCCATTAACAAAGAGAAAGAAGCTTTCTGAGAAACTTCTTTGTGTTCTGTGAAATCTTCTCACAGAGTTACACCTTTCCTCTCAACAAGCCTTCAGCTAAGACAGTTCTTGTGGAATTGACAAAGTGATATTTGGAAGCCCTATGAGGGCTATGGTGAAAAAGGAAATATCCTCAGATGAAATCTGGAAGAAGATTTCTGAGAAACTGCTTAGTGTTCTGTTAATTCATCTCACCGAGTTACATCTGTATTTCGTGGATCTCTTTGCTAGCCTTATTTCTGTTGAATCCGAGAACAGATATTTCGGATCCCTTAAAGGCTATAGGGCCAAAGGAAATGTCCTCCGATAACAAAGAGAAAGAAGCTTTCTGAGAAACTTCTTTGTGTTCTGTGAAATCATCTCACAGAGTTACACCTTTGCCTTCAAGAAGCCTTTCGCTAAGACAGTTCTTGTGGAATTGGCAAAGTGATATTTGGAAGCCCATAGAGGGCTATGGTGAAAAAGGAAATATCCTCAGATGAAATCTGGAAAGAAGCTTTCTGAGAAACTGCTTAGTGTTCTGTTAATTCATCTCACAGAGTTACATCGGTATTTCGTGGATCTCTTTGCTAGCCTTATTTCTGTGGAATCTGAGAACAGATATTTCGGATCCCTTTGAAGACCATAGGGCCAAACGAAATATCCTCCGTTAACAAAGAGAAAGAAGCTTACTGAGAAACTTCTTTGTGTTCTGTGAAATCATCTCACAGAGTTTCAGCTTTCCCGTCAAGAAGCCGTTCGCTAAGACAGTTCTTGTGGAATTGGTAAAGTGATATTAGGAAGCCCATAGAGGGCTATGGTGAAAAAGGAAATATCCTCCAATGAAATCTGGAAAGAAGCTTTCTGAGAAACTGCTTAGTGTTCTGTTAACTCATCTCACAGAGTTACATCTGTATTTCGAGGATCTCTTTGCTAGCCTTATTTCTGTGGAATCTTAAAACAGATATTTCGGATCGCTTTGAAGACCATAGGGCCAAAGTAAATATCCTCCGATAACAAACAGAAAGAAGCTTTCTGAGAAACTTCTTTGTGTTCTGTGAAATCATCTCACCGAGTTACAGCTTTCCCCTCAAGAAGCCTTTCGTTAAGACAGTTCTTGTGGAATTGGCAAAGTGATATTTGGAAGCCCATAGAGGTCTATGGTGAAAAAGGAAATATCCTCCGATGAAATCTGGAAAGAAGGTTTCTGAGAAACTGCTTAGTGTTCTGTTAATTCATCTCACAGAGTTACATCTGTATTTCCTGGATCTCTTTGCTAGCCTTATTTCTGTGGAATCTGAGAACAGATATTTCAGATCCCTTTGAAGACTATAGGGCCAAAGGAAATATCCTCCGATAACAAAGAGAAAGAAGCTTTCTGAGAAACTTCTTTGTGTTCTGTGAAATCTTCTCACAGAGTTACACCTTTCCTCTCAACAAGCCTTTCACTAAGACAGTTCTTGTGGAATTGTCAATGTGATATTTGGAAGCCCAGAGAGGGCTATGGTGAAAAAGGAAATATCCTCAGATGAAATCTGGAAAGAAGCTTTCTGAGAAACTGCTTAGTGTTCTGTTAATTCATCTCACAGTGTTACATCTGTATTTCTTGGATCTCTTTGCTATCCTTATTTCCGTGGAATCTGAGAACAGATATTTCGGATCCCTTTGAAGACCATAGGGCCAAACGAAATATCCTCCGATAAAAAGGAGAAAGAAGCTTTCTGAGAAACTTCTTTGTGTTCTGTGAAATCATCTCACAGAGTTTCAGCTTTCCCCTCAAGAAGCCTTTCGCTAAGACAGTTCTTGTGGAATTGGCAAAGTGATATTTGGAAGCCCATAGAGGGCTATGGTGAAATAGGAAATATTCTCAGATGAAATCTGGAAAGAAGCTTTCTGAGAATCTGCTTAGTGTTTTGTTAATTCATCTCACAGAGTTACATCTGTATTTCGTGGATCTCTTCGCTAGCCTTATTTCTGTGGTATCTGAGAACAAATATTTCGGATCCCTTTGAAGACCATAGGGCCAAAGGAAATATCGTCTGATCACAAAGAGAAAGAAGCTTTCTGAGAAACTTCTTTGTGTTCTGTGAAATCATCTCACAGAGTTTCAGCTTTCCCCTCAAGAAGCCTTTCGCTAAGACAGTTCTTGTGGAATTGGCAAAGTGATATTTGGAAGCCCATAGTGGGCTATGGTGAAAAAGGAAATATCCTCTGATGAAATATGGAAAGAAGCTTTCTGAGAGTCTGCTTAGTGTTCTGTTAATTCATCTCACAGAGTTACATCTGTATTTCGTGGATCTCTTTGCCAGCCTTATTTCTGTGGAATCTAAGAACAGATATTTCGGATCCCTTTGAAGACTATAGGGCCAAAGGAAATATCCTCCGATAACAAAGAGAAAGAAGCTTACTGAGAAACTTCTTTCTGTTCTGTGAAATCATCTCACAGAGTTACAGCTTTCCCCTCAAGAAGCCTTTCGCTAAGACAGTTCTTGTGGAATTGGCAAAGTGATACTTGGAAGCCCTTAGAGGGCTATGGTGAAAAAGGAAATATCCTCAGATGAAATCTGGAAAGAAGATTTCTGAGAAACTGCTTAGTGTTCTGTTAATTCATCTCACAGAGTTACATCTGTATTTCGTGGATCTCTTTGCTAGCCTTATTTCTGTGGAATCTAAGAACAGATATTTCGGATCCCTTTGAAGACTATAGGGCCAAAGGAAATATCCTCCGATAACAAAGAGAAAGAAGGTTACTGAGAAACTTCTTTGTGTTCTGTGAAATCATCTCACAGAGTTTCAGCTTTCCCCTCAAGAAGCCTTTCGCTAAGACAGTTCTTGTGGAATTGGCAAAGTGATATTTGGAAGCCCATAGAGGGCTATGGTGAAAGAGGAAATATCCTCAGATGAAATCTGGAAAGAAGCTTTCTGAGAATCTGCTTAGTGTTCTGTTAATTCATCTCACAGAGTTACATCTGTATTTCGTGGATCTCTTTGCTAGCCTTATTTCTGTGGAATCTGAGAACAGATATTTCGGATCCCTTTGAAGACTATTCGGCGAAAGGAAATATCCTCCGATAACAAAGAGAAAGTAGTTTTCTGAGAAAATTCTCTGTGTTCTGTGAAATCATCTCACAGAGTTACAGCTTTCCCCTCAAGAAGCCTTTCGCTAAGACAGTTCTTGTGGAATTCGCAAAGTGATACTTGGAAGCCCTTAGAGGGCTATGGTGAAAAAGGAAATATCCTCAGATGAAATCTGGAAAGAAGATTTCTGAGAAACTGCTTAGTGTTCTGTTAATTCAACTCACAGAGTTACATCTGTATTTCGTGGATCTCTTTGCTAGCCTTATTTCTGTGGAATCTAAGAACAGATATTTCGGATCCCTTTGAAGACTATAGGGCCAAAGGAAATATCCTCCGATAACAAAGAGAAAGAAGGTTACTGAGAAACTTCTTTGTGTTCTGTGAAATCATCTCACAGAGTTTCAGCTTTCCCCTCAAGAAGCCTTTCGCTAAGACAGTTCTTGTGGAATTGGCAAAGTGATATTTGGAAGCCCATAGAGGGCTATGGTGAAAGAGGAAATATCCTCAGATGAAATCTGGAAAGAAGCTTTCTGAGAATCTGCTTAGTGTTCTGTTAATTCATCTCACAGAGTTACATCTGTATTTCGTGGATCTCTTTGCTAGCCTTATTTCTGTGGAATCTGAGAACAGATATTTCGGATCCCTTTGAAGACCATAGGGCCAAACGAAATATCCTCCGATAACAAAGAGAAAGAAACTTTCTGAGAAACTTCCCTGTGTTCTGTGAAATCATCTCACAGAGTTACAGCTTTCCCCTCAAGAAGCTTTTCGCTAAGACAGTTCTTGTGGAATTGGCAAAGTGATATTTGAAAGCCCATAGAGGGCTATGTTGAGAAAGGAAATATCTTCAGATGAAATCTGGAAAGAAGCTTTCTAAGAAACTGCTTAGTGTTCTGTTAATTCATCTCACAGTGTTACATCTGTATTTCGTGGATCTCTTTGCTATCCTTATTTCTGTGGAATCTGAGAACAGATATTTCGGATCCCTTTGAAGACCATAGGGCCAAACGAAATATCCTCCGATAAAAAAGAGAAAGAAGCTTTCTGAGAAACTTCTTTGTGTTCTGTGAAATCATCTCACAGAGTTTCAGCTTTCCCCTCAAGAAGCCTTTCGCTAAGACAGTTCTTGTGGAATTGGCAAAGTGATATTTGGAAGCCCATAGAGGGCTATGGTGAAAGAGGAAATATCCTCAGATGAAATCTGGAAAGAAGCTGTCTGAGAAACTGCTTAGTGTTCTGTTAATTCATCTCACAGAGTTACATCTGTATTTCGTGGATCTCTTTGCTAGCCTTATTTCTGTGGAATCTGAGAACAGATATTTCGGATCCCTTTGAAGACCATAGGGCCAAATGAAATATCCTCCGATAACAAAGAGAAAGAAGCTTTCTGAGAAACTTCTCTGTGTTCTGTGAAATCATCTCACAGAGTTACAGATTTCCCCTCAAGAAGCCTTTCGCTAAGACAATTCTTGTGGAATTGGCAAAGTGATATTTGAAAGCCCATAGAGGGCTATGTTGAGAAAGGAAATATCTTCAGATGAAATCTGGAAAGAAGCTTTCTGAGAAACTGCTTAGTGTTCTGTTAATTCATCTCACAGAGTTACATCTGTATTTCGTGGATCTCTTTGCTATCCTTATTTCTGTGGAATCTGAGAACAGATATTTCGGATCCCGTTGAAGACCATAGGGCCAAACGAAATATCCTCCGATAAAAAAGAGAAAGAAGCTTTCTGAGAAACTTCTTTGTGTTCTGTGAAATCATCTCACAGAGTTTCAGCTTTCCCCTCAAGAAGCCTTTCGCTAAGACAGTTCTTGTGGAATTGGCAAAGTGATATTGGAAGCCCATAGAGAGCTATGGTGAAAAAGGAAATATCCTCAGATGAAATCTTGAAAGCAGCTTTCTGAGAATCTGCTTAGTGTTCTGTTAATTCATCTCACAGAGTTACATCTGTATTTCGTGGATCTCTTTGCTAGCCTTATTTCTGTGGAATCTGAGAACAGATATTACGGATCCCTTTGAAGACTATACGGCCAAAGGAAATATCCTCCGATAACAAAGAGAAAGAAGCTTTCTGAGAAACTTCTCTGTGTTCTGTGAAATCATCTCACAGAGTTACAGCTTTCCCCTCAAGAAGCCTTCTGCTATGACAGTTCTTGTGGAATTGGAAAAGTGATATTTGAAAGCCCATAGAGGGCTATGTTGAGAAAGGAAATATCTTCAGATGAAATCTGGAAAGAAGCTTTCTGAGAAACTGCTTAGTGTTCTGTTAATTCATCTCACAGAGTTACATCGGTATTTCGTGGATCTCTTTGCTATCCTTATTTCTGTGGAATCTGAGAACAGATATTTCGGATCCCTTTGAAGACCATAGGGCCAAACGAAATATCCTCCGATAACAAAGAGAAAGAAACTTTCTGAGAAACTTCCCTGTGTTCTGTGAAATCATCTCACAGAGTTACAGCTTTCCCCTCAAGAAGCTTTTCGCTAAGACAGTTCTTGTGGAATTTGCAAAGTGATATTTGAAAGCCCATAGAGGGCTATGTTGAGAAAGGAAATATCTTCAGATGAAATCTGGAAAGAAGCTTTCTAAGAAACTGCTTAGTGTTCTGTTAATTCATCTCACAGTGTTACATCTGTATTTCGTGGATCTCTTTGCTATCCTTATTTCTGTGGAATCTGAGAACAGATATTTCGGATCCCTTTGAAGACCATAGGGCCAAACGAAATATCCTCCGATAAAAAGGAGAAAGAAGCTTTCTGAGAAACTTCTTTGTGTTCTGTGAAATCATCTCACAGAGTTTCAGCTTTCCCCTCAAGAAGCCTTTCGCTAAGACAGTTCTTGTGGAATTGGCAAAGTGATATTTGGAAGCCCATAGAGGGCTATGGTGAAAGAGGAAATATCCTCGGATGAAATCTGGAAAGAAGCTTTCTGAGAATCTGCTTAGTGTTTTGTTAATTCATCTCACAGAGTTACATCTGTATTTCGTGGATCTCTTCGCCAGCCTTATTTCTGTGGTATCTGAGAACAGATATTTCGGATCCCTTTGAAGACCATAGGGCCAAAGGAAATATCGTCTGATCACAAAGAGAAAGAAGTTTCTGAGAAACTTCTTTGTGTTCTGTGAAATCATCTAACAGAGTTTCAGCTTTCCCCTCAAGAAGCCTTTCGCTAAGACAGTTCTTGTGGAATTGGCAAAGTGATATTTGGAAGCCCATAGCGGGCTAAGGTGAAAAAGGAAATATCCTCTGATGAAATATGGAAAGAAGCTTTCTGAGAATCTGCTTAGTGTTCTGTTAATTCATCTCACAGAGTTACATCTGTATTTCGTGGATCTCTTTGCCAGCCTTATTTCTGTGGAATCTAAGAACAGATATTTCGGATCCCTTTGAAAACTATAGGGCCAAAGGAAATATCCTCCGATAACAAAGAGAAAGAAGCTTACTGAGAAACTTCTTTCTGTTCTGTGAAATCATCTCACAGAGTTACAGCTTTCCCCTCAAGAAGCCTTTCGCTAAGATAGTTCTTTTGGAATTGGCAAAGTGATACTTGGAAGCCCTTAGAGGGCTATGGTGAAAAAGGAAATATCCTGAGATGAAATCTGGAAAGAAGATTTCTGAGAAACTGCTTAGTGTTCTGTTAATTCATCTCACAGAGTTACATCTGTATTTCGTGGATCTCTTTGCTAGCCTTATTTCTGTGGAATCTAAGAACAGATATTTCGGATCCCTTTGAAGACTATAGGGCCAAAGGAAATATCCTCCGATAAGAAAGAGAAAGAAACTTTCTGAGAAACTTCTCTGTGTTCTGTGAAATCATCTCACAGAGTTACAGCTTTCCCCTCAAGAAGCCTTCCGCTAAGACAGTTCTTGTGGAATTGGCAAAGTGATGTTTGAAAGCCCATAGAGGGCTATGTTGAGAAAGGAAATATCTTCAGATGAAATCTGGAAAGAAGCTTTCTGAGAAACTGCTTAGTGTTCTGTTAATTCATCTCACAGAGTTACATCTGTATTTCGTGGATCTCTTTGCTATCCTTATTTCTGTGGAATCTGAGAACAGATATTTCGGATCCCTTTGAAGACCATAGGGCCAAACGAAATATCCTCCGATAACAAAGAGAAAGAAACTTTCTGAGAAACTTCTCTGTGTTCTGTGAAATCATCTCACAGAGTTACAGCTTTCCCCTCAAGAAGTTTTTCGCTAAGACAGTTCTTGTGGAATTGGCTAAGTGATATTTGAAAGCCCATAGAGGGCTATGTTGAGAAAGGAAATATCTTCAGATGAAATCTGGAAAGAAGCTTTCTGAGAAACTGCTTAGTGTTCTGTTAATTCATCTCACAGAGTTACATCTGTATTTCGTGGATCTCTTTGCTATCCTTATTTCTGTGGAATCTGAGAACAGATATTTCGGATCCCTTTGAAGACCATAGGGCCAAACGAAATATCCTCCGATAACAAAGAGAAAGAAACTTTCTGAGAAACTTCTCTGTGTTCTGTGAAATCATCTCACAGAGTTACAGCTTTCCCCTCAAGAAGCTTTTCGCTAAGACAGTTCTTGTGGAATTGGCAAAGTGATATTTGAAAGCCCATAGAGGGCTATGTTGAGAAAGGAAATATCTTCAGATGAAATCTGGAGAGAAGCTGTCTGAGAAACTGCTTAGTGTTCTGTTAATTCATCTCACAGAGTTACATCTGTATTTCGTGCATCTCTTTGCTATCCTTATTTCTGTGGAATCTGAGATCAGATATTTCGGATCCCTTTGAAGACCATAGGGCCAAATGAAATATCCTCCGGTAACAAAGAGAAAGAAGCTTTCTGAGAAACTTCTCTGTGTTCTGTGAAATCATCTCACAGAGTTACAGATTTCGCCTCAAGAAGCCTTTCGCTAAGACAATTCTTGTGGAATTGGCAAAGTGATATTTGAAAGCCCATAGAGGGCTATGTGGAGAAAGGAAATATCTTCAGATGAAATCTGGATAGAAGCTTTCTGAGAAACTGCTTAGTGTTCTGTTAATTCATCTCACAGAGTTACATCTGTATTTCGTGGATCTCTTTGCTATCCTTATTTCTGTGGAATCTGAGAACAGATATTTCGGATCCCTTTGAAGACCATAGGGCCAAACGAAATATCCTCCGATAAAAAAGAGAAAGAAGCTTTCTGAGAAACTTCTTTGTGTTCTGTGAAATCATCTCACAGAGTTACAGCTTTCCCCTCAAGAAGCCTTTCGCTAAGACAGTTCTTGTGGAATTGGCAAAGTGATATTGGAAGCCCATAGAGAGCTATGGTGAAAAAGGAAATATCCTCAGATGAAATCTTGAAAGCAGCTTTCTGAGAATCTGCTTAGTGTTCTGTTAATTCATCTCACAGAGTTACATCTGTATTTCGTGGATATCTTTGCTAGCCTTATTTCTGTGGAATCTGAGAACAGATATTTCGGATCCCTTTGAAGACTATACGGCCAAAGGAAATATCCTCCGATAACAAAGAGAAAGAAGCTTTCTGAGAAACTTCTCTGTGTTCTGTGAAATCATCTCACAGAGTTACAGCTTTCCCCTCAAGAAGCCTTCCGCTAAGACAGTTCTTGTGGAATTGGCAAAGTGATATTTGAAAGCCCATAGAGGGCTATGTTGAGAAAGGAAATATCTTCAGATGAAATCTGGAAAGAAGCTTTCTGAGAAACTGCTTAGTGTTCTGTTAATTCATCTCACAGAGTTACATCGGTATTTCGTGGATCTCTTTGCTATCCTTATATCTGTCGAATCTGAGAACAGATATTTCGGATCCCTTTGAAGACCATAGGGCCAAATGAAATATCCTCCGATAACAAAGAGAAAGAAACTTTCTGAGAAACTTCCCTGTGTTCTGTGAAATCATCTCACAGAGTTACAGCTTTCCCCTCAAGAAGCTTTTCGCTAAGACAGTTCTTGTGGAATTGGCAAAGTGATATTTGAAAGCCCATAGAGGGCTATGTTGAGAAAGGAAATATCTTCAGATGAAATCTGGAAAGAAGCTTTCTAAGAAACTGCTTAGTGTTCTGTTAATTCATCTCACAGTGTTACATCTGTATTTCGTGGATCTCTTTGCTATCCTTATTTCTGTGGAATCTGAGAACAGATATTTCGGATCCCTTTGAAGACCATAGGGCCAAACGAAATATCCTCCGATAAAAAGGAGAAAGAAGCTTTCTGAGAAACTTCTTTGTGTTCTGTGAAATCATCTCACAGAGTTTCAGCTTTCCCCTCAAGAAGCCTTTCGCTAAGACAGTTCTTGTGGAATTGGCAAAGTGATATTTGGAAGCCCATAGAGGGCTATGGTGAAAGAGGAAATATCCTCAGATGAAATCTGGAAAGAAGCTTTCTGAGAATCTGCTTAGTGTTCTGTTAATTCATCTCACAGAGTTACATCTGTATTTCGTGGATCTCTTTGCTAGCCTTATTTCTGTGGAATCTGAGAACAGATATTTCGGATCCCTTTGAAGACTATTCGGCGAAAGGAAATATCCTCCGATAACAAAGAGAAAGTAGTTTTCTGAGAAAATTCTCTGTGTTCTGTCAAATCATCTCACAGAGTTACAGCTTTCCCCTCAAGAAGCCTTCCGCTAAGTCAGTTCTTGTGGAATTGGCAAAGTGATATTTGAAAGCCCATAGAGGGCTATGTTGAGAAAGGAAATATCTTCAGATGAAATCTGGAAAGAAGCTCTCTGAGAAACTGCTTAGTGTTCTGTTAATTCATCTCACAGAGTTACATCTGTATTTCGTGGATCTCTTTGCTATCCTTATTTCTGTGGAATCTGAGAACAGATATTTCGGATCCCTTTGAAGACCATAGGGCCAAATGAAATATCCTCCGATAACAAAGAGAAAGAAGCTTTCTGAGAAACTTCTCTGTGTTCTGTGAAATCATCTCACAGAGTTACAGATTTCCCCTCAAGCAGCCTTTCGCTAAGACAATTCTTGTGGAATTGGCAAAGTGATATTTGAAAGCCCATAGAGGGCTATGTTGAGAAAGGAAATATCTTCAGATGAAATCTGGAAAGAAGCTTTCTGAGAAACTGCTTAGTGTTCTGTTAATTCATCTCACAGAGTTACATCTGTATTTCGTGGATCTCTTTGCTATCCTTATTTCTGTGGAATCTGAGAACAGATATTTCGGATCCCTTTGAAGACCATAGGGCCAAACGAAATATCCTCCGATAAAAAAGAGAAAGAAGCTTTCTGAGAAACTTCTTTGTGTTCTGTGAAATCATCTCACAGAGTTTCAGCTTTCCCCTCAAGAAGCCTTTCGCTAAGACAGTTCTTGTGGAATTGGCAAAGTGATATTGGAAGCCCATAGAGAGCTATGGTGAAAAAGGAAATATCCTCAGATGAAATCTTGAAAGCAACTTTCTGAGAATCTGCTTAGTGTTCTGTTAATTCATCTCACAGAGTTACATCTGTATTTCGTGGATCTCTTTGCTAGCCTTATTTCTGTGGAATCTGAGAACAGATATTACGGATCCCTTTGAAGACTATAGGGCCAAAGGAAATATCCTCCGATAACAAAGAGAAAGAAGCTTTCTGAGAAACTTCTCTGTGTTCTGTGAAATCATCTCACAGAGTTACAGCTTTCCCCTCAAGAAGCCTTCTGCTAAGACAGTTCTTGTGGAATTGGCAAAGTGATATTTGAAAGCCCATAGAGGGCTATGTTGAGAAAGGAAATATCTTCAGATGAAATCTGGAAAGAAGCTTTCTGAGAAACTGCTTAGTGTTCTGTTAATTCATCTCACAGAGTTACATCGGTATTTCGTGGATCTCTTTGCTATCCTTATTTCTGTGGAATCTGAGAACAGATATTTCGGATCCCTTTGGAGACCATAGGGCCAAACGAAATATCCTCCGATAAAAAGGAGAAAGAAGCTTTCTGAGAAACTTCTTTGTGTTCTGTGAAATCATCTCACAGAGTTTCAGCTTTCCCCTCAAGAAGCCTTTCGCTAAGACAGTTCTTGTGGAATTGGCAAAGTGATATTTGGAAGCCCATAGAGGGCTATGGTGAAAGAGGAAATATCCTCAGATGAAATCTGGAAAGAAGCTTTCTGAGAATCTGCTTAGTGTTTTGTTAATTCATCTCACAGAGTTACATCTGTATTTCGTGGATCTCTTCGCTAGCCTTATTTCTGTGGTATCTGAGAACAGATATTTCGGATCCCTTTGAAGACCATAGGGCCAAAGGAAATATCGTCTGATCACAAAGAGAAAGAAGCTTTCTGAGAAACTTCTTTGTGTTCTGTGAAATCATCTCACAGAGTTTCAGCTTTCCCCTCAAGAAGCCTTTCGCTAAGACAGTTCTTGTGGAATTGGCAAAGTGATATTTGGAAGCCCATAGCGGGCTAAGGTGAAAAAGGAAATATCCTCTGATGAAATATGGAAAGAAGCTTTCTGAGAATCTGCTTAGTGTTCTGTTAATTCATCTCACAGAGTTACATCTGTATTTCGTGGATCTCTTTGCTAGCCTTATTTCTGTGGAATCTGAGAACAGATATTTCGGATCCCTTTGAAGACTATTCGGCGAAAGGAAATATCCTCCGATAACAAAGAGAAAGTAGTTTTCTGAGAAAATTCTCTGTGTTCTGTGAAATCATCTCACAGAGTTACAGCTTTCCCCTCAAGAAGCCTTTCGCTAAGACAGTTCTTGTGGAATTGGCAAAGTGATACTTGGAAGCCCTTAGAGGGCTATGGTGAAAAAGGAAATATCCTCAGATGAAATCTGGAAAGAAGATATCTGAGAAACTGCTTAGTGTTCTGTTAATTCATCTCACAGAGTTACATCTGTATTTCGTGGATCTCTTTGCTAGCCTTATTTCTGTGGAATCTAAGAACAGATATTTCGGATCCCTTTGAAGACTATAGGGCCAAAGGAAATATCCTCCGATAACAAAGAGAAAGAAGGTTACTGAGAAACTTCTTTGTGTTCTGTGAAATCAACTCACAGAGTTTCAGCTTTCCCCTCAAGAAGCCTTTCGCTAAGACAGTTCTTGTGGAATTGGCAAAGTGATATTTGGAAGCCCATAGAGGGCTATGGTGAAAGAGGAAATATCCTCAGATGAAATCTGGAAAGAAGCTTTCTGAGAATCTGCTTAGTGTTCTGTTAATTCATCTCACAGAGTTACATCTGTATTTCGTGGATCTCTTTGCTATCCTTATTTCTGTGGAATCTGAGAACAGATATTTCGGATCCCTTTGAAGACCATAGGGCCAAACGAAATATCCTCCGATAACAAAGAGAAAGAAGCTTTCTGAGAAACTTCTTTGTGTTCTGTGAAATCATCTCACAGAGTTACAGCTTTCCCCTCAAGAAGACTTTCGCTAAGACAGTTCTTGTGGAATTGGCAAAGTGATATTGGAAGCCGATAGAGAGCTACGGTGAAAAAGGAAATATCCTCAGATGAAATCTTGAAAGCAGCTTTCTGAGAATCTGCTTAGTGTTCTGTTAATTCATCTCACAGAGTTACATCTGTATTTCGTGGATCTCTTTGCTAGCCTTATTTCTGTGGAATCTGAGAACAGATATTTCGGATCCCTTTGAAGACTATACGGCCAAAGGAAATATCCTCCGATAACAAAGAGAAAGAAGCTTTCTGAGAAACTTCTCTGTGTTCTGTGAAATCATCTCACAGAGTTACAGCTTTCCCCTCAAGAAGCCTTCCGCTAAGACAGTTCTTGTGGAATTGGCAAAGTGATATTTGAAAGCCCATAGAAGGCTATGTTGAGAAAGGAAATATCTTCAGATGAAATCTGGAAAGAAGCTTTCTGAGAAACTGCTTAGTGTTCTGTTAATTCATCTCACAGAGTTACATCTGTATTTCGTGGATCTCTTTGCTATCCTTATTTCTGTGGAATCTGAGAACAGATATTTCGGATCCCTTTGAAGACCATAGGGCCAAACGAAATATCCTCCGATAACAAAGAGAAAGAAGCTTTCTGAGAAACTTCTTTGTGTTCTGTGAAATCATCTCACAGAGTTTCAGCTTTCCCCTCAAGAAGCCTTTCGCTAAGACAGTTCTTGTGGAATTGGCAAAGTGATATTGGAAGCCCATAGAGAGCTATGGTGAAAAAGGAAATATCCTCAGATGAAATCTTGAAAGCAGCTTTCTGAGAATCTGCTTAGTGTTCTGTTAATTCATCTCACAGAGTTACATCTGTATTTCGTGGATCTCTTTGCTATTCTTATTTCTGTGGAATCTGAGAACAGATATTTCGGATCCCTTTGAAGACCATAGGGCCAAACGAAATATCCTCCGATAAAAAGGAGAAAGAAGCTTTCTGAGAAACTTCTTTGTGTTCTGTGAAATCATCTCACAGAGTTTCAGCTTTCCCCTCAAGAAGCCTTTCGCTAAGACAGTTCTTGTGGAATTGGCAAAGTGATATTTGGAAGCCCATAGAGGGCTATGGTGAAAGAGGAAATATCCTCAGATGAAATCTGGAAAGAAGCTTTCTGAGAATCTGCTTAGTGTTTTTTTAATTCATCTCACAGAGTTACATCTGTATTTCGTGGATCTCTTCGCTAGCCTTATTTCTGTGGTATCTGAGAACAGATATTTCGGATCCCTTTGAAGACCATAGGGCCAAAGGAAATATCTTCTGATCACAAAGAGAAAGAAGCTTTCTGAGAAACTTCTTTGTGTTCTGTGAAATCATCTCACAGAGTTTCAGCTTTCCCCTCAAGAAGCCTTTCGCTAAGACAGTTCTTGTGGAATTGGCAAAGTGATATTTGGAAGCCCATAGCGGGCTATGGTGAAAAAGGAAATATCTTCTGATGAAATATGGAAAGAAGCTTTCTGAGAATCTGCTTAGTGTTCTGTTAATTCATCTCACAGAGTTACATCTGTATTTCGTGGATCTCTTTGCCAGCCTTATTTCTGTGGTATCTAAGAACAGATATTTCGGATCCCTTTGAAGACTATAGGGCCAAAGGAAATATCCTCCGATAACAAAGAGAAAGAAGCTTACTGAGAAAATTCTTTCTGTTCTGTGAAATCATCTCACAGAGTTACAGCTTTCCCCTCAAGAAGCCTTTCGCTAAGACAGTTCTTGTGGAATTGGCAAAGTGATACTTGGAAGCCCTTAGAGGGCTATGGTGAAAAAGGAAATATCCTCAGATGAAATCTGGAAAGAAGATTTCTGAGAAACTGCTTAGTGTTCTGTTAATTCATCTCACAGAGTTACATCTGTATTTCGTGGATCTCTTTGCTAGCCTTATTTCTGTGGAATCTAAGAACAGATATTTCGGATCCATTTGAAGACTATAGGGCCAAAGGAAATATCCTCCGATAACAAAGAGAAAGAAGGTTACTGAGAAACTTCTTTGTGTTCTGTGAAATCATCTCACAGAGTTTCAGCTTTCCCCTCAAGAAGCCTTTCACTAAGACAGTTCTTGTGGAATTGGCAAAGTGATATTTGGAAGCCCATAGAGGGCTATGGTGAAAGAGGAAATATCCTCAGATGAAAGCTGGAAAGAAGCTTTCTGAGAATCTGCTTAGTGTTCTGTTAATTCATCTCACAGAGTTACATCTGTATTTCGTGGATCTCTTTGCTAGCCTTATTTCTGTGGAATCTGAGAACAGATATTTCGGATCCCTTTGAAGTCTATTCGGCGAAAGGAAATATCCTCCGATAACAAAGAGAAAGTAGTTTTCTGAGAAAATTCTCTGTGTTCTGTGAAATCATCTCACAGAGTTACAGCTTTCCCCTCAAGAAGCCTTTCGCTAAGACAGTTCTTGTGGAATTGGCAAAGTGATATTTGGAAGCCCATAGCGGGCTATGGTGAAAAAGGAAATATCTTCTGATGAAATATGGAAAGAAGCTTTCTGAGAATCTGCTTAGTGTTCTGTTAATTCATCTCACAGAGTTACATCTGTATTTCGTGGATCTCTTTGCCAGCCTTATTTCTGTGGTATCTAAGAACAGATATTTCGGATCCCTTTGAAGACTATAGGGCCAAAGGAAATATCCTCCGATAACAAAGAGAAAGAAGCTTACTGAGAAAATTCTTTCTGTTCTGTGAAATCATCTCACAGAGTTACAGCTTTCCCCTCAAGAAGCTTTTCGCTAAGACAGTTCTTGTGGAATTGGCAAAGTGATATTTGAAAGCCCATAGAGGGCTATGTTGAGAAAGGAAATATCTTCAGATGAAATCTGGAAAGAAGCTTTCTAAGAAACTGCTTAGTGTTCTGTTAATTCATCTCACAGTGTTACATCTGTATTTCGTGGATCTCTTTGCTATCCTTATTTCTGTGGAATCTGAGAACAGATATTTCGGATCCCTTTGAAGACCATAGGGCCAAACGAAATATCCTCCGATAAAAAGGAGAAAGAAGCTTTCTGAGAAACTTCTTTGTGTTCTGTGAAATCATCTCACAGAGTTTCAGCTTTCCCCTCAAGAAGCCTTTCGCTAAGACAGTTCTTGTGGAATTGGCAAAGTGATATTTGGAAGCCCATAGAGGGCTATGGTGAAAGAGGAAATATCCTCAGATGAAATCTGGAAAGAAGCTTTCTGAGAATCTGCTTAGTGTTCTGTTAATTCATCTCACAGAGTTACATCTGTATTTCGTGGATCTCTTTGCTAGCCTTATTTCTGTGGAATCTGAGAACAGATATTTCGGATCCCTTTGAAGACTATTCGGCGAAAGGAAATATCCTCCGATAACAAAGAGAAAGTAGTTTTCTGAGAAAATTCTCTGTGTTCTGTCAAATCATCTCACAGAGTTACAGCTTTCCCCTCAAGAAGCCTTCCGCTAAGTCAGTTCTTGTGGAATTGGCAAAGTGATATTTGAAAGCCCATAGAGGGCTATGTTGAGAAAGGAAATATCTTCAGATGAAATCTGGAAAGAAGCTGTCTGAGAAACTGCTTAGTGTTCTGTTAATTCATCTCACAGAGTTACATCTGTATTTCGTGGATCTCTTTGCTATCCTTATTTCTGTGGAATCTGAGAACAGATATTTCGGATCCCTTTGAAGACCATAGGGCCAAATGAAATATCCTCCGATAACAAAGAGAAAGAAGCTTTCTGAGAAACTTCTCTGTGTTCTGTGAAATCATCTCACAGAGTTACAGATTTCCCCTCAAGCAGCCTTTCGCTAAGACAATTCTTGTGGAATTGGCAAAGTGATATTTGAAAGCCCATAGAGGGCTATGTTGAGAAAGGAAATATCTTCAGATGAAATCTGGAAAGAAGCTTTCTGAGAAACTGCTTAGTGTTCTGTTAATTCATCTCACAGAGTTACATCTGTATTTCGTGGATCTCTTTGCTATCCTTATTTCTGTGGAATCTGAGAACAGATATTTCGGATCCCTTTGAAGACCATAGGGCCAAACGAAATATCCTCCGATAAAAAAGAGAAAGAAGCTTTCTGAGAAACTTCTTTGTGTTCTGTGAAATCATCTCACAGAGTTTCAGCTTTCCCCTCAAGAAGCCTTTCGCTAAGACAGTTCTTGTGGAATTGGCAAAGTGATATTGGAAGCCCATAGAGAGCTATGGTGAAAAAGGAAATATCCTCAGATGAAATCTTGAAAGCAGCTTTCTGAGAATCTGCTTAGTGTTCTGTTAATTCATCTCACAGAGTTACATCTGTATTTCGTGGATCTCTTTGCTAGCCTTATTTCTGTGGAATCTGAGAACAGATATTACGGATCCCTTTGAAGACTATAGGGCCAAAGGAAATATCCTCCGATAACAAAGAGAAAGAAGCTTTCTGAGAAACTTCTCTGTGTTCTGTGAAATCATCTCACAGAGTTACAGCTTTCCCCTCAAGAAGCCTTCTGCTAAGACAGTTCTTGTGGAATTGGCAAAGTGATATTTGAAAGCCCATAGAGGGCTATGTTGAGAAAGGAAATATCTTCAGATGAAATCTGGAAAGAAGCTTTCTGAGAAACTGCTTAGTGTTCTGTTAATTCATCTCACAGAGTTACATCGGTATTTCGTGGATCTCTTTGCTATCCTTATTTCTGTGGAATCTGAGAACAGATATTTCGGATCCCTTTGGAGACCATAGGGCCAAACGAAATATCCTCCGATAAAAAGGAGAAAGAAGCTTTCTGAGAAACTTCTTTGTGTTCTGTGAAATCATCTCACAGAGTTTCAGCTTTCCCCTCAAGAAGCCTTTCGCTAAGACAGTTCTTGTGGAATTGGCAAAGTGATATTTGGAAGCCCATAGAGGGCTATGGTGAAAGAGGAAATATCCTCAGATGAAATCTGGAAAGAAGCTTTCTGAGAATCTGCTTAGTGTTTTGTTAATTCATCTCACAGAGTTACATCTGTATTTCGTGGATCTCTTCGCTAGCCTTATTTCTGTGGTATCTGAGAACAGATATTTCGGATCCCTTTGAAGACCATAGGGCCAAAGGAAATATCGTCTGATCACAAAGAGAAAGAAGCTTTCTGAGAAACTTCTTTGTGTTCTGTGAAATCATCTCACAGAGTTTCAGCTTTCCCCTCAAGAAGCCTTTCGCTAAGACAGTTCTTGTGGAATTGGCAAAGTGATATTTGGAAGCCCATAGCGGGCTAAGGTGAAAAAGGAAATATCCTCTGATGAAATATGGAAAGAAGCTTTCTGAGAATCTGCTTAGTGTTCTGTTAATTCATCTCACAGAGTTACATCTGTATTTCGTGGATCTCTTTGCTAGCCTTATTTCTGTGGAATCTGAGAACAGATATTTCGGATCCCTTTGAAGACTATTCGGCGAAAGGAAATATCCTCCGATAACAAAGAGAAAGTAGTTTTCTGAGAAAATTCTCTGTGTTCTGTGAAATCATCTCACAGAGTTACAGCTTTCCCCTCAAGAAGCCTTTCGCTAAGACAGTTCTTGTGGAATTGGCAAAGTGATACTTGGAAGCCCTTAGAGGGCTATGGTGAAAAAGGAAATATCCTCAGATGAAATCTGGAAAGAAGATATCTGAGAAACTGCTTAGTGTTCTGTTAATTCATCTCACAGAGTTACATCTGTATTTCGTGGATCTCTTTGCTAGCCTTATTTCTGTGGAATCTAAGAACAGATATTTCGGATCCCTTTGAAGACTATAGGGCCAAAGGAAATATCCTCCGATAACAAAGAGAAAGAAGGTTACTGAGAAACTTCTTTGTGTTCTGTGAAATCAACTCACAGAGTTTCAGCTTTCCCCTCAAGAAGCCTTTCGCTAAGACAGTTCTTGTGGAATTGGCAAAGTGATATTTGGAAGCCCATAGAGGGCTATGGTGAAAGAGGAAATATCCTCAGATGAAATCTGGAAAGAAGCTTTCTGAGAATCTGCTTAGTGTTCTGTTAATTCATCTCACAGAGTTACATCTGTATTTCGTGGATCTCTTTGCTATCCTTATTTCTGTGGAATCTGAGAACAGATATTTCGGATCCCTTTGAAGACCATAGGGCCAAACGAAATATCCTCCGATAACAAAGAGAAAGAAGCTTTCTGAGAAACTTCTTTGTGTTCTGTGAAATCATCTCACAGAGTTACAGCTTTCCCCTCAAGAAGACTTTCGCTAAGACAGTTCTTGTGGAATTGGCAAAGTGATATTGGAAGCCGATAGAGAGCTACGGTGAAAAAGGAAATATCCTCAGATGAAATCTTGAAAGCAGCTTTCTGAGAATCTGCTTAGTGTTCTGTTAATTCATCTCACAGAGTTACATCTGTATTTCGTGGATCTCTTTGCTAGCCTTATTTCTGTGGAATCTGAGAACAGATATTTCGGATCCCTTTGAAGACTATACGGCCAAAGGAAATATCCTCCGATAACAAAGAGAAAGAAGCTTTCTGAGAAACTTCTCTGTGTTCTGTGA
Organism: Macaca fascicularis; assembly: GCF_037993035.2. Taxonomy (NCBI): domain Eukaryota; kingdom Metazoa; phylum Chordata; class Mammalia; order Primates; family Cercopithecidae; genus Macaca; species Macaca fascicularis. The sequence goes on from NC_088389.1 coordinate 32,902,523, forward strand.
AATCATCTCACAGAGTTACAGCTTTCCCCTCAAGAAGCCTTCCGCTAAGACAGTTCTTGTGGAATTGGCAAAGTGATATTTGAAAGCCCATAGAAGGCTATGTTGAGAAAGGAAATATCTTCAGATGAAATCTGGAAAGAAGCTTTCTGAGAAACTGCTTAGTGTTCTGTTAATTCATCTCACAGAGTTACATCTGTATTTCGTGGATCTCTTTGCTATCCTTATTTCTGTGGAATCTGAGAACAGATATTTCGGATCCCTTTGAAGACCATAGGGCCAAACGAAATATCCTCCGATAACAAAGAGAAAGAAGCTTTCTGAGAAACTTCTTTGTGTTCTGTGAAATCATCTCACAGAGTTTCAGCTTTCCCCTCAAGAAGCCTTTCGCTAAGACAGTTCTTGTGGAATTGGCAAAGTGATATTGGAAGCCCATAGAGAGCTATGGTGAAAAAGGAAATATCCTCAGATGAAATCTTGAAAGCAGCTTTCTGAGAATCTGCTTAGTGTTCTGTTAATTCATCTCACAGAGTTACATCTGTATTTCGTGGATCTCTTTGCTATCCTTATTTCTGTGGAATCTGAGAACAGATATTTCGGATCCCTTTGAAGACCATAGGGCCAAACGAAATATCCTCCGATAAAAAGGAGAAAGAAGCTTTCTGAGAAACTTCTTTGTGTTCTGTGAAATCATCTCACAGAGTTTCAGCTTTCCCCTCAAGAAGCCTTTCGCTAAGACAGTTCTTGTGGAATTGGCAAAGTGATATTTGGAAGCCCATAGAGGGCTATGGTGAAAGAGGAAATATCCTCAGATGAAATCTGGAAAGAAGCTTTCTGAGAATCTGCTTAGTGTTTTTTTAATTCATCTCACAGAGTTACATCTGTATTTCGTGGATCTCTTCGCTAGCCTTATTTCTGTGGTATCTGAGAACAGATATTTCGGATCCCTTTGAAGACCATAGGGCCAAAGGAAATATCTTCTGATCACAAAGAGAAAGAAGCTTTCTGAGAAACTTCTTTGTGTTCTGTGAAATCATCTCACAGAGTTTCAGCTTTCCCCTCAAGAAGCCTTTCGCTAAGACAGTTCTTGTGGAATTGGCAAAGTGATATTTGGAAGCCCATAGCGGGCTATGGTGAAAAAGGAAATATCTTCTGATGAAATATGGAAAGAAGCTTTCTGAGAATCTGCTTAGTGTTCTGTTAATTCATCTCACAGAGTTACATCTGTATTTCGTGGATCTCTTTGCCAGCCTTATTTCTGTGGTATCTAAGAACAGATATTTCGGATCCCTTTGAAGACTATAGGGCCAAAGGAAATATCCTCCGATAACAAAGAGAAAGAAGCTTACTGAGAAAATTCTTTCTGTTCTGTGAAATCATCTCACAGAGTTACAGCTTTCCCCTCAAGAAGCCTTTCGCTAAGACAGTTCTTGTGGAATTGGCAAAGTGATACTTGGAAGCCCTTAGAGGGCTATGGTGAAAAAGGAAATATCCTCAGATGAAATCTGGAAAGAAGATTTCTGAGAAACTGCTTAGTGTTCTGTTAATTCATCTCACAGAGTTACATCTGTATTTCGTGGATCTCTTTGCTAGCCTTATTTCTGTGGAATCTAAGAACAGATATTTCGGATCCATTTGAAGACTATAGGGCCAAAGGAAATATCCTCCGATAACAAAGAGAAAGAAGGTTACTGAGAAACTTCTTTGTGTTCTGTGAAATCATCTCACAGAGTTTCAGCTTTCCCCTCAAGAAGCCTTTCACTAAGACAGTTCTTGTGGAATTGGCAAAGTGATATTTGGAAGCCCATAGAGGGCTATGGTGAAAGAGGAAATATCCTCAGATGAAAGCTGGAAAGAAGCTTTCTGAGAAACTGCTTAGTGTTCTGTTAATTCATCTCACAGAGTTACATCTGTATTTCGTGGATCTCTTTGCTAGCCTTATTTCTGTGGAATCTGAGAACAGATATTTCGGATCCCTTTGAAGTCTATTCGGCGAAAGGAAATATCCTCCGATAACAAAGAGAAAGTAGTTTTCTGAGAAAATTCTCTGTGTTCTGTGAAATCATCTCACAGAGTTACAGCTTTCCCCTCAAGAAGCCTTTCGCTAAGACAGTTCTTGTGGAATTGGCAAAGTGATATTTGGAAGCCCATAGCGGGCTATGGTGAAAAAGGAAATATCTTCTGATGAAATATGGAAAGAAGCTTTCTGAGAATCTGCTTAGTGTTCTGTTAATTCATCTCACAGAGTTACATCTGTATTTCGTGGATCTCTTTGCCAGCCTTATTTCTGTGGTATCTAAGAACAGATATTTCGGATCCCTTTGAAGACTATAGGGCCAAAGGAAATATCCTCCGATAACAAAGAGAAAGAAGCTTACTGAGAAAATTCTTTCTGTTCTGTGAAATCATCTCACAGAGTTACAGCTTTCCCCTCAAGAAGCTTTTCGCTAAGACAGTTCTTGTGGAATTGGCAAAGTGATATTTGAAAGCCCATAGAGGGCTATGTTGAGAAAGGAAATATCTTCAGATGAAATCTGGAAAGAAGCTTTCTAAGAAACTGCTTAGTGTTCTGTTAATTCATCTCACAGTGTTACATCTGTATTTCGTGGATCTCTTTGCTATCCTTATTTCTGTGGAATCTGAGAACAGATATTTCGGATCCCTTTGAAGACCATAGGGCCAAACGAAATATCCTCCGATAAAAAGGAGAAAGAAGCTTTCTGAGAAACTTCTTTGTGTTCTGTGAAATCATCTCACAGAGTTTCAGCTTTCTCCTCAAGAAGCCTTTCGCTAAGACAGTTCTTGTGGAATTGGCAAAGTGATATTTGGAAGCCCATAGAGGGCTATGGTGAAAGAGGAAATATCCTCAGATGAAATCTGGAAAGAAGCTTTCTGAGAATCTGCTTAGTGTTCTGTTAATTCATCTCACAGAGTTACATCTGTATTTCGTGGATCTCTTTGCTAGCCTTATTTCTGTGGAATCTGAGAACAGATATTTCGGATCCCTTTGAAGACTATTCGGCGAAAGGAAATATCCTCCGATAACAAAGAGAAAGTAGTTTTCTGAGAAAATTCTCTGTGTTCTGTCAAATCATCTCACAGAGTTACAGCTTTCCCCTCAAGAAGCCTTCCGCTAAGTCAGTTCTTGTGGAATTGGCAAAGTGATATTTGAAAGCCCATAGAGGGCTATGTTGAGAAAGGAAATATCTTCAGATGAAATCTGGAAAGAAGCTGTCTGAGAAACTGCTTAGTGTTCTGTTAATTCATCTCACAGAGTTACATCTGTATTTCGTGGATCTCTTTGCTATCCTTATTTCTGTGGAATCTGAGAACAGATATTTCGGATCCCTTTGAGGACCATAGGGCCAAATGAAATATCCTCCGATAACAAAGAGAAAGAAGCTTTCTGAGAAACTTCTCTGTGTTCTGTGAAATCATCTCACAGAGTTACAGATTTCCCCTCAAGCAGCCTTTCGCTAAGACAATTCTTGTGGAATTGGCAAAGTGATATTTGAAAGCCCATAGAGGGCTATGTTGAGAAAGGAAATATCTTCAGATGAAATCTGGAAAGAAGCTTTCTGAGAAACTGCTTAGTGTTCTGTTAATTCATCTCACAGAGTTACATCTGTATTTCGTGGATCTCTTTGCTATCCTTATTTCTGTGGAATCTGAGAACAGATATTTCGGATCCCTTTGAAGACCATAGGGCCAAACGAAATATCCTCCGATAAAAAAGAGAAAGAAGCTTTCTGAGAAACTTCTTTGTGTTCTGTGAAATCATCTCACAGAGTTTCAGCTTTCCCCTCAAGAAGCCTTTCGCTAAGACAGTTCTTGTGGAATTGGCAAAGTGATATTGGAAGCCCATAGAGAGCTATGGTGAAAAAGGAAATATCCTCAGATGAAATCTTGAAAGCAGCTTTCTGAGAATCTGCTTAGTGTTCTGTTAATTCATCTCACAGAGTTACATCTGTATTTCGTGGATCTCTTTGCTAGCCTTATTTCTGTGGAATCTGAGAACAGATATTACGGATCCCTTTGAAGACTATAGGGCCAAAGGAAATATCCTCCGATAACAAAGAGAAAGAAGCTTTCTGAGAAACTTCTCTGTGTTCTGTGAAATCATCTCACAGAGTTACAGCTTTCCCCTCAAGAAGCCTTCTGCTAAGACAGTTCTTGTGGAATTGGCAAAGTGATATTTGAAATCCCATAGAGGGCTATGTTGAGAAAGGAAATATCTTCAGATGAAATCTGGAAAGAAGCTTTCTGAGAAACTGCTTAGTGTTCTGTTAATTCATCTCACAGAGTTACATCGGTATTTCGTGGATCTCTTTGCTATCCTTATTTCTGTGGAATCTGAGAACAGATATTTCGGATCCCTTTGGAGACCATAGGGCCAAACGAAATATCCTCCGATAAAAAGGAGAAAGAAGCTTTCTGAGAAACTTCTTTGTGTTCTGTGAAATCATCTCACAGAGTTTCAGCTTTCCCCTCAAGAAGCCTTTCGCTAAGACAGTTCTTGTGGAATTGGCAAAGTGATATTTGGAAGCCCATAGAGGGCTATGGTGAAAGAGGAAATATCCTCAGATGAAATCTGGAAAGAAGCTTTCTGAGAATCTGCTTAGTGTTTTGTTAATTCATCTCACAGAGTTACATCTGTATTTCGTGGATCTCTTCGCTAGCCTTATTTCTGTGGTATCTGAGAACAGATATTTCGGATCCCTTTGAAGACCATAGGGCCAAAGGAAATATCGTCTGATCACAAAGAGAAAGAAGCTTTCTGAGAAACTTCTTTGTGTTCTGTGAAATCATCTCACAGAGTTTCAGCTTTCCCCTCAAGAAGCCTTTCGCTAAGACAGTTCTTGTGGAATTGGCAAAGTGATATTTGGAAGCCCATAGCGGGCTAAGGTGAAAAAGGAAATATCCTCTGATGAAATATGGAAAGAAGCTTTCTGAGAATCTGCTTAGTGTTCTGTTAATTCATCTCACAGAGTTACATCTGTATTTCGTGGATCTCTTTGCTAGCCTTATTTCTGTGGAATCTGAGAACAGATATTTCGGATCCCTTTGAAGACTATTCGGCGAAAGGAAATATCCTCCGATAACAAAGAGAAAGTAGTTTTCTGAGAAAATTCTCTGTGTTCTGTGAAATCATCTCACAGAGTTACAGCTTTCCCCTCAAGAAGCCTTTCGCTAAGACAGTTCTTGTGGAATTGGCAAAGTGATACTTGGAAGCCCTTAGAGGGCTATGGTGAAAAAGGAAATATCCTCAGATGAAATCTGGAAAGAAGATTTCTGAGAAACTGCTTAGTGTTCTGTTAATTCATCTCACAGAGTTACATCTGTATTTCGTGGATCTCTTTGCTAGCCTTATTTCTGTGGAATCTGAGAACAGATATTTCGGATCCCTTTGAAGACCATAGGGCCAAACGAAATATCCTCCGATAACAAAGAGAAAGAAGCTTTCTGAGAAACTTCTTTGTGTTCTGTGAAATCATCTCACAGAGTTACAGCTTTCCCCTCAAGAAGCCTTTCGCTAAGACAGTTCTTGTGGAATTGGCAAAGTGATATTGGAAGCCGATAGAGAGCTACGGTGAAAAAGGAAATATCCTCACATGAAATCTTGAAAGCAGCTTTCTGAGAATCTGCTTAGTGTTCTGTTAATTCATCTCACAGAGTTACATCTGTATTTCGTGGATCTCTTTGCTAGCCTTATTTCTGTGGAATCTGAGAACAGATATTTCGGATCCCTTTGAAGACTATACGGCCAAAGGAAATATCCTCCGATAACAAAGAGAAAGAAGCTTTCTGAGAAACTTCTCTGTGTTCTGTGAAATCATCTCACAGAGTTACAGCTTTCCCCTCAAGAAGCCTTCCGCTAAGACAGTTCTTGTGGAATTGGCAAAGTGATATTTGAAAGCCCATAGAAGGCTATGTTGAGAAAGGAAATATCTTCAGATGAAATCTGGAAAGAAGCTTTCTGAGAAACTGCTTAGTGTTCTGTTAATTCATCTCACAGAGTTACATCTGTATTTCGTGGATCTCTTTGCTATCCTTATTTCTGTGGAATCTGAGAACAGATATTTCGGATCCCTTTGAAGACCATAGGGCCAAACGAAATATCCTCCGATAACAAAGAGAAAGAAGCTTTCTGAGAAACTTCTTTGTGTTCTGTGAAATCATCTCACAGAGTTTCAGCTTTCCCCTCAAGAAGCCTTTCGCTAAGACAGTTCTTGGGGAATTGGCAAAGTGATATTTGGAAGCCCATAGAGGGCTATGGTGAAAGAGGAAATATCCTCAGATGAAATCTGGAAAGAAGCTTTCTGAGAATCTGCTTAGTGTTTTTTTAATTCATCTCACAGAGTTACATCTGTATTTCGTGGATCTCTTCGCTAGCCTTATTTCTGTGGTATCTGAGAACAGATATTTCGGATCCCTTTGAAGACCATAGGGCCAAAGGAAATATCTTCTGATCACAAAGAGAAAGAAGCTTTCTGAGAAACTTCTTTGTGTTCTGTGAAATCATCTCACAGAGTTTCAGCTTTCCCCTCAAGAAGCCTTTCGCTAAGACAGTTCTTGTGGAATTGGCAAAGTGATATTTGGAAGCCCATAGCGGGCTATGGTGAAAAAGGAAATATCTTCTGATGAAATATGGAAAGAAGCTTTCTGAGAATCTGCTTAGTGTTCTGTTAATTCATCTCACAGAGTTACATCTGTATTTCGTGGATCTCTTTGCCAGCCTTATTTCTGTGGTATCTAAGAAGAGATATTTCGGATCCCTTTGAAGACTATAGGGCCAAAGGAAATATCCTCCGATAACAAAGAGAAAGAAGCTTACTGAGAAAATTCTTTCTTTTCTGTGAAATCATCTCACAGAGTTACAGCTTTCCCCTCAAGAAGCCTTTCGCTAAGACAGTTCTTGTGGAATTGGCAAAGTGATACTTGGAAGCCCTTAGAGGGCTATGGTGAAAAAGGAAATATCCTCAGATGAAATCTGGAAAGAAGATTTCTGAGAAACTGCTTAGTGTTCTGTTAATTCATCTCACAGAGTTACATCTGTATTTCGTGGATCTCTTTGCTAGCCTTATTTCTGTGGAATCTAAGAACAGATATTTCGGATCCATTTGAAGACTATAGGGCCAAAGGAAATATCCTCCGATAACAAAGAGAAAGAAGGTTACTGAGAAACTTCTTTGTGTTCTGTGAAATCATCTCACAGAGTTTCAGCTTTCCCCTCAAGAAGCCTTTCACTAAGAGAGTTCTTGTGGAATTGGCAAAGTGATATTTGGAAGCCCATAGAGGGCTATGGTGAAAGAGGAAATATCCTCAGATGAAAGCTGGAAAGAAGCTTTCTGAGAATCTGCTTAGTGTTCTGTTAATTCATCTCACAGAGTTACATCTGTATTTCGTGGATCTCTTTGCTAGCCTTATTTCTGTGGAATCTGAGAACAGATATTTCGGATCCCTTTGAAGTCTATTCGGCGAAAGGAAATATCCTCCGATAACAAAGAGAAAGTAGTTTTCTGAGAAAATTCTCTGTGTTCTGTGAAATCATCTCACAGAGTTACAGCTTTCCCCTCAAGAAGCCTTTCGCTAAGACAGTTCTTGTGGAATTGGCAAAGTGATATTTGGAAGCCCATAGCGGGCTATGGTGAAAAAGGAAATATCTTCTGATGAAATATGGAAAGAAGCTTTCTGAGAATCTGCTTAGTGTTCTGTTAATTCATCTCACAGAGTTACATCTGTATTTCGTGGATCTCTTTGCCAGCCTTATTTCTGTGGTATCTAAGAACAGATATTTCGGATCCCTTTGAAGACTATAGGGCCAAAGGAAATATCCTCCGATAACAAAGAGAAAGAAGCTTACTGAGAAAATTCTTTCTGTTCTGTGAAATCATCTCACAGAGTTACAGCTTTCCCCTCAAGAAGCCTTTCGCTGATACAGTTCTTGTGGAATTGGCAAAGTGATATTTGGAAGCCCATAGAGGGCTATGGTGAAAAAGGAAATATCCTCAGATGAAATCTGGAAAGAAGATATCTGAGAAACTGCTTAGTGTTCTGTTAATTCATCTCACAGAGTTACATCTGTATTTCGTGGATCTCTTTGCTAGCCTTATTTCTGTGGAATCTAAGAACAGATATTTCGGATCCCTTTGAAGACTATAGGGCCAAAGGAAATATCCTCCGATAACAAAGAGAAAGAAGGTTACTGAGAAACTTCTTTGTGTTCTGTGAAATTATCTCACAGAGTTTCAGCTTTCCCCACAAGAAGCCTTTCACTAAGACAGTTCTTGTGGAATTGGCAAAGTGATATTTGGAAGCCCATAGAGGGCTATAGTGAAAGAGGAAATATCCTCAGATGAAAGCTGGAAAGAAGCTTTCTGAGAATCTGCTTAGTGTTCTGTTAATTCATCTCACAGAGTTACATCTGTATTTCGTGGATCTCTTTGCTAGCCTTATTTCTGTGGAATCTGAGAACAGATATTTCGGATCCCTTTGAAGTCTATTCGGCGAAAGGAAATATCCTCCGATAACAAAGAGAAAGTAGTTTTCTGAGAAAATTCTCTGTGTTCTGTGAAATCATCTCACAGAGTTACAGCTTTCCCCTCAAGAAGCCTTTCGCTAAGACAGTTCTTGTGGAATTGGCAAAGTGATACTTGGAAGCCCTTAGAGGGCTATGGTGAAAAAGGAAATATCCTCAGATGAAATCTGGAAAGAAGATTTCTGAGAAACTGCTTAGTGTTCTGTTAATTCATCTCACAGAGTTACATCTGTATTTCGTGGATCTCTTTGCTAGCCTTATTTCTGTGGAATCTAAGAACAGATATTTCGGATCCCTTTGAAGACGATAGTGCCAAAGGAAATATCCTCCGATAACAAAGAGAAAGAAGGTTACTGAGAAACATCTTTGTGTTCTGTGAAATCATCTCACAGAGTTTCAGCTTTCCCCTCAAGAAGCCTTTCGCTAAGACAGTTCTTGTGGAATTGGCAAAGTGATATTTGGAAGCCCATAGAGGGCTATGGTGAAAGAGGAAATATCCTCAGATGAAATCTGGAAAGAAGCTTTCTGAGAATCTGCTTAGTGTTCTGTTAATTCATCTCACAGAGTTACATCTGTATTTCGTGGATCTCTTTGCTAGCCTTATTTCTGTGGAATCTGAGAACAGATATTTCGGATCCCTTTGAAGACTATTCGGCGAAAGGAAATATCCTCCGATAACAAAGTGAAAGTAGTTTTCTGAGAAAATTCTCTGTGTTCTGTGAAATCATCTCACAGAGTTACAGCATTCCCCTCAAGAAGCCTTCCGCTAAGTCAGTTCTTGTGGAATTGGCAAAGTGATATTTGAAAGCCCATAGAGGGCTACGTTGAGAAAGGAAATATCTTCAGATGAAATCTGGAAAGAAGCTGTCTGAGAAACTGCTTAGTGTTCTGTTAATTCATCTCACAGAGTTACATCTGTATTTCGTGGATCTCTTTGCTATCCTTATTTCTGTGGAATCTGAGAACAGATATTTCGGATCCCTTTGAAGACCATAGGGCCAAATGAAATATCCTCCGATAACAAAGAGAAAGAAGCTTTCTGAGAAACTTCTCTGTGTTCTGTGAAATCATCTCACAGAGTTACAGATTTCCCCTCAAGAAGCCTTTCGCTAAGACAATTCTTGTGGAATTGGCAAAGTGATATTTGAAAGCCCATAGAGGGCTATGTTGAGAAAGGAAATATCTTCAGATGAAATCTGGAAAGAAGCTTTCCGAGAAACTGCTTAGTGTTCTGTTAATTCATCTCACAGAGTTACATCTGTATTTCGTGGATCTCTTTGCTAGCCTTATTTCTGTGGAATCTGAGAACAGATATTTCGGATCCCTTTGAAGACCATAGGGCCAAACGAAATATCCTCCGATAAAAAAGAGAAAGAAGCTTTCTGAGAAACTTCTTTGTGTTCTGTGAAATCATCTCACAGAGTTACAGCTTTCCCCTCAAGAAGCCTTTCGCTAAGACAGTTCTTGTGGAATTGGCAAAGTGATATTGGAAGCCCAGAGAGAGCTATGGTGAAAAAGGAAATATCCTCAGATGAAATCATGAAAGCAGCTTTCTGAGAATCTGCTTAGTGTTCTGTTAATTCGTCTCACAGAGTTACATCTGTATTTCGTGGATCTCTCTGCTAGCCTTACTTCTGTGGAATCTGAGAACAGATATTTCGGATCCCTTTGAAGACTATACGGCCAAAGGAAATATCCTCCGATAACAAAGAGAAAGAAGCTTTCTGAGAAACTTCTCTGTGTTCTGTGAAATCATCTCACAGAGTTACAGCTTTCCCCTCAAGAAGCCTTCCGCTAAGACAGTTCTTGTGGAATTGGCAAAGTGATATTTGAAAGCCCATAGAGGGCTATGTTGAGAAAGGAAATATCTTCAGATGAAATCTGGAAAGAAGCTTTCTGAGAAAATGCTTAGTGTTCTGTTAATTCATCTCACAGAGTTACATCTGTATTTCGTGGATCTCTTTGCTAGCCTTATTTCTGTGGAATCTGAGAACAGATATTTCGGATCCCTTTGAAGACCATAGGGCCAAATGAAATATCCTCCGATAACAAAGAGAAAGAAGCTTTCTGAGAAACTTCTCTGTGTTCTGTGAAATCACCTCACAGAGTTACAGATTTCCCCTCAAGAAGCCTTTCGCTAAGACAATTCTTGTGGAATTGGCAAAGTGATATTTGAAAGCCCATAGAGGGCTATGTTGAGAAAGGAAATATCTTCAGATGAAATCTGGAAAGAAGCTTTCTGAGAAACTGCTTAGTGTTCTGTTAATTCTTCTCACAGAGTTACATCTGTATTTCGTGGATCTCTTTGCTATCCTTATTTCTGTGGAATCTGAGAACAGATATTTCGGATCCCTTTGAAGACCATAGGGCCAAACGAAATATCCTCCGATAACAAAGAGAAAGAAGCTTTCTGAGAAACTTCTTTGTGTTCTGTGAAATCATCTCACAGAGTTACAGCTTTCCCCTCAAGAAGCCTTTCGCTAAGACAGTTCTTGTGGAATTGGCAAAGTGATATTTGAAGCCCATAGAGAGCTATGGTGAAAAAGGAAATATCCTCAGATGAAATCTTGAACGCAGCTTTCTGAGAATCTGCTTAGTGTTCTGTTAATTCATCTCACAGAGTTACATCTGTATTTCGTGGATCTCTTTGCTAGCCTTATTTCTGTGGTATCTGAGAACAGATATTTCGGATCCCTTTGAAGACCATAGGGCCAAAGGAAATATCGTCTGATCACAAAGAGAAAGAAGCTTTCTGAGAAACTTCTTTGTGTTCTGTGAAATCATCTCACAGAGTTTCAGCTTTCCCCTCAAGAAGCCTTTCGCTAAGACAGTTCTTGTGGAATTGGCAAAGTGATATTTGGAAGCCCATAGCGGGCTAAGGTGAAAAAGGAAATATCCTCTGATGAAATCTGGAAAGAAGCTTTCTGAGAATCTGCTTAGTGTTCTGTTAATTCATCTCACAGAGTTACATCTGTATTTCGTGGATCTCTTTGCCAGCCTTATTTCTGTGGAATCTAAGAACAGATATTTCGGATCCCTTTGAAGACTATAGGGCCAAAGGAAATATCCTCCGATAACAAAGAGAAAGAAGCTTACTGAGAAACTTCTTTCTGTTCTGTGAAATCATCTCACAGAGTTACAGCTTTCCCCTCAAGAAGCCTTTCGCTAAGACAGTTCTTGTGGAATTGGCAAAGTGATACTTGGAAGCCCTTAGAGGGCTATGGTGAAAAAGGAAATATCCTCAGATGAAATCTGGAAAGAAGATTTCTGAGAAACTGCTTAGTGTTCTGTTAATTCATCTCACAGAGTTACATCTGTATTTCGTGGATCTCTTTGCTAGCCTTATTTCTGTGGAATCTAAGAACAGATATTTCGGATCCCTTTGAAAACTATAGGGCCAAAGGAAATATCCTCCGATAACAAAGAGAAAGAAGGTTACTGAGAAACTTCCTTGTGTTCTGTGAAATCATCTCACAGAGTTTCAGCTTTCCCCTCAAGAAGCCTTTCGCTAAGACAGTTCTTGTGGAATTGGCAAAGTGATATTTGGAAGCCCATAGAGGGCTATGGTGAAAGAGGAAATATCCACAGATGAAATCTGGAAAGAAGCTTTCTGAGAATCTGCTTAGTGTTCTGTTAATTCATCTAACAGAGTTACATCTGTATTTCGTGGATCTCTTTGCTAGCCTTATTTCTGTGGAATCTGAGAACAGATATTTCGGATCCCTTTGAAGACTATTCGGCGAAAGGAAATATCCTCCGATAACAAAGAGAAAGTAGTTTTCTGAGAAAATTCTCTGTGTTCTGTGAAATCTTCTCACAGAGTTACAGCTTTCCCCTCAAGAAGCCTTTCGCTAAGACAGTTCTTGTGGAATTGGCAAAGTGATACTTGGAAGCCCTTAGAGGGCTATGGTGAAAAAGGAAATATCCTCAGATGAAATCTGGAAAGAAGATTTCTGAGAAACTGCTTAGTGTTCTGTTAATTCATCTCACAGAGTTACATCTGTATTTCGTGGATCTCTTTGCTAGCCTTATTTCTGTGGAATCTAAGAACAGATATTTCGGATCCCTTTGAAGACTATAGGGCCAAAGGAAATATCCTCCGATAACAAAGAGAAAGACGGTTACTGAGAAACTTCTTTGTGTTCTGTGAAATCATCTCACAGAGTTTCAGCTTTCCCCTCAAGAAGCCTTTCGCTAAGACAGTTCTTGTGGAATTGGCAAAGTGATATTTGGAAGCCCATAGAGGGCTATGGAGAAAGAGGAAATATCCTCAGATGAAATCTGGAAAGAAGCTTTCTGAGAATCTGCTTAGTGTTCTGTTAATTCATCTCACAGAGTTACATCTGTATTTCGTGGATCTCTTTGCTAGCATTATTTCTGTGGAATCTGAGAACAGATATTTCGGATCCCTTTGAAGACTATTCGGCGAAAGGAAATATCCTCCGATAACAAAGAGAAAGTAGTTTTCTGAGAAAATTCTCTGTGTTCTGTGACATCATCTCACAGAGTTACAGCTTTCCCCTCAAGAAGCCTTCCGCTAAGTCAGTTCTTGTGGAATTGGCAAAGTGATATTTGAAAGCCCATAGAGGGCTATGTTGAGAAAGGAAATATCTTCAGATGAAATCTGGAAAGAAGCTTTCTGAGAAACTGCTTAGTGTTCTGTTAATTCATCTCACAGAGTTACATCTGTATTTCGTGGATCTCTTTGCTAGCCTTATTTCTGTGGAATCTGAGAACAGATATTTCGGATCCCTTTGAAGACCATAGGGCCAAACGAAATATCCTCCGATAACACAGAGAAAGAAGCTTTCTGAGAAACTTCTTTGTGTTCTGTGAAATCATCTCACAGAGTTACAGCTTTCCCCTCAAGAAGCCTTTCGCTAAGACAGTTCTTGTGGAATTGGCAAAGTGATATTGGAAGCCCATAGAGAGATATGGTGAAAAAGGAAATATCCTCAGATGAAATCTTGAAAGCAGCTTTCTGAGAATCTGCTTAGTGTTCTGTTAATTCATCTCACAGAGTTACATCTGTATTTCGTGGATCTCTTTGCTAGCCTTACTTCTGTGGAATCTGAGAACAGATATTTCGGATCCCTTTGAAGACTATACGGCCAAAGGAAATATCCTCCGATAACAAAGAGAAAGAAGCTTTCTGAGAAACTTCTCTGTGTTCTGTGAAATCATCTCACAGAGTTACAGCTTTCCCCTCAAGAAGCCTTCCGCTAAGACAGTTCTTGTGGAATTGGCAAAGTGATATTTGAAAGCCCATAGAGGGCTATGTTGAGAAAGGAAATATCTTCAGATGAAATCTGGAAAGAAGCTTTCTGAGAAACTGCTTAGTGTTCTGTTAATTCATCTCACAGAGTTACATCTGTATTTCGTGGATCTCTTTGCTATCCTTATTTCTGTGGAATCTGAGAACAGATATTTCGGATCCCTTTGAAGACCATAGGGCCAAACGAAATATCCTCCGATAACAAAGAGAAAGAAACTTTCTGAGAAACTTCTCTGTGTTCTGTGAAATCATCTCACAGAGTTACAGCTTTCCCCTCAAGAAGCTTTTCGCTAAGACAGTTCTTGTGGAATTGGCAAAGTGATATTTGGAAGCCCAGAGAGGGCTATGGTGAGAAAGGAAATATCTTCAGATGAAATCTGGAAAGAAGCTTTCTAAGAAACTGCTTAGTGTTCTGTTAATTCATCTCACAGTGTTACATCTGTCTTTCGTGGATCTCTTTGCTATCCTTATTTCTGTGGAATCTGAGAACAGATATTTCGGATCCCTTTGAAGACCATAGGGCCAAACGAAATATCCTCCGATAAAAAGGAGAAAGAAGCTTTCTGAGAAACTTCTTTGTGTTCTGTGAAATCATCTCACAGAGTTTCAGCTTTCCCCTCAAGAAGCCTTTCGCTAAGACAGTTCTTGTGGAATTGGCAAAGTGATATTTGAAAGCCCATAGAGGGCTATGGTGAAAGAGGAAATATCCTCAGATGAAATCTGGAAAGAAGCTTTCTGAGAATCTGCTTAGTGTTTTGTTAATTCATCTCACAGAGTTACATCTGTATTTCGTGGATCTCTTCGCTAGCCTTATTTCTGTGGTATCTGAGAACAGATATTTCGGATCCCTTTGAAGACCATAGGGCCAAAGGAAATATCTTCTGATCACAAAGAGAAAGAAGCTTTCTGAGAAACTTCTTTGTGTTCTGTGAAATCATCTCACAGAGTTTCAGCTTTCCCCTCAAGAAGCCTTTCGCTAAGACAGTTCTTGTGGAATTGGCAAAGTGATATTTGGAAGCCCATAGCGGGCTATGGTGAAAAAGGAAATATCTTCTGATGAAATATGGAAAGAAGCTTTCTGAGAATCTGCTTAGTGTTCTGTTAATTCATCTCACAGAGTTACATCTGTATTTCGTGGATCTCTTTGCTAGCCTTATTTCTGTGGAATCTGAGAACAGATATTTCGGATCCCTTTGAAGTCTATTCGGCGAAAGGAAATATCCTCCGATAACAAAGAGAAAGTAGTTTTCTGAGAAAATTCTCTGTGTTCTGTGAAATCATCTCACAGAGTTACAGCTTTCCCCTCAAGAAGCCTTTCGATAAGACAGTTCTTGTGGAATTGGCAAAGTGATACTTGGAAGCCCTTAGAGGGCTATGGTGAAAAAGGAAATATCCTCAGATGAAATCTGGAAAGAAGATTTCTGAGAAACTGCTTAGTGTTCTGTTAATTCATCTCACAGAGTTACATCTGTATTTCGTGGATCTCTTTGCTAGCCTTATTTCTGTGGAATCTAAGAACAGATATTTCGGATCCCTTTGAAGACGATAGTGCCAAAGGAAATATCCTCCGATAACAAAGAGAAAGAAGCTTACTGAGAAACATCTTTGTGTTCTGTGAAATCATCTCACAGAGTTTCAGCTTTCCCCTCAAGAAGCCTTTCGCTAAGACAGTTCTTGTGGAATTGGCAAAGTGATATTTGGAAGCCCATAGAGGGGTATGGTGAAAGAGGAAATATCCTCAGATGAAATCTGGAAAGAAGCTTTATGAGAATCTGCTTAGTGTTCTGTTAATTCATCTCACAGAGTTACATCTGTATTTCGTGGATCTCTTTGCTAGCCTTATTTCTGTGGAATCTGAGAACAGATATTTCGGATCCCTTTGAAGACTATTCGGCGAAAGGAAATATCCTCCGATAACAAAGAGAAAGTAGTTTTCTGAGAAAATTCTCTGTGTTCTGTGAAATCATCTCACAGAGTTACAGCATTCCCCTCAAGAAGCCTTCCGCTAAGTCAGTTCTTGTGGAATTGGCAAAGTGATATTTGAAAGCCCATAGAGGGCTACGTTGAGAAAGGAAATATCTTCAGATGAAATCTGGAAAGAAGCTGTCTGAGAAACTGCTTAGTGTTCTGTTAATTCATCTCACAGAGTTACATCTGTATTTCGTGGATCTCTTTGCTATCCTTATTTCTGTGGAATCTGAGAACAGATATTTCGGATCCCTTTGAAGACCATAGGGCCAAATGAAATATCCTCCGATAACAAAGAGAAAGAAGCTTTCTGAGAAACTTCTCTGTGTTCTGTGAAATCATCTCACAGAGTTACAGATTTCCCCTCAAGAAGCCTTTCGCTAAGACAATTCTTGTGGAATTGGCAAAGTGATATTTGAAAGCCCATAGATGGCTATGTTGAGAAAGGAAATATCTTCAGATGAAATCTGGAAAGAAGCTTTCTGAGAAACTGCTTAGTGTTCTGTTAATTCATCTCACAGAGTTACATCTGTATTTCGTGGATCTCTTTGCTAGCCTTATTTCTGTGGAATCTGAGAACAGATATTTCGGATCCCTTTGAAGACCATAGGGCCAAACGAAATATCCTCCGATAAAAAAGAGAAAGAAGCTTTCTGAGAAACTTCTTTGTGTTCTGTGAAATCATCTCACAGAGTTACAGCTTTCCCCTCAAGAAGCCTTTCGCTAAGACAGTTCTTGTGGAATTGGCAAAGTGATATTGGAAGCCCAGAGAGAGCTATGGTGAAAAAGGAAATATCCTCAGATGAAATCATGAAAGCAGCTTTCTGAGAATCTGCTTAGTGTTCTGTTAATTCGTCTCACAGAGTTACATCTGTATTTCGTGGATCTCTCTGCTAGCCTTACTTCTGTGGAATCTGAGAACAGATATTTCGGATCCCTTTGAAGACTATACGGCCAAAGGAAATATCCTCCGATATCAAAGAGAAAGAAGCTTTCTGAGAAACTTCTCTGTGTTCTGTGAAATCATCTCACAGAGTTACAGCTTTCCCCTCAAGAAGCCTTCCGCTAAGACAGTTCTTGTGGAATTGGCAAAGTGATATTTGAAAGCCCATAGAGGGCTATGTTGAGAAAGGAAATATCTTCAGATGAAATCTGGAAAGAAGCTTTCTGAGAAAATGCTTAGTGTTCTGTTAATTCATCTCACAGAGTTACAGCTGTATTTCGTAGATCTCTTTGCTATCCTTATTTCTGTGGAATCTGAGAACAGATATTTCGGATCCCTTTGAAGACCATAGGGCCAAACGAAATATCCTCCGATAACAAAGAGAAAGAAACTTTCTGAGAAACTTCTCTGTGTTCTGTGAAATCATCTCACAGAGTTACAGCTTTCCCCTCAAGAAGCTTTTCGCTAAGACAGTTCTTGTGGAATTGGCAGAGTGATATTTGAAAGCCCATAGAGGGCTATGTTGAGAAAGGAAATATCTTCAGATGAAATCTGGAAAGAAGCTTTCTAAGAAACTGCTTAGTGTTCTGTTAATTCATCTCACAGTGTTACATCTGTATTTCGTGGATCTCTTTGCTATCCTTATTTCTGTGGAATCTGAGAACAGATATTTCGGATCCCTTTGAAGACCATAGGGCCAAACGAAATATCCTCCGATAAAAAAGAGAAAGAAGCTTTCTGAGAAACTTCTTTGTGTTCTGTGAAATCATCTCACAGAGTTACAGCTTTCCCCTCAAGAAGCCTTTCGCTAAGACAGTTCTTGTGGAATTGGCAAAGTGATATTTGAAGCCCATAGAGCGCTATGGTGAAAAAGGAAATATCCTCAGATGAAATCTTGAACGCAGCTTTCTGAGAATCTGCTTAGTGTTCTGTTAATTCATCTCACAGAGTTACATCTGTATTTCGTGGATCTCTTTGCTAGCCTTATTTCTGTGGAATCTGAGAACAGATATTGCGGATCCCTTTGAAGACTATACGGCCAAAGGAAATATCCTCCGATAACAAAGAGAAAGAAGCTTTCTGAGAAACTTCTCTGTGTTCTGTGAAATCATCTCACAGAGTTACAGCTTTCCCCTCAAGAAGCCTTCCGCTAAGACAGTTCTTGTGGAATTGGCAAAGTGATATTTGAAAGCCCATAGAGGGCTATGTTGAGAAAGGAAATATCTTCAGATGAAATCTGGAAAGAAGCTTTCTGAGAAACTGCTTAGTGTTCTGTTAATTCATCTCACAGAGTTACATCTGTATTTCGTGGATCTCTTTGCTATCCTTATTTCTGTGGAATCTGAGAACAGATATTTCGGATCCCTTTGAAGACCATAGGGCCAAACGAAATATCCTCCGATAACAAAGAGAAAGAAACTTTCTGAGAAACTTCTCTGTGTTCTGTGAAATCATCTCACAGAGTTACAGCTTTCCCCTCAAGAAGCTTTTCGCTAAGACAGTTCTTGTGGAATTGGCAAAGTGATATTTGGAAGCCCATAGAGGGCTATGTTGAGAAAGGAAATATCTTCAGATGAAATCTGGAAAGAAGCTTTCTAAGAAACTGCTTAGTGTTCTGTTAATTCATCTCACAGTGTTACATCTGTATTTCGTGGATCTCTTTGCTATCCTTATTTCTGTGGAATCTGAGAACAGATATTTCGGATCCCTTTGAAGACCATAGGGCCAAACGAAATATCCTCCGATAAAAAGGAGAAAGAAGCTTTCTGAGAAACTTCTTTGTGTTCTGTGAAATCATCTCACAGAGTTTCAGCTTTCCCCTCAAGAAGCCTTTCGCTAAGACAGTTCTTGTGGAATTGGCAAAGTGATATTTGGAAGCCCATAGAGTGCTATGGTGAAAGAGGAAATATCCTCAGATGAAATCTGGAAAGAAGCTTTCTGAGAATCTGCTTAGTGTTTTGTTAATTCATCTCACAGAGTTACATCTGTATTTCGTGGATCTCTTCGCTAGCCTTATTTCTGTGGTATCTGAGAACAGATATTTCGGATCCCTTTGAAGACCATAGGGCCAAAGGAAATATCGTCTGATCACAAAGAGAAAGAAGCTTTCTGAGAAACTTCTTTGTGTTCTGTGAAATCATCTCACAGAGTTTCAGCTTTCCCCTCAAGAAGCCTTTCGCTAAGACAGTTCTTGTGGAATTGGCAAAGTGATATTTGGAAGCCCATAGCGGGCTATGGTGAAAAAGGAAATATCATCTGATGAAATATGGAAAGAAGCTTTCTGAGAATCTGCTTAGTGTTCTGTTAATTCATCTCACAGAGTTACATCTGTATTTCGTGGATCTCTTTGCCAGCCTTATTTCTGTGGAATCTAAGAACAGATATTTCGGATCCCTTTAAAGACTATAGAGCCAAAGGAAATATCCTCCGATAACAAAGAGAAAGAAGGTTACTGAGAAACTTCTTTGTGTTCTGTGAAATCATCTCACAGAGTTTCAGCTTTCCCCTCAAGAAGCCTTTCGCTAAGACAGTTCTTGTAGAATTGGCAAAGTGATATTTTGAAGCCCATAGAGGGCTATGGTGAAAGAGGAAATATCCTCAGATGAAATCTGGAAAGAAGCTTTCTGAGAATCTGCTTAGTGTTCTGTTAATTCATCTCACAGAGTTACATCTGTATTTCGTGGATCTCTTTGCTAGCCTTATTTCTGTGGAATCTGAGAACAGATATTTCGGATCCCTTTGAAGACTATTCGGCGAAAGGAAATATCCTCCGATAACAAAGAGAAAGTAGTTTTCTGAGAAAATTCTCCATGTTCTGTGAAATCATCTTACAGAGTTACAGCTTTCCCCTCAAGAAGCCTTTCGCTAAGACAGTTCTTGTGGAATTGGCAAAGTGATACTTGGAAGCCCTTAGAGGGCTATGGTGAAAAAGGAAATATCCTCAGATGAAATCTGGAAAGAAGATTTCTGAGAAACTGCTTAGTGATCTGTTAATTCATCTCACAGAGTTACATCTGTATTTCGTGGATCTCTTTGCTAGCCTTATTTCTGTGGAATCTAAGAACAGATATTTCGGATCCCTTTGAAGACGATAGGGCCAAAGGAAATATCCTCCGATAACAAAGAGAAAGAAGGTTACTGAGAAACTTCTTTGTGTTCTGTGAAATCATCTCACAGAGTTTCAGCTTTCCCCTCAAGAAGCCTTTCGCTAAGACAGTTCTTGTGGAATTGGCAAAGTGATATTTGGAAGCCCATAGAGGGCTATGTTGAAAGAGGAAATATCCTCAGATGAAATCTGGAAAGAAGCTTTCTGAGAATCTGCTTAGTGTTCTGTTAATTCATCTCACAGAGTTACATCTGTATTTCGTGGATCTCTTTGCTAGCCTTATTTCTGTGGAATCTGAGAACAGATATTTCGGATCCCTTTGAAGACTATTCGGCGAAAGGAAATATCCTCCGATAACAAAGAGAAAGTAGTTTTCTGAGAAAATTCTCTGTGTTCTGTGAAATCATCTCACAGAGTTACAGCTTTCCCCTCAAGAAGCCTTCCGCTAAGTCAGTTCTTGTGGAATTGGCAAAGTGATATTTGAAAGCCCATAGAGGGCTATGTTGAGAAAGGAAATATCTTCAGATGAAATCTGGAAAGAAGCTGTCTGAGAAACTGCTTAGTGTTCTGTTAATTCATCTCACAGAGTTACATCTGTATTTCGTGGATCTCTTTGCTATCCTTATTTCTGTGGAATCTGAGAACAGATATTTCGGATCCCTTTGAAGACCATAGGGCCAAATGAAATATCCTCCGATAACAAAGAGAAAGAAGCTTTCTGAGAAACTTCTCTGTGTTCTGTGAAATCATCTCACAGAGTTACAGATTTCCCCTCAAGAAGCCTTTCGCTAAGACAATTCTTGTGGAATTGGCAAAGTGATATTTGAAAGCCCATAGAGGTCTATGTTGAGAAAGGAAATATCTTCAGATGAAATCTGGAAAGAAGCTTTCTGAGAAACTGCTTAGTGTTCTGTTAATTCATCTCACAGAGTTACATTTGTATTTCGTGGATCTCTTTGCTATCCTTATTTCTGTGGAATCTGAGAACAGATATTTCGGATCCCTTTGAAGACCATAGGGCCAAACGAAATATCCTCTTATAAAAAAGAGAAAGAAGCTTTCTGAGAAACTTCTTTGTGTTCTGTGAAATCATCTCACAGAGTTACAGCTTTCCCCTCAAGAAGCCATTCGCTAAGACAGTTCTTGTGGATTTGGCAAAGTGATATTGGAAGCCCATAGAGAGCTATGGTGAAAAAGGAAATATCCTCAGATGAAATCTTGAAAGCAGCTTTCTGAGAATCTGCTTAGTGTTCTGTTAATTCATCTCACAGAGTTACATCTGTATTTCGTGGATCTCTTTGCTAGCCTTATTTCTGTGGAATCTGAGAACAGACATTTCGGATCCCTTTGAAGTCTATAGGGCCAAAGGAAATATCCTACGATAACAAAGAGAAAGAAGCTTTCTGAGAAACGTCTTTGTGTCTGTGAAATCATCTCACAGAGTTTCAGCTTTCCTCTCAAGAAGCCTTTCGCTAAGACAGTTCTTGTGGAATTGGCAAAGTGATATTTGGAAGCCCTTAGAGGGCTATGGTGAAAAAGGAAATATCCTCAGATGATATCTTTAAAGAAGCTTTCTGAGAAACTGCTTAGTGTTCTATTAATTCATCTCACAGAGTTACATCTGTATTTCGTGGATCTCTTTGCTAGCCTTATTTCTGTGGAATCTGAGAACAGATATTTCGGATCCCTTTGAAGACCATAGGGCCAAACGAAATATCCTCCGATAACAAAGAGAAAGAAGCTTTCTGAGAAACTTCTTTGTGTTCTGTGAAATCATCTCACAGAGTTTCAGCTTTCCCCTCAACAAGCCTTTCGCTAAGACAGTTCTTGTGGAATTGTCAAAGTGATATTTGGAAGCCCATAGCGCGCTATGGTGAAAAAGGAAATATCCTCTGATGAAATATGGAAAGAAGCTTTCTGAGAATCTGCTTAGTGTTCTGTTAATTCATCTCACAGAGTTACATCTGTATTTCGTGGATCTCTTTGCCAGCCTTATTTCTGTGGAATCTAAGAACAGATAAATTCGGATCCCTTTGAAGACTATAGGGCCAAAGGAAATATCCTCCGATAACAAAGAGAAAGAAGGTTATTGAGAAACTTCTTTGTGTTCTCTGAAATCATCTCACAGAGATTCAGCTTTCCCCTCAAGAAGCCTTTCGCTAAGACAGTTCTTGTGGAATTGGCAAAGTGATATTTGGAAGCCCATAGAGGGCTATGGTGAAAGAGGAAATATCCTCAGATGAAATCTGGAAAGAAGCTTTCTGAGAATCTGCTTAGTGTTCTCTTAATTCATCTCACAGAGTTACATCTGTATTTCGTGGATCTCTTTTCTAGCCTTGTTTCTGTGGAATCTGAGAACAGATATTTCGGATCCCTTTGAAGACTATTCGGCCAAAGGAAATATCCTCCGATAACAAAGAGAAAGTAGTTTTCTGAGAAACTTCTCTGTGTTCTGTGAAATCATCTCACAGAGTTACAGCTTTCCCCTCAAGAAGCCTTCCGCTAAGTCAGTTCTTGTGGAATTGTCAAAGTGATATTTGAAAGCCCATAGAGGGCTATGTTGAGAAAGGAAATATCTTCAGATGAAATCTGGAAAGAAGCTGTCTGAGAAACTGCTTAGTGTTCTGTTAATTCATCTCACAGAGTTACATCTGTATTTCGTGGATCTCTTTGCTATCCTTATTTCTGTGGAATCTGAGAACAGATATTTCGGATCCCTTTGAAGACCATAGGGCCAAATGAAATATCCTCCGATAAAAAAGAGAAAGAAGCTTTCTGAGAAACTTCTTTGAGTTCTGTGAAATCATCTCACAGAGTTACAGCTTTCCCCTCAAGAAGCCTTTCGCTAAGACAGTTCTTGTGGAATTGGCAAAGTGATATTGAAAGCCCATAGAGAGCTATGGTGAAAAAGGAAATATCCTCAGATGAAATCTTGAAAGAAGCTTTCTGAGAATCTGCTTAGTGTTCTGTTAATTCATCTCACAGAGTTACATATGTATTTCGTGGATGTCTTCGCTAGCCTTATATCTGTGGTATCTGAGAACAGATATTTCGGATCTCTTTGAAGACCATAGGGCCAAAGGAAATATCGTCCGATAACAAAGAGAAAGAAGCTTTCTGAGAAACTTCTTTATGTTCTGTGAAATCATCTCACAGAGTTACAGTTTTCCCCTCAAGAAGCCTTTCGCTAAGACAGTTCTTGTGGAATTGGAAAAGTGATATTAGGAAGCCCATAGAGGGCTATGGTGAAAAAGGAAATATCCTCCGATGAAATCTGGAAAGAAGGTTTCTGAGAAACTGCTTAGTGTTCTGGTAATTCATCTCACAGAGTTACATCTGTATTTCGTGGATCTCTTTGCTAGCCTTATTTCTGTGGAATCTGAGAACAGATATTTCGGATCCCTTTGAAGACCATAGGGCCAAAAGAAATATCCTCCGATAACAAAGAGAAAGAAGCTTTCTGAGAAACTTCTTTGTGTTCTGTGAAATCAGCTCCCAGAGATACAGCTTTCCCCTCAAGAAGCCTTTCGCTAAGACAGTTCTTGGGGAATTGGCAAAGTGATATTGGGAAGCCCATAGAGGGCAATGGTGAAAAAGGAAATATCCTCAGATGAAATCTGGAAAGAAGCTTTCTGAGAAACTGCTTAGTGTTCTGTTAATTCATCTCACAGAGTTACATCTGTATTTCGTGGATCTCTTTGCTAGCCTTATATCTGTGGAATCTGAGAACAGATATTTCAGATCCCTTTGAAGACTATAGAGCCAAAGGAAATATCCTCTGATAACAAAGAGAAAGAAGCTTTCTGAGAAACTTCTTAGTGTTCTGTGAAATCATCTCACAGCGTTACAGCTTTCCCCTCAAGAAGCCTTTAGCTAAGACAGTTCTTGTGGAATTAGGAAAGTGATATTTGGAAGCCCCTAGAGGGCTATGGTGAAAAAGGAAATATCCTCACATGAAATCTGGAAAGAAGCTTTCTGAGAAACTGCTTAGTGTTCTATTAATTCATCTCACAGAGTTACATCTGTATTTCGTGGATCTCTTTGCTAGCCTTATTTCTGTGGAATCTGAGAACAGATATTTCGGATCCCTTTGGAGACCATAGGGCCAAACGAAATATCCTCCGATAACAAAGAGAAAGAAGCTTTCTGAGAAACTTCTTTGTGTTCTGTGAAATCATCTCACAGAGTTTCAGCTTTCCCCTCAATAAGCCTTTCGCTAAGACAGTTCTTGTGGAATTGGCAAAGTGATATTTGGAAGCCCATAGCGGGCTATGGTGAAAAAGGAAATATCCTCTGATGAAATATGGAAAGAAGCTTTCTGAGAATCTGCTTAGTGTTCTGTTAATTCATCTCACAGAGTTACATCTGTATTTCGTGGATCTCTTTGCCAGCCTTATTTCTGTGGAATCTAAGAACAGATATTTCGGATCCCTTTGAAGACTATAGGGCCAAAGGAAATATCCTCCGATAACAAAGAGAAAGAAGCTTACTGAGAAACTTCTTTCTGTTCTGTGAAATCATCTCACAGAGTTACAGCTTTCCCCTCAAGAAGCCTTTTGCTAAGACAGTTCTTGTGGAATTGGCAAAGTGATACTTGGAAGCCCTTAGAGGGCTGTGGTGAAAAAGGAAATATCCTCAGATGAAATCTGGAAAGAAGATTTCTGAAAAACTGCTTAGTGTTCTATTAATTCATCTCACAGAGTTACATCTGTATTTCGTGGATCTCTTTGCTGTCCTTATTTCTGTGGAATCTGAGAACAGATATTTCGGATCCCTTTGAAGACCATAGGGCCAAATGAAATATCCTCCGATAACAAAGAGAAAGAAGGTTACTGAGAAACTTCTTTGTGTTCTGTGAAATCATCTCACAGAGTTTCAGCTTTCCCCTCAAGAAGCCTTTCGCTAAGACAGTTCTTGTGGAATTGGCAAAGTGATATTTGGAAGCCCATAGAGGGCTATGGTGAAAAAGGAAATATCCTCAGATGAAATCTGGAAAGAAGCTTTCTGAGAATCTGCTTAGTGTTCTCTTAATTCATCTCACAGAGTTACATCTGTATTTCGTGGATCTCTTTGCCAGCCTTATTTCTGTGGAATCTGAGAACAGATATTTCGGATCCCTTTGAAGACTATTCGGCCAAAGGAAATATCCTCCGATAACAAAGAGAAAGTAGTTTTCTGAGAAACTTCTCTGTGTTCTGTGAAATCATCTCACAGAGTTACTGCTTTCCCCTCAAGAAGCCTTCCGCTAAGTCAGTTCTTGTGGAATTGTCAAAGTGATATTTGAAAGCCCATAGAGGGCTATGTTGAGAAAGGAAATATCTTCAGATGAAATCTGGAAAGAAGCTGTCTGAGAATCTGCTTAGTGTTCTGTTAATTCATCTAACAGAGTTACATCTGTATTTCGTGGATCTGTTTGCTAGCCTTATTTCTGTGGAATCTGAGAAGAGATATTTCGGATCCCTTTGAAGACTATAGGGCCAAACGAAATATCCTCCGATAACAAAGAGAAAGAAGCTTTCTGAGAAACTTCTTTGTGTTCTGTGAAATCATCTCACAGAGTTACAGCTTTCCTCTCAAGAAACCATTCGCTAAGACAGTTCTTGTGGAATTGGCAAAGTGATATTTGGAAGCCCATAGAGGGCTATGGTGAAAAAGGAAATGTCCTCAGATGAAATCTGGAAAGAAGCTTTCTGAGAAACTGCTTAGTGTTCTGTTAATTCATCTCACCGAGTTACATCTGTATTTCGTGGATCTCTTTGCTAGCCTTATTTCTGTGGAATCTAAGAACAGATATTTCGGATCCCTTTGAAGACTATAGGGTCAAAGGAAATATCCTCCGATAACAAAGAGAAAGAAGCTTACTGAGAAACTTCTTTCTGTTCTGTGAAATCATCTCACAGAGTTACTGCTTTCTCCTCAAGAAGCTTTTCGCTAAGACAGTTCTTGTGGAATTGGCAAAGTGATATTTGGAAGCCCTTAGAGGGCTATGGTGAAAAAGGAAATATCCTCAGATGATATCTTTAAAGAAGCTTTCTGAGAAACTGCTTAGTGTTCTATTAATTCATCTCACAGAGTTACATCTGTATTTCGTGGTTCACTTTGCTAGCCTTATTTCTGTGGAATCTGAGAACAGATATTTCGGATCCCTTTGAAGACCATAGGGCCAAATGAAATATCCTCCGATAACAAAGAGAAAGAAGGTTACTGAGAAACTTCTTTGTGTTCTGTGAAATCATCTCACAGAGTTTCAGCTTTCCCCTCAAGAAGCCTTTCGCTAAGACAGTTCTTGTGGAATTGGCAAAGTGATATTTGGAAGCCCACAGCGGGCTATGGTGAAAAAGGAAATATCCTCTGATGAAATATGGAAAGAAGCTTTCTGAGAATCTGCTTAGTGTTCTGTTAATTCATCTCACAGAGTTACATCTGTATTTCGTGGATCTCTTTGCCAGCCTTATTTCTGTGGAATCTGAGAACAGATATTTCGGATCCCTTTGAAGACTATTCGGCCAAAGGAAATATCCTCCGATAACAAAGAGAAAGTAGTTTTCTGAGAAACTTCTCTGTGTTCTGTGAAATCATCTCACAGAGTTACAGCTTTCCCCTCAAGAAGCCTTCCGCTAAGTCAGTTCTTGTGGAATTGTCAAAGTGATATTTGAAAGCCCATAGAGGGCTATGTTGAGAAAGGAAATATCTTCAGATGAAATCTGGAAAGAAGCTGTCTGAGAAACTGCTTAGTGTTCTGTTAATTCATCTCACAGACTTACATCTGTATTTCGTGGATCTCTTTGCTATCCTTATTTCTCTGGAATCTGAGAACAGATATTTTGGATCCCTTTGAAGACCATAGGGCCAAATGAAATATCCTCTGATAACAAAGAGAAAGAAGCTTTCTGAGAAACTTCTCTGTGTTCTGTGAAATCATCTCACAGAGTTACAGATTTCCCCTCAAGAAGCCTTTCGCTAAGACAATTCTTGTGGAATTGGCAAAGTGATATTTGAAAGCCCATAGAGGGCTATGTTGAGAAAGGAAATATCTTCAGATGAAATCTGGAAAGAAGCTTTCTGAGAAACTGCTTAGTGTTCTGTTAATTCATCTCACAGAGTTACATCTGTATTTCGTGGATCTCTTTGCTATCCTTATTTCTGTGGAATCTGAGAACAGATATTTCGGATCCCTTTGAAGACCATAGGGCCAAACGAAATATCCTCCGATAAAAAAGAGAAAGAAGCTTTCTGAGAAACTTCTTTGTGTTCTGTGAAATCATCTCACAGAGTTACAGCTTTCCCCTCAAGAAGCCTTTCGCTAAGACAGTTCTTGTGGAATTGGCAAAGTGATATTGGAAGCCCATAGAGAGCTATGGTGAAAAAGGAAATATCCTCAGATGAAATCTTGAAAGAAGCTTTCTGAGAATCTGCTTAGTGTTCTGTTAATTAATCTCACAGAGTTACATCTGTGTTTCGTGGATGTCTTCGCTAGCCTTATATCTGTGGTATCTGAGAACAGATATTTCGGATCTCTTTGAAGACCATAGGGCCAAAGGAAATATCGTCCGATAACAAAGAGAAAGAAGCTTTCTGAGAAACTTCTTTGTGTTCTGTGAAATCATCTCACAGAGTTACAGTTTTCCCCTCAAGAAGCCTTTCGCTAAGACAGTTCTTGTGAAATTGGCAAAGTGATATTTGGAAGCCCATAGAGGGCTATGGTGAAAAAGGAAATATCCTCAGATGAAATCTGGAAAGAAGCTTTCTGAGAAACTGCTTAGTGTTCTGTTAATTCATCTCACAGAGTTACATCTGTATTTCGTGGATCTCTTTGCTAGCCTTATTTTTGTGGAATCTGAGAACAGATATTTCGGATCCCTTTGAAGACCATAGGGCCAAACGAAATATCCTCCGATAACAAACAGAAAGAAGCTTTCTGAGAAACTTCTTTGTGTTCTGTGAAATCATCTCACAGAGTTACAGCTTTGCCCTCAAGAAGCCTTTCGCTAAGACAGTTCTTGTGGAATTGGCAAAGTGATATTTGGAAGCCCATAGCGGGCTATGGTGAAAAAGGAAATATCCTCAGATGAAATCTGGAAAGAAGCTTCCTGAGAAACTGCTTAGTGTTCTGCTAATTCATCTCACAGAGTTACATCTGTATTTCGAGGATCTCTTTGATAGCCTTATTTCTGTGGAATCTGAGAACAGATATTTCAGATCCCTTTGAAGACTATAGGGCCAAACGAAATATCCTCTGATAACAAAGAGAAAGAAGCTTTCTGAGAAACTTCTTTGTGTTCTGTGAAATCATCGTACAGCGTTACAGCTTTCCCCTCTAGAAGCCTTTAGCTAAGGCAGTTCTTCTGGAATTGGCAAAGTGATATTTGGAGGCCCCTAGAGGGCTATGATGAAAAAGGAAATATCCTCAGATGGAATCTGGAAAGAAGCTTTCTGAGAATCTGCTTAGTGTTCTGTTAATTCATCTCACAGAGTTACATCTGTATTTCGTGGATCTCTTTGCTAGCCTTATTTCTGTGGAATCTGAGAACAGATATTTCGGATCCCTTTGCAGACTATAGGTCCAAAGTAAATATCCTCCGATAACAAAGAGAAAGAAGCTCTCTGAGAAACTTCTTTGTGTTCAGTGAAATCATCTCACAGAGTTACAGCTTTCCCCTCAAGAAGCCTTTCGCTAAGACAGTTCTTGTGGATTTGGCAACGTGATATTTGAAGCCCATAGAGGGCTATGGTGAAAAAGGAAATATCCTCAGATGATGTCTTTAAAGAAGGTTTCTGAGAAACTGCTTAGTGTTCTATTAATTCATCTCACAGAGTTACATATGTATTTCGAGGATCTCTTTGCTAGCCTTATTTCTGTGGAATCTGAGTACAGATATTACAGATCCCTTTGAAGATCATAGGGCCAAAGGAAATATCGACCGATAACAAAGAGAAAGAAGCTTTCTGAGAAACTTCTTTGTGTTCTGTGAAATTATCTCACAGAGTTACAGCTTTCCCCTCAAGAAGCCTTTCGCTAAGACAGTTCTTGTGGAATTGGCAAAGTGATATTTGTAAACCCATAGAGGGCTATGGTGAAAAAGGAAATATCCTCCGATGAAATCTGGAAAGGAGGTTCCTGAGAAACTGATTAGTGTTCTGTTAATTCATCTCACAGAGTTACATCTGTATTTCCTGGATCTCTTTGCTAGCCTTATTTCTGTGGAATCTGAGAACAGATATTTCAGATCCCTTTGAAGACTATAGGGCCAAAGGAAATATCCTCCGATAACAAAGAGAAAGAAGGTTTCTGAGAAACTTCTTTGTATTCTGTGAAATCATCTCACAGCGTTACAGCTTTCCCCTCAAGAAGCCTTTAGCTAAGACAGTTCTTGTGGAATTGGCAAAGTGATATTTGGAAGCCCCTAGAGGGCTATGGTGAAAAAGGAAATATCGTCAGATGAAATCTGGAAAGAAGCTTTCTGAGAATCTGCTTAGTGTTCTGTTAATTCATCTAACAGAGTTACATCTGTATTTCGTGGATCTGTTTGCTAGCCTTATTTCTGTGGAATCTGAGAAGAGATATTTCGGATCCCTTTGAAGACTATAGGGCCAAATGAAATATCCTCCGATAACAAAGAGAAAGAAGCTTTCTGAGAAACTTCTTTGTGTTCTGTGAAATCATCTCACAGAGTTACAGCTTTCCTCTCAAGAAACCATTCGCTAAGACAGTTCTTGTGGAATTGGCAAAGTGATATTTGGAAGCCCATAGAGGGCTATGGTGAAAAAGGAAATGTCCTCAGATGAAATCTGGAAAGAAGCTTTCTGAGAAACTGCTTAGTGTTCTGTTAATTCATCTCACCGAGTTACATCTGTATTTCGTGGATCTCTTTGCTAGCCTTATTTCTGTGGAATCTGAGAACAGATATTTCGGATCCCTTTGAAGACTATAGGGTCAAAGGAAATATCCTCCGATAACAAAGAGAAAGAAGCTTTCTGAGAAACTTCTTTGTGTTCTGTGAAATCATCTCACAGAGTTACTGCTTTCTCCTCAAGAAGCTTTTCGCTAAGACAGTTCTTGTGGAATTGGCAAAGTGATATTTGGAAGCCCTTAGAGGGCTATGGTGAAAAAGGAAATATCCTCAGATGATATCTTTAAAGAAGCTTTCTGAGAAACTGCTTAGTGTTCTATTAATTCATCTCACAGAGTTACATCTGTATTTCGTGGTTCACTTTGCTAGCCTTATTTCTGTGGAATCTGAGAACAGATATTTCGGATCCCTTTGAAGACCATAGGGCCAAATGAAATATCCTCCGATAACAAAGAGAAAGAAGCTTTCTGAGAAACTTCTTTGTGTTCTGTGAAATCATCTCACAGAGTTTCAGCTTTCCCCTCAAGAAGCCTTTCGCTAAGACAGTTCTTGTGGAATTGGCAAAGTGATATTTGGAAGCCCACAGCGGGCTATGGTGAAAAAGGAAATATCCTCTGATGAAATATGGAAAGAAGCTTTCTGAGAATCTGCTTAGTGTTCTGTTAATTCATCTCACAGAGTTACATCTGCATTTCGTGGATCTCTTTGCCAGCCTTATTTCTGTGGAATCTGAGAACAGATATTTCGGATCCCTTTGAAGACTATTCGGCCAAAGGAAATATCCTCCGATAACAAAGAGAAAGTAGTTTTCTGAGAAACTTCTCTGTGTTCTGTGAAATCATCTCACAGAGTTACAGCTTTCCCCTCAAGAAGCCTTCCGCTAAGTCAGTTCTTGTGGAATTGTCAAAGTGATATTTGAAAGCCCATAGAGGGCTATGTTGAGAAAGGAAATATCTTCAGATGAAATCTGGAAAGAAGCTGTCTGAGAAACTGCTTAGTGTTCTGTTAATTCATCTCACAGACTTACATCTGTATTTCGTGGATCTCTTTGCTATCCTTATTTCTCTGGAATCTGAGAACAGATATTTTGGATCCCTTTGAAGACCATAGGGCCAAATGAAATATCCTCTGATAACAAAGAGAAAGAAGCTTTCTGAGAAACTTCTCTGTGTTCTGTGAAATCATCTCACAGAGTTACAGATTTCCCCTCAAGAAGCCTTTCGCTAAGACAATTCTTGTGGAATTGGCAAAGTGATATTTGAAAGCCCATAGAGGGCTATGTTGAGAAAGGAAATATCTTCAGATGAAATCTGGAAAGAAGCTTTCTGAGAAACTGCTTAGTGTTCTGTTAATTCATCTCACAGAGTTACATCTGTATTTCGTGGATCTCTTTGCTATCCTTATTTCTGTGGAATCTGAGAACAGATATTTCGGATCCCTTTGAAGACCATAGGGCCAAACGAAATATCCTCCGATAAAAAAGAGAAAGAAGCTTTCTGAGAAACTTCTTTGTGTTCTGTGAAATCATCTCACAGAGTTACAGCTTTCCCCTCAAGAAGCCTTTCGCTAAGACAGTTCTTGTGGAATTGGCAAAGTGATATTGGAAGCCCATAGAGAGCTATGGTGAAAAAGGAAATATCCTCAGATGAAATCTTGAAAGAAGCTTTCTGAGAATCTGCTTAGTGTTCTGTTAATTAATCTCACAGAGTTACATCTGTGTTTCGTGGATGTCTTCGCTAGCCTTATATCTGTGGTATCTGAGAACAGATATTTCGGATCTCTTTGAAGACCATAGGGCCAAAGGAAATATCGTCCGATAACAAAGAGAAAGAAGCTTTCTGAGAAACTTCTTTGTGTTCTGTGAAATCATCTCACAGAGTTACAGTTTTCCCCTCAAGAAGCCTTTCGCTAAGACAGTTCTTGTGAAATTGGCAAAGTGATATTTGGAAGCCCATAGAGGGCTATGGTGAAAAAGGAAATATCCTCAGATGAAATCTGGAAAGAAGCTTTCTGAGAAACTGCTTAGTGTTCTGTTAATTCATCTCACAGAGTTACATCTGTATTTCGTGGATCTCTTTGCTAGCCTTATTTTTGTGGAATCTGAGAACAGATATTTCGGATCCCTTTGAAGACCATAGGGCCAAACGAAATATCCTCCGATAACAAACAGAAAGAAGCTTTCTGAGAAACTTCTTTGTGTTCTGTGAAATCATCTCACAGAGTTACAGCTTTGCCCTCAAGAAGCCTTTCGCTAAGACAGTTCTTGTGGAATTGGCAAAGTGATATTTGGAAGCCCATAGCGGGCTATGGTGAAAAAGGAAATATCCTCAGATGAAATCTGGAAAGAAGCTTCCTGAGAAACTGCTTAGTGTTCTGCTAATTCATCTCACAGAGTTACATCTGTATTTCGAGGATCTCTTTGATAGCCTTATTTCTGTGGAATCTGAGAACAGATATTTCAGATCCCTTTGAAGACTATAGGGCCAAACGAAATATCCTCTGATAACAAAGAGAAAGAAGCTTTCTGAGAAACTTCTTTGTGTTCTGTGAAATCATCGTACAGCGTTACAGCTTTCCCCTCTAGAAGCCTTTAGCTAAGGCAGTTCTTCTGGAATTGGCAAAGTGATATTTGGAAGCCCATAGAGGGCTATGATGAAAAAGGAAATATCCTCAGATGGAATCTGGAAAGAAGCTTTCTGAGAATCTGCTTAGTGTTCTGTTAATTCATCTCACAGAGTTACATCTGTATTTCGTGGATCTCTTTGCTAGCCTTATTTCTGTGGAATCTGAGAACAGATATTTCGGATCCCTTTGCAGACTATAGGTCCAAAGTAAATATCCTCCGATAACAAAGAGAAAGAAGCTCTCTGAGAAACTTCTTTGTGTTCTGTGAAATCATCTCACAGAGTTACAGCTTTCCCCTCAAGAAGCCTTTCGCTAAGACAGTTCTTGTGGATTTGGCAACGTGATATTTGAAGCCCATAGAGGGCTATGGTGAAAAAGGAAATATCCTCAGATGATGTCTTTAAAGAAGGTTTCTGAGAAACTGCTTAGTGTTCTATTAATTCATCTCACAGAGTTACATATGTATTTCGAGGATCTCTTTGCTAGCCTTATTTCTGTGGAATCTGAGTACAGATATTACAGATCCCTTTGAAGATCATAGGGCCTAAGGAAATATCGACCGATAACAAAGAGAAAGAAGCTTTCTGAGAAACTTCTTTGTGTTCTGTGAAATTATCTCACAGAGTTACAGCTTTCCCCTCAAGAAGCCTTTCGCTAAGACAGTTCTTGTGGAATTGGCAAAGTGATATTTGAAAACCCATAGAGGGCTATGGTGAAAAAGGAAATATCCTCCGATGAAATCTGGAAAGGAGGTTCCTGAGAAACTGATTAGTGTTCTGTTAATTCATCTCACAGAGTTACATCTGTATTTCCTGGATCTCTTTGCTAGCCTTATTTCTGTGGAATCTGAGAACAGATATTTCAGATCCCTTTGAAGACTATAGGGCCAAAGGAAATATCCTCCGATAACAAAGAGAAAGAAGGTTTCTGAGAAACTTCTTTGTATTCTGTGAAATCATCTCACAGCGTTACAGCTTTCCCCTCAAGAAGCCTTTAGCTAAGACAGTTCTTGTGGAATTGGCAAAGTGATATTTGGAAGCCCCTAGAGGGCTATGGTGAAAAAGGAAATATCGTCAGATGAAATCTGGAAAGAAGCTTTCTGAGAATCTGCTTAGTGTTCTGTTAATTCATCTAACAGAGTTACATCTGTATTTCGTGGATCTGTTTGCTAGCCTTATTTCTGTGGAATCTGAGAAGAGATATTTCGGATCCCTTTGAAGACTATAGGGCCAAATGAAATATCCTCCGATAACAAAGAGAAAGAATCTTTCTGAGAAACTTCTTTGTGTTCTGTGAAATCATCTCACAGAGTTACAGCTTTCCTCTCAAGAAGCCATTCGCTAAGACAGTTCTTGTGGAATTGGCAAAGTGATATTTGGAAGCCCATAGAGGGCTATGGTGAAAAAGGAAATGTCCTCAGATGAAATCTGGAAAGAAGCTTTCTGAGAAACTGCTTAGTGTTCTGTTAATTCATCTCACCGAGTTACATCTGTATTTCGTGGATCTCTTTGCTAGCCTTATTTCTGTGGAATCTGAGAACAGATATTTCGGATCCCTTTGAAGACTATAGGGTCAAAGGAAATATCCTCCGATAACAAAGAGAAAGAAGCTTTCTGAGAAACTTCTTTGTGTTCTGTGAAATCATCTCACAGAGTTACTGCTTTCTCCTCAAGAAGCCTTTCGCTAAGACAGTTCTTGTGGAATTGGCAAAGTGATATTTGGAAGCCCTTAGAGGGCTATGGTGAAAAAGGAAATATCCTCAGATGATATCTTTAAAGAAGCTTTCTGAGAAACTGCTTAGTGTTCTATTAATTCATCTCACAGAGTTACATCTGTATTTCGTGGATCACTTTGCTAGCCTTATTTCAGTGGAATCTGAGAACAGATATTTCGGATCCCTTTGAAGACCATAGGGCCAAATGAAATATCCTCCGATAACAAAGAGAAAGAAGCTTTCTGAGAAACTTCTTTGTGTTCTGTGAAATCATCTCACAGAGTTTCAGCTTTCCCCTCAAGAAGCCTTTCGCTAAGACAGTTCTTGTGGAATTGGCAAAGTGATATTTGGAAGCCCACAGCGGGCTATGGTGAAAAAGGAAATATCCTCTGATGAAATATGGAAAGAAGCTTTCTGAGAATCTGCTTAGTGTTCTGTTAATTCATCTCACAGAGTTACATCTGCATTTCGTGGATCTCTTTGCCAGCCTTATTTCTGTGGAATCTGAGAACAGATATTTCGGATCCCTTTGAAGACTATTCGGCCAAAGGAAATATCCTCCGATAACAAAGAGAAAGTAGTTTTCTGAGAAACTTCTCTGTGTTCTGTGAAATCATCTCACAGAGTTACAGCTTTCCCCTCAAGAAGCCTTCCGCTAAGTCAGTTCTTGTGGAATTGTCAAAGTGATATTTGAAAGCCCATAGAGGGCTATGTTGAGAAAGGAAATATCTTCAGATGAAATCTGGAAAGAAGCTGTCTGAGAAACTGCTTAGTGTTCTGTTAATTCATCTCACAGACTTACATCTGTATTTCGTGGATCTCTTTGCTATCCTTATTTCTCTGGAATCTGAGAACAGATATTTCGGATCCCTTTGAAGACCATAGGGCCAAATGAAATATCCTCTGATAACAAAGAGAAAGAAGCTTTCTGAGAAACTTCTCTGTGTTCTGTGAAATCATCTCACAGAGTTACAGATTTCCCCTCAAGAAGCCTTTCGCTAAGACAATTCTTGTGGAATTGGCAAAGTGATATTTGAAAGCCCATAGAGGGCTATGTTGAGAAAGGAAATATCTTCAGATGAAATCTGGAAAGAAGCTTTCTGAGAAACTGCTTAGTGTTCTGTTAATTCATCTCACAGAGTTACATCTGTATTTCGTGGATCTCTTTGCTATCCTTATTTCTGTGGAATCTGAGAACAGATATTTCGGATCCCTTTGAAGACCATAGGGCCAAACGAAATATCCTCCGATAAAAAAGAGAAAGAAGCTTTCTGAGAAACTTCTTTGTGTTCTGTGAAATCATCTCACAGAGTTACAGCTTTCCCCTCAAGAAGCCTTTCGCTAAGACAGTTCTTGTGGAATTGGCAAAGTGATATTGGAAGCCCATAGAGAGCTATGGTGAAAAAGGAAATATCCTCAGATGAAATCTTGAAAGAAGCTTTCTGAGAATCTGCTTAGTGTTCTGTTAATTAATCTCACAGAGTTACATCTGTGTTTCGTGGATGTCTTCGCTAGCCTTATATCTGTGGTATCTGAGAACAGATATTTCGGATCCCTTTGAAGACCATAGGGCCAAACGAAATATCCTCCGATAACAAACAGAAAGAAGCTTTCTGAGAAACTTCTTTGTGTTCTGTGAAATCATCTCACAGAGTTACAGCTTTGCCCTCAAGAAGCCTTTCGCTAAGACAGTTCTTGTGGAATTGGCAAAGTGATATTTGGAAGCCCATAGCGGGCTATGGTGAAAAAGGAAATATCCTCAGATGAAATCTGGAAAGAAGCTTCCTGAGAAACTGCTTAGTGTTCTGCTAATTCATCTCACAGAGTTACATCTGTATTTCGAGGATCTCTTTGATAGCCTTATTTCTGTGGAATCTGAGAACAGATATTTCAGATCCCTTTGAAGACTATAGGGCCAAACGAAATATCCTCTGATAACAAAGAGAAAGAAGCTTTCTGAGAAACTTCTTTGTGTTCTGTGAAATCATCGTACAGCGTTACAGCTTTCCCCTCTAGAAGCCTTTAGCTAAGGCAGTTCTTCTGGAATTGGCAAAGTGATATTTGGAAGCCCCTAGAGGGCTATGATGAAAAAGGAAATATCCTCAGATGGAATCTGGAAAGAAGCTTTCTGAGAATCTCCTTAGTGTTCTGTTAATTCATCTCACAGAGTTACATCTGTATTTCGTGGATCTCTTTGCTAGCCTCATTTCTGTGGAATCTGAGAACAGATATTTCGGATCCCTTTGCAGACTATAGGTCCAAAGTAAATATCCTCCGATAACAAAGAGAAAGAAGCTCTCTGAGAAACTTCTTTGTGTTCTGTGAAATCATCTCACAGAGTTACAGCTTTCCCCTCAAGAAGCCTTTCGCTAAGACAGTTCTTGTGGATTTGGCAACGTGATATTTGAAGCCCATAGAGGGCTATGGTGAAAAAGGAAATATCCTCAGATGATGTCTTTAAAGAAGGTTTCTGAGAAACTGCTTAGTGTTCTATTAATTCATCTCACAGAGTTACATATGTATTTCGAGGATCTCTTTGCTAGCCTTATTTCTGTGGAATCTGAGTACAGATATTACAGATCCCTTTGAAGATCATAGGGCCAAAGGAAATATCGACCGATAACAAAGAGAAAGAAGCTTTCTGAGAAACTTCTTTGTGTTCTGTGAAATTATCTCACAGAGTTACAGCTTTCCCCTCAAGAAGCCTTTCGCTAAGACAGTTCTTGTGGAATTGGCAAAGTGATATTTGTAAACCCATAGAGGGCTATGGTGAAAAAGGAAATATCCTCCGATGAAATCTGGAAAGGAGGTTCCTGAGAAACTGATTAGTGTTCTGTTAATTCATCTCACAGAGTTACATCTGTATTTCCTGGATCTCTTTGCTAGCCTTATTTCTGTGGAATCTGAGAACAGATATTTCAGATCCCTTTGAAGACTATAGGGCCAAAGGAAATATCCTCCGATAACAAAGAGAAAGAAGGTTTCTGAGAAACTTCTTTGTATTCTGTGAAATCATCTCACAGCGTTACAGCTTTCTCCTCAAGAAGCCTTTCGCTAAGACAGTTCTTGTGGAATTGGCAAAGTGATATTTGGAAGCCCTTAGAGGGCTATGGTGAAAAAGGAAATATCCTCAGATGATATCTTTAAAGAAGCTTTCTGAGAAACTGCTTAGTGTTCTATTAATTCATCTCACAGAGTTACATCTGTATTTCGTGGATCACTTTGCTAGCCTTATTTCTGTGGAATCTGAGAACAGATATTTCGGATCCCTTTGAAGACCATAGGGCCAAATGAAATATCCTCCGATAACAAAGAGAAAGAAGCTTTCTGAGAAACTTCTTTGTGTTCTGTGAAATCATCTCACAGAGTTTCAGCTTTCCCCTCAAGAAGCCTTTCGCTAAGACAGTTCTTGTGGAATTGGCAAAGTGATATTTGGAAGCCCACAGCGGGCTATGGTGAAAAAGGAAATATCCTCTGATGAAATATGGAAAGAAGCTTTCTGAGAATCTGCTTAGTGTTCTGTTAATTCATCTCACAGAGTTACATCTGCATTTCGTGGATCTCTTTGCCAGCCTTATTTCTGTGGAATCTAAGAACAGATATTTCGGATCCCTTTGAAGATTATAGGGCCAAAGGAAATATCCTCCGATAACAAAGAGAAAGAAGCTTACTGAGAAACTTCTTTCTGTTCTGTGAAATCATCTCACAGAGTTACAGCTTTCCCCTCAAGAAGCCTTTCGCTAAGACAGTTCTTGTGGAATTGTCAAAGTGATACTTGGAAGCCCTTAGAGGGCTATGGTGAAAAAGGAAATATCCTCAGATGAAATCTGGAAAGAAGCTGTCTGAGAAACTGCTTAGTGTTCTGTTAATTCATCTCACAGACTTACATCTGTATTTCGTGGATCTCTTTGCTATCCTTATTTCTCTGGAATCTGAGAACAGATATTTCGGATCCCTTTGAAGACCATAGGGCCAAATGAAATATCCTCTGATAACAAAGAGAAAGAAGCTTTCTGAGAAACTTCTCTGTGTTCTGTGAAATCATCTCACAGAGTTACAGATTTCCCCTCAAGAAGCCTTTCGCTAAGACAATTCTTGTGGAATTGGCAAAGTGATATTTGAAAGCCCATAGAGGGCTATGTTGAGAAAGGAAATATCTTCAGATGAAATCTGGAAAGAAGCTTTCTGAGAAACTGCTTAGTGTTCTGTTAATTCATCTCACAGAGTTACATCTGTATTTCGTGGATCTCTTTGCTATCCTTATTTCTGTGGAATCTGAGAACAGATATTTCGGATCCCTTTGAAGACCATAGGGCCAAACGAAATATCCTCCGATAAAAAAGAGAAAGAAGCTTTCTGAGAAACTTCTTTGTGTTCTGTGAAATCATCTCACAGAGTTACAGCTTTCCCCTCAAGAAGCCTTTCGCTAAGACAGTTCTTGTGGAATTGGCAAAGTGATATTGGAAGCCCATAGAGAGCTATGGTGAAAAAGGAAATATCCTCAGATGAAATCTTGAAAGAAGCTTTCTGAGAATCTGCTTAGTGTTCTGTTAATTAATCTCACAGAGTTACATCTGTGTTTCGTGGATGTCTTCGCTAGCCTTATATCTGTGGTATCTGAGAACAGATATTTCGGATCTCTTTGAAGACCATAGGGCCAAAGGAAATATCGTCCGATAACAAAGAGAAAGAAGCTTTCTGAGAAACTTCTTTGTGTTCTGTGAAATCATCTCACAGAGTTACAGTTTTCCCCTCAAGAAGCCTTTCGCTAAGACAGTTCTTGTGAAATTGGCAAAGTGATATTTGGAAGCCCATAGAGGGCTATGGTGAAAAAGGAAATATCCTCAGATGAAATCTGGAAAGAAGCTTTCTGAGAAACTGCTTAGTGTTCTGTTAATTCATCTCACAGAGTTACATCTGTATTTCGTGGATCTCTTTGCTAGCCTTATTTTTGTGGAATCTGAGAACAGATATTTCGGATCCCTTTGAAGACCATAGGGCCAAACGAAATATCCTCCGATAACAAACAGAAAGAAGCTTTCTGAGAAACTTCTTTGTGTTCTGTGAAATCATCTCACAGAGTTACAGCTTTGCCCTCAAGAAGCCTTTCGCTAAGACAGTTCTTGTGGAATTGGCAAAGTGATATTTGGAAGCCCATAGCGGGCTATGGTGAAAAAGGAAATATCCTCAGATGAAATCTGGAAAGAAGCTTCCTGAGAAACTGCTTAGTGTTCTGCTAATTCATCTCACAGAGTTACATCTGTATTTCGAGGATCTCTTTGATAGCCTTATTTCTGTGGAATCTGAGAACAGATATTTCAGATCCCTTTGAAGACTATAGGGCCAAACGAAATATCCTCTGATAACAAAGAGAAAGAAGCTTTCTGAGAAACTTCTTTGTGTTCTGTGAAATCATCGTACAGCGTTACAGCTTTCCCCTCTAGAAGCCTTTAGCTAAGGCAGTTCTTCTGGAATTGGCAAAGTGATATTTGGAAGCCCCTAGAGGGCTATGATGAAAAAGGAAATATCCTCAGATGGAATCTGGAAAGAAGCTTTCTGAGAATCTGCTTAGTGTTCTGTTAATTCATCTCACAGAGTTACATCTGTATTTCGTGGATCTCTTTGCTAGCCTCATTTCTGTGGAATCTGAGAACAGATATTTCGGATCCCTTTGCAGACTATAGGTCCAAAGTAAATATCCTCCGATAACAAAGAGAAAGAAGCTCTCTGAGAAACTTCTTTGTGTTCTGTGAAATCATCTCACAGAGTTACAGCTTTCCCCTCAAGAAGCCTTTCGCTAAGACAGTTCTTGTGGATTTGGCAACGTGATATTTGAAGCCCATAGAGGGCTATGGTGAAAAAGGAAATATCCTCAGATGATGTCTTTAAAGAAGGTTTCTGAGAAACTGCTTAGTGTTCTATTAATTCATCTCACAGAGTTACATATGTATTTCGAGGATCTCTTTGCTAGCCTTATTTCTGTGGAATCTGAGTACAGATATTACAGATCCCTTTGAAGATCATAGGGCCAAAGGAAATATCGACCGATAACAAAGAGAAAGAAGCTTTCTGAGAAACTTCTTTGTGTTCTGTGAAATTATCTCACAGAGTTACAGCTTTCCCCTCAAGAAGCCTTTCGCTAAGACAGTTCTTGTGGAATTGGCAAAGTGATATTTGTAAACCCATAGAGGGCTATGGTGAAAAAGGAAATATCCTCCGATGAAATCTGGAAAGGAGGTTCCTGAGAAACTGATTAGTGTTCTGTTAATTCATCTCACAGAGTTACATCTGTATTTCCTGGATCTCTTTGCTAGCCTTATTTCTGTGGAATCTGAGAACAGATATTTCAGATCCCTTTGAAGACTATAGGGCCAAAGGAAATATCCTCCGATAACAAAGAGAAAGAAGGTTTCTGAGAAACTTCTTTGTATTCTGTGAAATCATCTCACAGCGTTACAGCTTTCCCCTCAAGAAGCCTTTAGCTAAGACAGTTCTTGTGGAATTGGCAAAGTGATATTTGGAAGCCCCTAGAGGACTATGGTGAAAAAGGAAATATCGTCAGATGAAATCTGGAAAGAAGCTTTCTGAGAATCTGCTTAGTGTTCTGTTAATTCATCTAACAGAGTTACATCTGTATTTCGTGGATCTGTTTGCTAGCCTTATTTCTGTGGAATCTGAGAAGAGATATTTCGGATCCCTTTGAAGACTATAGGGCCAAATGAAATATCCTCCGATAACAAAGAGAAAGAAGCTTTCTGAGAAACTTCTTTGTGTTCTGTGAAATCATCTCACAGAGTTACAGCTTTCCTCTCAAGAAGCCATTCGCTAAGACAGTTCTTGTGGAATTGGCAAAGTGATATTTGGAAGCCCATAGAGGGCTATGGTGAAAAAGGAAATGTCCTCAGATGAAATCTGGAAAGAAGCTTTCTGAGAAACTGCTTAGTGTTCTGTTAATTCATCTCACCGAGTTACATCTGTATTTCGTGGATCTCTTTGCTAGCCTTATTTCTGTGGAATCTGAGAACAGATATTTCGGATCCCTTTGAAGACTATAGGGTCAAAGGAAATATCCTCCGATAACAAAGAGAAAGAAGCTTTCTGAGAAACTTCTTTGTGTTCTGTGAAATCATCTCACAGAGTTACTGCTTTCTCCTCAAGAAGCCTTTCGCTAAGACAGTTCTTGTGGAATTGGCAAAGTGATATTTGGAAGCCCTTAGAGGGCTATGGTGAAAAAGGAAATATCCTCAGATGATATCTTTAAAGAAGCTTTCTGAGAAACTGCTTAGTGTTCTATTAATTCATCTCACAGAGTTACATCTGTATTTCGTGGATCACTTTGCTAGCCTTATTTCTGTGGAATCTGAGAACAGATATTTCGGATCCCTTTGAAGACCATAGGGCCAAATGAAATATCCTCCGATAACAAAGAGAAAGAAGCTTTCTGAGAAACTTCTTTGTGTTCTGTGAAATCATCTCACAGAGTTTCAGCTTTCCCCTCAAGAAGCCTTTCGCTAAGACAGTTCTTGTGGAATTGGCAAAGTGATATTTGGAAGCCCACAGCGGGCTATGGTGAAAAAGGAAATATCCTCTGATGAAATATGGAAAGAAGCTTTCTGAGAATCTGCTTAGTGTTCTGTTAATTCATCTCACAGAGTTACATCTGCATTTCGTGGATCTCTTTGCCAGCCTTATTTCTGTGGAATCTAAGAACAGATATTTCGGATATCTTTGAAGATTATAGGGCCAAAGGAAATATCCTCCGATAACAAAGAGAAAGAAGCTTACTGAGAAACTTCTTTCTGTTCTGTGAAATCATCTCACAGAGTTACAGCTTTCCCCTCAAGAAGCCTTTCGCTAAGACAGTTCTTGTGGAATTGGCAAAGTGATACTTGGAAGCCCTTAGAGGGCTATGGTGAAAAAGGAAATATCCTCAGATGAAATCTGGAAAGAAGCTGTCTGAGAAACTGCTTAGTGTTCTGTTAATTCATCTCACAGAGTTACATCTGTATTTCGTGGATCTCTTTGCTAGCCTTATTTCTGTGGAATCTAAGAACAGATATTTCGGATCCCTTTGAAGACTATAGGGCCAAAGGAAATATCCTCCGATAACAAAGAGAAAGAAGCTTTCTGAGAAACTTCTTTGTGTTCTGTGAAATCATCTCACAGAGTTTCAGCTTTCCCCTCAAGAAGCCTTTCGCTAAGACAGTTCTTGTGGAATTGGCAAAGTGATATTTGGAAGCCCATAGAGGGCTATGGTGAAAGAGGAAATATCCTCAGATGAAATCTGGAAAGAAGCTTTCTGAGAATCTGCTTAGTGTTCTCTTAATTCATCTCACAGAGTTACATCTGTATTTCGTGGATCTCTTTGCTAGCCTTATTTCTGTGGAATCTGAGAACAGATATTTCGGATCCCTTTGAAGACTATTCGGCCAAAGGAAATATCCTCTGATAACAAAGAGAAAGTAGTTTTCTGAGAAACTTCTCTGTGTTCTGTGAAATCATCTCACAGAGTTACAGCTTTCCCCTCAAGAAGCCTTCCGCTAAGTCAGTTCTTGTGGAATTGTCAAAGTGATATTTGAAAGCCCATAGAGGGCTATGTTGAGAAAGGAAATATCTTCAGATGAAATCTGGAAAGAAGCTGTCTGAGAGACTGCTTAGTGTTCTGTTAATTCATCTCACAGAGTTACATCTGTATTTCGTGGATCTCTTTGCTATCCTTATTTCTGTGGAATCTGAGAACAGATATTTCGGATCCCTTTGAAGACCATAAGGCCAAATGAAATATCCTCCGATACACAAAGAGAAAGAAGCTTTCTGAGAAACTTCTTTGTGTTCTGTGAAATCATCTCACAGAGTTTCAGCTTTCCCCTCAAGAAGCCTTTCGCTAAGACAGTTCTTGTGGAATTGGCAAAGTGATATTTGGAAGCCCACAGCGGGCTATGGTGAAAAAGGAAATATCCTCTGATGAAATATGGAAAGAAGCTTTCTGAGAATCTGCTTAGTGTTCTGTTAATTCATCTCACAGAGTTACATCTGTATTTCGTGGATCTCTTTGCCAGCCTTATTTCTGTGGAATCTAAGAACAGATATTTCGGATCCCTTTGAAGATTATAGGGCCAAAGGAAATATCCTCCGATAACAAAGAGAAAGAAGCTTACTGAGAAACTTCTTTCTGTTCTGTGAAATCATCTCACAGAGTTACAGCTTTCCCCTCAAGAAGCCTTTCGCTAAGACAGTTCTTGTGGAATTGGCAAAGTGATACTTGGAAGCCCTTAGAGGGCTATGGTGAAAAAGGAAATATCCTCAGATGAAATCTGAAAAGAAGATTACGGAGAAACTGCTTAGTGTTCTGTTAATTCATCTCACAGAGTTACATCTGTATTTCGTGGATCTCTTTGCTAGCCTTATTTCTGTGGAATCGAAGAACAGATATTTCGGATCCCTTTGAAGACTATAGGGCCAAAGGAAATATCCTCCGATAACAAAGAGAAAGAAGGTTACTGAGAAACTTCTTTGTGTTCTGTGAAATCATCTCACAGAGTTTCAGCTTTCCCCTCAAGAAGCCTTTCACTAAGACAGTTCTTGTGGAATTGGCAAAGTGATATTTGGAAGCCCATAGAGGGCTATGGTGAAAGAGGAAATATCCTCAGATGAAATCTGGAAAGAAGCTTTCTGAGAATCTGCTTAGTGTTCTCTTAATTCATCTCACAGAGTTACATCTGTATTTCGTG
Source organism: Macaca fascicularis (assembly GCF_037993035.2). NCBI lineage: Eukaryota > Metazoa > Chordata > Mammalia > Primates > Cercopithecidae > Macaca > Macaca fascicularis. Next base: position 32,946,272 of record NC_088389.1, read on the forward strand.
GATCTCTTTGCTAGCCTTATTTCTGTGGAATCTGAGAACAGATATTTCGGATCCCTTTGAAGACTATTCGGCCAAAGGAAATATCCTCCGATAACAAAGAGAAAGTAGTTTTCTGAGAAACTTCTCTGTGTTCTGTGAAATCATCTCACAGAGTTACAGCTTTCCCCTCAAGAAGCCTTCCGCTAAGTCAGTTCTTGTGGAATTGTCAAAGTGATATTTGAAAGCCCATAGAGGGCTATGTTGAGAAAGGAAATATCTTCAGATGAAATCTGGAAAGAAGCTGTCTGAGAGACTGCTTAGTGTTCTGTTAATTCATCTCACAGAGTTACATCTGTATTTCGTGGATCTCTTTGCTATCCTTATTTCTGTGGAATCTGAGAACAGATATTTCGGATCCCTTTGAAGACCATAAGGCCAAATGAAATATCCTCCGATAACAAAGAGAAAGAAGCTTTCTGAGAAACTTCTCTGTGTTCTGTGAAATCATTTCACAGAGTTACAGATTTCCCCTCAAGAAGACTTTCGCTATGACAATTCTTGTGGAATTGGCAAAGTGATATTTGAAAGCCCATAGAGGGCTATGTTGAGAAAGGAAATATCTTCAGATGAAATCTGGAAAGAAGCTTTCTGAGAAACTGCTTAGTGTTCTGTTAATTCATCTCACAGAGTTACATCTGTATTTCGTGGATCTCTTTGCTATCCTTATTTCTGTGGAATCTGAGAACAGATATTTCGGATCCCTTTGAAGACCATAGGGCCAAACGAAATATCCTCCGATAACAAAGAGAAAGAAGCTTTCTGAGGAACTTCTTTGTGTTCTGTGAAATCAGCTCACAGAGTTACAGCTTTCCCCTCAAGAAGCCTTTCGTTAAGACAGTTGTTGTGGAATTAGCAAACTGATATTGGAAGCCCATAGAGAGCTATGGTGAAAAAGGAAATATCCTCAGATGAAATCTTGAAAGAATCTTTCTGAGAATCTGCTTAGTGTTCTGTTAATTCATCTCACAGAGTTACATCTGTATTTCGTGGATGTCTTCGCTAGCCTTATATCTGTGGTATCTGAGAACAGATATTTCGGATCTCTTTGAAGACCATAGGGCCAAAGGAAATATCGTCCGATAAAAAGAGAAAGAAGCTTTCTGAGAAACTTCTTTGTGTTCTGTGAAATCATCTCACAGAGTTACAGTTTTCCCCTCAAGAAGCCTTTCGCTAAGACAGTTCTTGTGGAATTGGAAAAGTGATATTAGGAAGCCCATAGAGGGCTATGGTGAAAAAGGAAATATCCTCCGATGAAATCTGGAAAGAAGGTTTCTGAGAAACTGCTTAGTGTTCTGTTAATTCATCTCACAGAGTTACATCTGTATTTCGTGGATCTCTTTGCTAGCCTTATTTCTGTGGAATCTGAGAACAGATATTTCAGATCCCTTTGAAGACCATAGGGCCAAAAGAAATATCCTCCGATAACAAAGAGAAAGAAGCTTTCTGAGAAACTTCTTTGTGTTCTGTGAAATCAGCTCCCAGAGATACAGCTTTCCCCTCAAGAAGCCTTTCGCTAAGACAGTTCTTGGGGAATTGGCAAAGTGATATTGGGAAGCCCATAGAGGGCAATGGTGAAAAAGGAAATATCCTCAGATGAAATCTGGAAAGAAGCTTTCTGAGAAACTGCTTAGTGTTCTGTTAATTCATCTCACAGAGTTACATCTGTATTTCGTGGATCTCTTTGCTAGCCTTATATCTGTGGAATCTGAGAACAGATATTTCAGATCCCTTTGAAGACTATAGGGCCAAAGGAAATATCCTCTGAAAACAAAGAGAAAGAAGCTTTCTGAGAAACTTCTTTGTGTTCTGTGAAATCATCTCACAGCGTTACAGCTTTCCCCTCAAGAAGCCTTTAGCTAGGACAGTTCGTGTGGAATTAGGAAAGTGATATTTGGAAGCCCCTAGAGGGCTATGGTGAAAAAGGAAATATCCTCCGATGAAATCTAGAAAGAAGCTTTCTGTGAATCTGCTTAGTGTTCTGTTAATTCATCTCACAGAGTTACATCTGTATTTCGTGGATCTCTTTGCTAGCCTTATTTCTTTGGAATCTGAGAAGACATATTTCGGATCCCTTTGAAGACTATAGGGCCAAAGGAAATATCCTCCGATAACAAAGAGAAAGAAGCTTACTGAGAAACTACTTTGTGTTCTGTGAAATCATGTCACAGAGTTTCAGCTTTCCCCTCAAGAAGCCTTTCGCTAAGACAGTTCTTGTGGAATTGGCAAAGTGATATTTGGAAGCCCATAGAGGGCTATGGTGAAAAAGGAAATATCCTCCGATGAAATCTGGAAAGAAGCTTTCTGAGAAACTGCTTAGTGTTCTGTTAATTCATCTCACAGAGTTACATCTGTATTTCGAGGATCTCTTTGCTAGCCTTATTTCTGTGGAATCTGAGAACAGATATTTCGGATCGCTTTGAAGACCATAGGGCCAAAAGAAATATCCTCCGATAACAAAGAGAAAGAAGCTTTCTGAGAAACTTCTTTGTGTTCTGTGAAATCATCTCACAGAGTTACTGCTTTCTCCTCAAGAAGCCTTTCGCTAAGACAGTTCTTGTGGAATTGGCAAAGTGATATTTGGAAGCCCTTAGAGGGCTATGGTGAAAAAGGAAATATCCTCAGATGATATCTTTAAAGAAGCTTTCTGAGAAACTGCTTAGTGTTCTATTAATTCATCTCACAGAGTTACATCTGTATTTCGTGGATCACTTTGCTAGCCTTATTTCAGTGGAATCTGAGAACAGATATTTCGGATCCCTTTGAAGACCATAGGGCCAAATGAAATATCCTCCGATAACAAAGAGAAAGAAGCTTTCTGAGAAACTTCTTTGTGTTCTGTGAAATCATCTCACAGAGTTTCAGCTTTCCCCTCAAGAAGCCTTTCGCTAAGACAGTTCTTGTGGAATTGGCAAAGTGATATTTGGAAGCCCACAGCGGGCTATGGTGAAAAAGGAAATATCCTCTGATGAAATATGGAAAGAAGCTTTCTGAGAATCTGCTTAGTGTTCTGTTAATTCATCTCACAGAGTTACATCTGCATTTCGTGGATCTCTTTGCCAGCCTTATTTCTGTGGAATCTGAGAACAGATATTTCGGATCCCTTTGAAGACTATTCGGCCAAAGGAAATATCCTCCGATAACAAAGAGAAAGTAGTTTTCTGAGAAACTTCTCTGTGTTCTGTGAAATCATCTCACAGAGTTACAGCTTTCCCCTCAAGAAGCCTTCCGCTAAGTCAGTTCTTGTGGAATTGTCAAAGTGATATTTGAAAGCCCATAGAGGGCTATGTTGAGAAAGGAAATATCTTCAGATGAAATCTGGAAAGAAGCTGTCTGAGAAACTGCTTAGTGTTCTGTTAATTCATCTCACAGACTTACATCTGTATTTCGTGGATCTCTTTGCTATCCTTATTTCTCTGGAATCTGAGAACAGATATTTCGGATCCCTTTGAAGACCATAGGGCCAAATGAAATATCCTCTGATAACAAAGAGAAAGAAGCTTTCTGAGAAACTTCTCTGTGTTCTGTGAAATCATCTCACAGAGTTACAGATTTCCCCTCAAGAAGCCTTTCGCTAAGACAATTCTTGTGGAATTGGCAAAGTGATATTTGAAAGCCCATAGAGGGCTATGTTGAGAAAGGAAATATCTTCAGATGAAATCTGGAAAGAAGCTTTCTGAGAAACTGCTTAGTGTTCTGTTAATTCATCTCACAGAGTTACATCTGTATTTCGTGGATCTCTTTGCTATCCTTATTTCTGTGGAATCTGAGAACAGATATTTCGGATCCCTTTGAAGACCATAGGGCCAAACGAAATATCCTCCGATAAAAAAGAGAAAGAAGCTTTCTGAGAAACTTCTTTGTGTTCTGTGAAATCATCTCACAGAGTTACAGCTTTCCCCTCAAGAAGCCTTTCGCTAAGACAGTTCTTGTGGAATTGGCAAAGTGATATTGGAAGCCCATAGAGAGCTATGGTGAAAAAGGAAATATCCTCAGATGAAATCTTGAAAGAAGCTTTCTGAGAATCTGCTTAGTGTTCTGTTAATTAATCTCACAGAGTTACATCTGTGTTTCGTGGATGTCTTCGCTAGCCTTATATCTGTGGTATCTGAGAACAGATATTTCGGATCCCTTTGAAGACCATAGGGCCAAACGAAATATCCTCCGATAACAAACAGAAAGAAGCTTTCTGAGAAACTTCTTTGTGTTCTGTGAAATCATCTCACAGAGTTACAGCTTTGCCCTCAAGAAGCCTTTCGCTAAGACAGTTCTTGTGGAATTGGCAAAGTGATATTTGGAAGCCCATAGCGGGCTATGGTGAAAAAGGAAATATCCTCAGATGAAATCTGGAAAGAAGCTTCCTGAGAAACTGCTTAGTGTTCTGCTAATTCATCTCACAGAGTTACATCTGTATTTCGAGGATCTCTTTGATAGCCTTATTTCTGTGGAATCTGAGAACAGATATTTCAGATCCCTTTGAAGACTATAGGGCCAAACGAAATATCCTCTGATAACAAAGAGAAAGAAGCTTTCTGAGAAACTTCTTTGTGTTCTGTGAAATCATCGTACAGCGTTACAGCTTTCCCCTCTAGAAGCCTTTAGCTAAGGCAGTTCTTCTGGAATTGGCAAAGTGATATTTGGAAGCCCCTAGAGGGCTATGATGAAAAAGGAAATATCCTCAGATGGAATCTGGAAAGAAGCTTTCTGAGAATCTCCTTAGTGTTCTGTTAATTCATCTCACAGAGTTACATCTGTATTTCGTGGATCTCTTTGCTAGCCTCATTTCTGTGGAATCTGAGAACAGATATTTCGGATCCCTTTGCAGACTATAGGTCCAAAGTAAATATCCTCCGATAACAAAGAGAAAGAAGCTCTCTGAGAAACTTCTTTGTGTTCTGTGAAATCATCTCACAGAGTTACAGCTTTCCCCTCAAGAAGCCTTTCGCTAAGACAGTTCTTGTGGATTTGGCAACGTGATATTTGAAGCCCATAGAGGGCTATGGTGAAAAAGGAAATATCCTCAGATGATGTCTTTAAAGAAGGTTTCTGAGAAACTGCTTAGTGTTCTATTAATTCATCTCACAGAGTTACATATGTATTTCGAGGATCTCTTTGCTAGCCTTATTTCTGTGGAATCTGAGTACAGATATTACAGATCCCTTTGAAGATCATAGGGCCAAAGGAAATATCGACCGATAACAAAGAGAAAGAAGCTTTCTGAGAAACTTCTTTGTGTTCTGTGAAATTATCTCACAGAGTTACAGCTTTCCCCTCAAGAAGCCTTTCGCTAAGACAGTTCTTGTGGAATTGGCAAAGTGATATTTGTAAACCCATAGAGGGCTATGGTGAAAAAGGAAATATCCTCCGATGAAATCTGGAAAGGAGGTTCCTGAGAAACTGATTAGTGTTCTGTTAATTCATCTCACAGAGTTACATCTGTATTTCCTGGATCTCTTTGCTAGCCTTATTTCTGTGGAATCTGAGAACAGATATTTCAGATCCCTTTGAAGACTATAGGGCCAAAGGAAATATCCTCCGATAACAAAGAGAAAGAAGGTTTCTGAGAAACTTCTTTGTATTCTGTGAAATCATCTCACAGCGTTACAGCTTTCTCCTCAAGAAGCCTTTCGCTAAGACAGTTCTTGTGGAATTGGCAAAGTGATATTTGGAAGCCCTTAGAGGGCTATGGTGAAAAAGGAAATATCCTCAGATGATATCTTTAAAGAAGCTTTCTGAGAAACTGCTTAGTGTTCTATTAATTCATCTCACAGAGTTACATCTGTATTTCGTGGATCACTTTGCTAGCCTTATTTCTGTGGAATCTGAGAACAGATATTTCGGATCCCTTTGAAGACCATAGGGCCAAATGAAATATCCTCCGATAACAAAGAGAAAGAAGCTTTCTGAGAAACTTCTTTGTGTTCTGTGAAATCATCTCACAGAGTTTCAGCTTTCCCCTCAAGAAGCCTTTCGCTAAGACAGTTCTTGTGGAATTGGCAAAGTGATATTTGGAAGCCCACAGCGGGCTATGGTGAAAAAGGAAATATCCTCTGATGAAATATGGAAAGAAGCTTTCTGAGAATCTGCTTAGTGTTCTGTTAATTCATCTCACAGAGTTACATCTGCATTTCGTGGATCTCTTTGCCAGCCTTATTTCTGTGGAATCTAAGAACAGATATTTCGGATCCCTTTGAAGATTATAGGGCCAAAGGAAATATCCTCCGATAACAAAGAGAAAGAAGCTTACTGAGAAACTTCTTTCTGTTCTGTGAAATCATCTCACAGAGTTACAGCTTTCCCCTCAAGAAGCCTTTCGCTAAGACAGTTCTTGTGGAATTGTCAAAGTGATACTTGGAAGCCCTTAGAGGGCTATGGTGAAAAAGGAAATATCCTCAGATGAAATCTGGAAAGAAGCTGTCTGAGAAACTGCTTAGTGTTCTGTTAATTCATCTCACAGACTTACATCTGTATTTCGTGGATCTCTTTGCTATCCTTATTTCTCTGGAATCTGAGAACAGATATTTCGGATCCCTTTGAAGACCATAGGGCCAAATGAAATATCCTCTGATAACAAAGAGAAAGAAGCTTTCTGAGAAACTTCTCTGTGTTCTGTGAAATCATCTCACAGAGTTACAGATTTCCCCTCAAGAAGCCTTTCGCTAAGACAATTCTTGTGGAATTGGCAAAGTGATATTTGAAAGCCCATAGAGGGCTATGTTGAGAAAGGAAATATCTTCAGATGAAATCTGGAAAGAAGCTTTCTGAGAAACTGCTTAGTGTTCTGTTAATTCATCTCACAGAGTTACATCTGTATTTCGTGGATCTCTTTGCTATCCTTATTTCTGTGGAATCTGAGAACAGATATTTCGGATCCCTTTGAAGACCATAGGGCCAAACGAAATATCCTCCGATAAAAAAGAGAAAGAAGCTTTCTGAGAAACTTCTTTGTGTTCTGTGAAATCATCTCACAGAGTTACAGCTTTCCCCTCAAGAAGCCTTTCGCTAAGACAGTTCTTGTGGAATTGGCAAAGTGATATTGGAAGCCCATAGAGAGCTATGGTGAAAAAGGAAATATCCTCAGATGAAATCTTGAAAGAAGCTTTCTGAGAATCTGCTTAGTGTTCTGTTAATTAATCTCACAGAGTTACATCTGTGTTTCGTGGATGTCTTCGCTAGCCTTATATCTGTGGTATCTGAGAACAGATATTTCGGATCTCTTTGAAGACCATAGGGCCAAAGGAAATATCGTCCGATAACAAAGAGAAAGAAGCTTTCTGAGAAACTTCTTTGTGTTCTGTGAAATCATCTCACAGAGTTACAGTTTTCCCCTCAAGAAGCCTTTCGCTAAGACAGTTCTTGTGAAATTGGCAAAGTGATATTTGGAAGCCCATAGAGGGCTATGGTGAAAAAGGAAATATCCTCAGATGAAATCTGGAAAGAAGCTTTCTGAGAAACTGCTTAGTGTTCTGTTAATTCATCTCACAGAGTTACATCTGTATTTCGTGGATCTCTTTGCTAGCCTTATTTTTGTGGAATCTGAGAACAGATATTTCGGATCCCTTTGAAGACCATAGGGCCAAACGAAATATCCTCCGATAACAAACAGAAAGAAGCTTTCTGAGAAACTTCTTTGTGTTCTGTGAAATCATCTCACAGAGTTACAGCTTTGCCCTCAAGAAGCCTTTCGCTAAGACAGTTCTTGTGGAATTGGCAAAGTGATATTTGGAAGCCCATAGCGGGCTATGGTGAAAAAGGAAATATCCTCAGATGAAATCTGGAAAGAAGCTTCCTGAGAAACTGCTTAGTGTTCTGCTAATTCATCTCACAGAGTTACATCTGTATTTCGAGGATCTCTTTGATAGCCTTATTTCTGTGGAATCTGAGAACAGATATTTCAGATCCCTTTGAAGACTATAGGGCCAAACGAAATATCCTCTGATAACAAAGAGAAAGAAGCTTTCTGAGAAACTTCTTTGTGTTCTGTGAAATCATCGTACAGCGTTACAGCTTTCCCCTCTAGAAGCCTTTAGCTAAGGCAGTTCTTCTGGAATTGGCAAAGTGATATTTGGAAGCCCCTAGAGGGCTATGATGAAAAAGGAAATATCCTCAGATGGAATCTGGAAAGAAGCTTTCTGAGAATCTGCTTAGTGTTCTGTTAATTCATCTCACAGAGTTACATCTGTATTTCGTGGATCTCTTTGCTAGCCTCATTTCTGTGGAATCTGAGAACAGATATTTCGGATCCCTTTGCAGACTATAGGTCCAAAGTAAATATCCTCCGATAACAAAGAGAAAGAAGCTCTCTGAGAAACTTCTTTGTGTTCTGTGAAATCATCTCACAGAGTTACAGCTTTCCCCTCAAGAAGCCTTTCGCTAAGACAGTTCTTGTGGATTTGGCAACGTGATATTTGAAGCCCATAGAGGGCTATGGTGAAAAAGGAAATATCCTCAGATGATGTCTTTAAAGAAGGTTTCTGAGAAACTGCTTAGTGTTCTATTAATTCATCTCACAGAGTTACATATGTATTTCGAGGATCTCTTTGCTAGCCTTATTTCTGTGGAATCTGAGTACAGATATTACAGATCCCTTTGAAGATCATAGGGCCAAAGGAAATATCGACCGATAACAAAGAGAAAGAAGCTTTCTGAGAAACTTCTTTGTGTTCTGTGAAATTATCTCACAGAGTTACAGCTTTCCCCTCAAGAAGCCTTTCGCTAAGACAGTTCTTGTGGAATTGGCAAAGTGATATTTGTAAACCCATAGAGGGCTATGGTGAAAAAGGAAATATCCTCCGATGAAATCTGGAAAGGAGGTTCCTGAGAAACTGATTAGTGTTCTGTTAATTCATCTCACAGAGTTACATCTGTATTTCCTGGATCTCTTTGCTAGCCTTATTTCTGTGGAATCTGAGAACAGATATTTCAGATCCCTTTGAAGACTATAGGGCCAAAGGAAATATCCTCCGATAACAAAGAGAAAGAAGGTTTCTGAGAAACTTCTTTGTATTCTGTGAAATCATCTCACAGCGTTACAGCTTTCCCCTCAAGAAGCCTTTAGCTAAGACAGTTCTTGTGGAATTGGCAAAGTGATATTTGGAAGCCCCTAGAGGACTATGGTGAAAAAGGAAATATCGTCAGATGAAATCTGGAAAGAAGCTTTCTGAGAATCTGCTTAGTGTTCTGTTAATTCATCTAACAGAGTTACATCTGTATTTCGTGGATCTGTTTGCTAGCCTTATTTCTGTGGAATCTGAGAAGAGATATTTCGGATCCCTTTGAAGACTATAGGGCCAAATGAAATATCCTCCGATAACAAAGAGAAAGAAGCTTTCTGAGAAACTTCTTTGTGTTCTGTGAAATCATCTCACAGAGTTACAGCTTTCCTCTCAAGAAGCCATTCGCTAAGACAGTTCTTGTGGAATTGGCAAAGTGATATTTGGAAGCCCATAGAGGGCTATGGTGAAAAAGGAAATGTCCTCAGATGAAATCTGGAAAGAAGCTTTCTGAGAAACTGCTTAGTGTTCTGTTAATTCATCTCACCGAGTTACATCTGTATTTCGTGGATCTCTTTGCTAGCCTTATTTCTGTGGAATCTGAGAACAGATATTTCGGATCCCTTTGAAGACTATAGGGTCAAAGGAAATATCCTCCGATAACAAAGAGAAAGAAGCTTTCTGAGAAACTTCTTTGTGTTCTGTGAAATCATCTCACAGAGTTACTGCTTTCTCCTCAAGAAGCCTTTCGCTAAGACAGTTCTTGTGGAATTGGCAAAGTGATATTTGGAAGCCCTTAGAGGGCTATGGTGAAAAAGGAAATATCCTCAGATGATATCTTTAAAGAAGCTTTCTGAGAAACTGCTTAGTGTTCTATTAATTCATCTCACAGAGTTACATCTGTATTTCGTGGATCACTTTGCTAGCCTTATTTCTGTGGAATCTGAGAACAGATATTTCGGATCCCTTTGAAGACCATAGGGCCAAATGAAATATCCTCCGATAACAAAGAGAAAGAAGCTTTCTGAGAAACTTCTTTGTGTTCTGTGAAATCATCTCACAGAGTTTCAGCTTTCCCCTCAAGAAGCCTTTCGCTAAGACAGTTCTTGTGGAATTGGCAAAGTGATATTTGGAAGCCCACAGCGGGCTATGGTGAAAAAGGAAATATCCTCTGATGAAATATGGAAAGAAGCTTTCTGAGAATCTGCTTAGTGTTCTGTTAATTCATCTCACAGAGTTACATCTGCATTTCGTGGATCTCTTTGCCAGCCTTATTTCTGTGGAATCTAAGAACAGATATTTCGGATATCTTTGAAGATTATAGGGCCAAAGGAAATATCCTCCGATAACAAAGAGAAAGAAGCTTACTGAGAAACTTCTTTCTGTTCTGTGAAATCATCTCACAGAGTTACAGCTTTCCCCTCAAGAAGCCTTTCGCTAAGACAGTTCTTGTGGAATTGGCAAAGTGATACTTGGAAGCCCTTAGAGGGCTATGGTGAAAAAGGAAATATCCTCAGATGAAATCTGGAAAGAAGCTGTCTGAGAAACTGCTTAGTGTTCTGTTAATTCATCTCACAGAGTTACATCTGTATTTCGTGGATCTCTTTGCTAGCCTTATTTCTGTGGAATCTAAGAACAGATATTTCGGATCCCTTTGAAGACTATAGGGCCAAAGGAAATATCCTCCGATAACAAAGAGAAAGAAGCTTTCTGAGAAACTTCTTTGTGTTCTGTGAAATCATCTCACAGAGTTTCAGCTTTCCCCTCAAGAAGCCTTTCGCTAAGACAGTTCTTGTGGAATTGGCAAAGTGATATTTGGAAGCCCATAGAGGGCTATGGTGAAAGAGGAAATATCCTCAGATGAAATCTGGAAAGAAGCTTTCTGAGAATCTGCTTAGTGTTCTCTTAATTCATCTCACAGAGTTACATCTGTATTTCGTGGATCTCTTTGCTAGCCTTATTTCTGTGGAATCTGAGAACAGATATTTCGGATCCCTTTGAAGACTATTCGGCCAAAGGAAATATCCTCCGATAACAAAGAGAAAGTAGTTTTCTGAGAAACTTCTCTGTGTTCTGTGAAATCATCTCACAGAGTTACAGCTTTCCCCTCAAGAAGCCTTCCGCTAAGTCAGTTCTTGTGGAATTGTCAAAGTGATATTTGAAAGCCCATAGAGGGCTATGTTGAGAAAGGAAATATCTTCAGATGAAATCTGGAAAGAAGCTGTCTGAGAGACTGCTTAGTGTTCTGTTAATTCATCTCACAGAGTTACATCTGTATTTCGTGGATCTCTTTGCTATCCTTATTTCTGTGGAATCTGAGAACAGATATTTCGGATCCCTTTGAAGACCATAAGGCCAAATGAAATATCCTCCGATAACAAAGAGAAAGAAGCTTTCTGAGAAACTTCTCTGTGTTCTGTGAAATCATTTCACAGAGTTACAGATTTCCCCTCAAGAAGACTTTCGCTATGACAATTCTTGTGGAATTGGCAAAGTGATATTTGAAAGCCCATAGAGGGCTATGTTGAGAAAGGAAATATCTTCAGATGAAATCTGGAAAGAAGCTTTCTGAGAAACTGCTTAGTGTTCTGTTAATTCATCTCACAGAGTTACATCTGTATTTCGTGGATCTCTTTGCTATCCTTATTTCTGTGGAATCTGAGAACAGATATTTCGGATCCCTTTGAAGACCATAGGGCCAAACGAAATATCCTCCGATAACAAAGAGAAAGAAGCTTTCTGAGGAACTTCTTTGTGTTCTGTGAAATCAGCTCACAGAGTTACAGCTTTCCCCTCAAGAAGCCTTTCGTTAAGACAGTTGTTGTGGAATTAGCAAACTGATATTGGAAGCCCATAGAGAGCTATGGTGAAAAAGGAAATATCCTCAGATGAAATCTTGAAAGAATCTTTCTGAGAATCTGCTTAGTGTTCTGTTAATTCATCTCACAGAGTTACATCTGTATTTCGTGGATGTCTTCGCTAGCCTTATATCTGTGGTATCTGAGAACAGATATTTCGGATCTCTTTGAAGACCATAGGGCCAAAGGAAATATCGTCCGATAAAAAGAGAAAGAAGCTTTCTGAGAAACTTCTTTGTGTTCTGTGAAATCATCTCACAGAGTTACAGTTTTCCCCTCAAGAAGCCTTTCGCTAAGACAGTTCTTGTGGAATTGGAAAAGTGATATTAGGAAGCCCATAGAGGGCTATGGTGAAAAAGGAAATATCCTCCGATGAAATCTGGAAAGAAGGTTTCTGAGAAACTGCTTAGTGTTCTGTTAATTCATCTCACAGAGTTACATCTGTATTTCGTGGATCTCTTTGCTAGCCTTATTTCTGTGGAATCTGAGAACAGATATTTCAGATCCCTTTGAAGACCATAGGGCCAAAAGAAATATCCTCCGATAACAAAGAGAAAGAAGCTTTCTGAGAAACTTCTTTGTGTTCTGTGAAATCAGCTCCCAGAGATACAGCTTTCCCCTCAAGAAGCCTTTCGCTAAGACAGTTCTTGGGGAATTGGCAAAGTGATATTGGGAAGCCCATAGAGGGCAATGGTGAAAAAGGAAATATCCTCAGATGAAATCTGGAAAGAAGCTTTCTGAGAAACTGCTTAGTGTTCTGTTAATTCATCTCACAGAGTTACATCTGTATTTCGTGGATCTCTTTGCTAGCCTTATATCTGTGGAATCTGAGAACAGATATTTCAGATCCCTTTGAAGACTATAGGGCCAAAGGAAATATCCTCTGAAAACAAAGAGAAAGAAGCTTTCTGAGAAACTTCTTTGTGTTCTGTGAAATCATCTCACAGCATTACAGCTTTCCCCTCAAGAAGCCTTTAGCTAAGACAGTTCGTGTGGAATTAGGAAAGTGATATTTGGAAGCCCCTAGAGGGCTATGGTGAAAAAGGAAATATCCTCCGATGAAATCTAGAAAGAAGCTTTCTGTGAATCTGCTTAGTGTTCTGTTAATTCATCTCACAGAGTTACATCTGTATTTCGTGGATCTCTTTGCTAGCCTTATTTCTTTGGAATCTGAGAAGACATATTTCGGATCCCTTTGAAGACTATAGGGCCAAAGGAAATATCCTCCGATAACAAAGAGAAAGAAGCTTACTGAGAAACTACTTTGTGTTCTGTGAAATCATGTCACAGAGTTTCAGCTTTCCCCTCAAGAAGCCTTTCGCTAAGACAGTTCTTGTGGAATTGGCAAAGTGATATTTGGAAGCCCATAGAGGGCTATGGTGAAAAAGGAAATATCCTCCGATGAAATCTGGAAAGAAGCTTTCTGAGAAACTGCTTAGTGTTCTGTTAATTCATCTCACAGAGTTACATCTGTATTTCGAGGATCTCTTTGCTAGCCTTATTTCTGTGGAATCTGAGAACAGATATTTCGGATCGCTTTGAAGACCATAGGGCCAAAAGAAATATCCTCCGATAACAAAGAGAAAGAAGCTTTCTGAGAAACTTCTTTGTGTTCTGTGAAATCATCTCACAGAGTTACAGCTTTCCCCTCAAGAAGCCTTTCGCTAAGACAGTTCTTGTGGAATTGGCAAAGTGATATTTGAAAGCCCATAGAGGGCTATGTTGAGAAAGGAAATATCTTCAGATGAAATCTGGAAAGAAGCTTTCTGAGAAACTGCTTAGTGTTCTGTTAATTCATCTCACAGAGTTACATCTGTATTTCGTGGATCTCTTTGCTATCCTTATTTCTGTGGAATCTGAGAACAGATATTTCAGATCCCTTTGAAGACCATAGGGCCAAACGAAATATCCTCCGAGAAAAAAGAGAAAGAAGCTTTCTGAGAAAATTCTTTGTGTTCTGTGAAATCATCTCACAGAGTTACAGCTTTCCCCTCAAGAAGCCTTTCGCTAAGACAGTTCTTGTGGAATTGGCAAAGTGACATTTGGAAGCCCTTAGAGGGCTATGGTGAAAAAGGAAATATCCTCAGATGAAATCTGGAAAGAAGCTTTCTGAGAAACTGCTTAGTGTTCTATTAATTCATCTCACAGAGTTACATCTGTATTTCGAGGATCTCTTTGCTAGCCTTATTTCTGTGAAATCTGAGAAGAGATATTTCGGATCCCTTTGAAGACTATAGGGCCAAATGAAATATCCTCCGATAACAAAGAGAAAGAAGCCTTGTGAGAAACTTCTCTGTGTTCTGTGAAATCATCTCAGAGAGTTACAGCTTTCCCCTCAAGAAGCCTTTCGCTAAGATAGTTCTTGGGGAATTGGCAAAGTGATATTGGGAAGCACATAGAGGGTTATGGTGAAAAAGGAAATATCCTCCGATGAAATCTGGAGAGAAGCTTTCTGAGAAACTGCTTAGTGTTCTGTTAATTCATCTCACAGAGTTACATCTGTATTTTGAGGATCTCTTTGCTAGCCTTATTTCTGTGGAATCTGAGAACAGATATTTCGGATCGCTTTGAAGACCATAGGGCCAAAGGAAATATCCTCCGATAACAAACAGAAACAAGCTTTCTGAGAAACTTCTCTGTGTTCTGTGAAATCATCTCACAGAGTTACAGCTTTCCCCTCAAGGAGCCTTTCGCTAAGACAGTTCTTGTGGAATTGGCTAAGTGATATTTGAAAGCCCATAGTGGGCTATGTTGAGAAAGGAAATATCTTCAGATGAAATCTGGAAAGAAGCTTTCTGAGAATCTGCTTAGTGTTCTTTTAATTCATCTCACAGAGTTACATCTGTGTTTCGAGGATCTCTTTGCTAGCCTTATTTCTGTGGAATCTGAAAACAGATATTTCGGATCGCTTTGAAGACCATAGGGCCAAAGGAAATATCCTCCGATAACAAACAGAAAGAAGCTTTCTGAGAAACTTCTTTGTGTTCTGTGAAATCATCTCACAGAGTTACAGCTTTCCCCTCAAGAAGCCTTTAGCTAAGACAGTTCTTGTGGAATTGGCAAAGTGATATTTGGAATCCCATAGAGGGCTATGGTGAAAAAGGAAATATCCTCCGATGAAATCTGGAAAGAAGCTTTCTGAGAATCTGCTTAGTGTTCTCTTAATTCATCTAACAGAATTACATCTGTATTTCGTGGATCTCTTTGCTAGCCTTATTTCTGTGGAATCTGAGAACAGATATTTCGGATCCCTTTGAAGACTTTAGGGCCAAAGGAAATAGTCTACGATAACAAAGAGAAAGAAGCTTTCTGAGAAACGTCTTTGTGTCTGTGAAATCATCTCACAGAGTTTCAGCTTTCCCCACAAAAAGCATTTCGCTAAGACAGTTCTTGTGGAATTGGCAAAGTGATATTTGGAAGCCCATAGAGGGCTATGGTGAAAAAGGAAATATCCTCTCATGAAATAGGAAAGAAGCTTTCTGAGAATCTGCTTAGTGTTCTGTTAATTCATCTCACAGAGTTACATCTGTATTTCGTGGATCTCTTTGCTAGCCTTATTTCTGTGGAATCTGAGAACAGATATTTCGGATCCCTTTGAAGACTATACGGCCAAAGGAAATATCCTCCGATAACAAAGAGAAAGAAGCTTTCTGAGAAACTTCTCTGTGTTCTGTGAAATCATCTCACAGAGTTACAGCTTTCCCCTCATGAAGCCTTCCGCTAAGACAGTTCTTCTGGAATTGGCAAAGTGATATTTGAAAGCCCATAGAGGGCTATGTTGAGAAAGGAAATATCTTCAGATGAAATCTGGAAAGAAGTTTTCTGAGAAACTGCTTAGTGTTCTGTTAATTCATGTCACAGAGTTACATCTGTATTTCGTGGATCTCTTTGCTATCCTTATTTCTGTGGAATCTGGAACAGATATTTCGGATCCCTTTGAAGACCATAGGGCCAAACGAAATATCCTCCGATAACAAAGAGAAAGAAACTTTCTGAGAAACTTCTCTGTGTTCTGTGAAATCATCTCACAGAGTTACAGCTTTCCCCTCAAGAAGCTTTTCGCTAAGACAGTTCTTGTGGAATTGGCAAAGTGATGTTTGAAAGCCCATAGACGGCTATGTTGAGAAAGGAAATATCTTCAGATGAAATCTGGAAAGAAGCTTTCTAAGAAACTGCTTAGTGTTCTGTTAATTCATCTCACAGAGTTACATCTGTATTTCGTGGATCTCTTTGCTATCCTTATTTTTGTGGAATCTGAGAACAGATATTTCGGATCCCTTTGAAGACCATAGGGCCAAACGAAATATCCTCCGATAAAAAGGAGAAAGAAGCTTTCTGAGAAACTTCTTTGTGTTCTGTGAAATCATCTCACAGATTTACAGCTTTACCCTCAAGAAGCCTTTCGCTAAGACAGTTCTTGTGGAATTGGCAAAGTGATATTTGGAAGCGCATAGAGGGCTATGGTGAAAAAGGAAATATCCTCAGATGAAATCTGGAAAGAAGCTTTCTGAGAATCTGCTTAGTGTTCTGTTAATTCATCTCACAGAGTTACATCTGTATTTCGTGGATCTCTTCGCTAGCCTTATTTCTGTGGTATCTGAGAACAGATATTTCGGATCCCTTTGAAGACCATAGGGCCAAAGGAAATATCGTCTGATCACAAAGAGAAAGAAGCTTTCTGAGAAACTTCTTTGTGTTCTGTGAAATCATCTCACAGAGTTACAGCTTTCCCCTCAAGAAGCCTTTCGCTAAGACAGTTCTTGTGGAATTGGCAAAGTGATATTTGGAAGCCCATAGAGGGCTATGATGAAAAATTAAATATCCTCAGATGAAATCTGGAAAGAAGGTTTCTGAGAAACTGCTTAGTGTTCTGTTAATTCATCTCACAGAGTTACATCTGTATTTCTGGATCTCTTTGCTAGCCTTATTTCTGTGGAATCTGAGAACAGATATTTCGGATCCCTTTGAAGACAATAAGGCCAAAAGAAATATCCTCCGATAACAAAGAGAAAGAAGCTTTCTGAGAAACTTCTTTGTGTTCTGTGAAATCAGCTCACAGATTTACAGCTTTCCCCTCAAGAAGCCTTTCGCTAAGACAGTTCTTGTGGAATTGGCAAAGTGATATTTGGAAGCCCATAGAGGGCTATGGTGAAAAAGGAAATATCCTCAGATGAAATCTGGAAAGAAGCTTTCTGAGAAACTGCTTAGTGTTCTGCTAATTCATCTCACAGAGTTACATCTGTATTTCGTGGATCTCTTTGCTAGCCTTATTTCTGTGGAATCTGAGAACAGATATTTCGGATCCCTTTGAAGACCATAGGGCCAAACGAAATATACTCCGATAACAAAGAGAAAGAAGCTCTCTGAGAAACGTCTTTGTGTTCTGTGAAATCATCTCCCAGAGTTTCAGCTTTCTCCTAAAGAAACCTTTCGCTAAGACAGTTCTTGTGGAATTGGCAAAGTGATATTTGGAAACCCATAGAGGACTATGGTGAAAAAGGAAATATCCTCCGATGAAATCTGGAAAGAAGCTTTCTGAGAAACTGCTTAGTGTTCTGTAAATTCATCTCACAGAGTTACATCTGTATTTCTTTGATCTCTTTGCTAGCCTTATATCTGTGGAATCTGAGAACAGATATTTCGGATCCCTTTGCAGACTATAGGTCCAAAGTAAATATCCTCCGATAACAAAGAGAAAGAAGCTTTCTGAGAAACTTCTTTGTGTTCTGTGAAATCATCTCACAGAGTTACAGCTTTCCCCTCAAGAAGCCTTTCGCTAAGACAGTTCTTGTGGATTTGGCAACGTGATATTTGGAAGCCCATAGAGGGCTATGGTGAAAAAGGAAATATCCTCAGATGATGTCTTTAAAGAAGGTTTCTGAGAAACTGCTTAGTGTTCTATTAATTCATCTCACAGAGTTACATCTGTATTTCGAGGATCTCTTTGCTAGCCTTATTTCTGTGGAATGTGAGTACAGATATTACGGATCCCTTTGAAGACTATAGGGCCAAATGAAATATCCTCCGATAACAAAGAGAAAGAAGCTTTGTGAGAAACTTCTTTGTGTTCTGTGAAATCATCTCACAGAGTTACAGCTTTCTCCTAAAGAAGCCATTCGCTAAGACAGTTCTTGTGGAATTGGCAAAGTGATATTTGGAAGCCCATAGAGGGCTATGGTGAAAAAGGAAATGTCCTCAGATGAAATCTGGAAAGAAGCTTTCTGAGAAACTGCTTAGTGTTCTGTTAATTCATCTCACAGAGTTACATCTGTATTTCGTGGATCTCTTTCGTAGCCTTATTTCTGTGGAATCTGAGAACAGAAATTTCGGATCCCTTTGAAGACGATAGGGCCAAAGGAAATATCCTCCGATAACAAAGAGAAAGAAGCTTTCTGAGAAACTTCTTTGTGTTCTGTGAAATCTCACAGAGTTACACCTTTCCTCTCAACAAGCCTTTAGCTAAGACAGTTCTTTTGGAATTGTCAATGTGATATTTGGAAGCCCAGAGACGGCTATGGTGAAAAAGGAAATATCCTCAGATGAAATCTGGAAAGAAGCTTTCTGAGAAACTGCTTAGTGTTCTGTTAATTCATCTCACCGAGTTACATCTGTATTTCGTGAATCTCTTTGCTAGCCTTATTTCTGTGGAATCTGAGAACAGATATTTCGGATCCCTTTGAAGACTATAGGGCCAAAGGAAATATCCTCCGATAACAAAGAGAAAGAAGCTTTCTGAGAAACTTCTTTGTGTTCTGTGAAATCATCTCACAGAGTTACAGTTTTCTCCTCAAGAAGCCTTTCGCTAAGACAGTTCTTGTGGAATTGGCAAAGTGATATTTGGAAGCCCTTAGAGGGCTATGGTGAAAAAGGAAATATCCTCAGATGATATCTTTAAAGAAGCTTTCTGAGAAACTGCTTAGTGTTCTATTAATTCATCTGACAGAGTTACATCTGTATTTCGTGGATCTCTTTGCTAGCCTTATTTCTGTGGAATCTGAGAACAGATATTTCGGATCCCTTTGAAGACCATACGGCCAAACGAAATATCCTCCGATAACAAAGAGAAAGAAGCTTTCTGAGAAACTTCTTTGTGTTCTGTGAAATCATCTCACAGAGTTTCAGCTTTCCCCTCAAGAAGCCTTTCGCTAAGACAGTTCCTGTGGAATTGGCAAAGTGATATTTGGAAGCCCATAGCGGGCTATGGTGAAAAAGGAAATATCCTCTGATGAAATATGGAAAGAAGCTTTCTGAGAAACTGCTTAGTGTTCTGTTAATTCATCTCACAGAGTTACATCTGTATTTCGTGGATCTCTTTGCTAGCCTATTTCTGTGGAATCTAAGAACAGATATTTCGGATCCCTTTGAAGACTATAGGGCCAAAAGAAATATCCTCCGATAACAAAGAGAAAGAAGGTTACGGAGAAACTTCTTTGTGTTCTGTGAAATCATCTCACAGAGTTTCAGCTTTCCCCTCAAGAAGCCTTTCGCTAAGACAGTTCTTGTGGAATTGGCAAAGTGATATTTGGAAGCCCTTAGAGGGCTATGGTGAAGGAGGAAATATCCTCAGATGAAATCTGGAAAGAAGCTTTCTGAGAATCTGCTTAGTGTTCTGTTAATTCATCTCACAGAGTTACAACTGTATTTCGTGGATCTCTTTGCTAGCGTTATTTCTGTGGAATCTGAGAACAGATATTTCGGATCCCTTTGAAGACTATTCGGCCAAAGGAAATATCCTCCAATAACAAACAGAAAGAAGTTTTCTGAGAAACTTCTCTGTGTTCTGTGAAATCATCTCACAGAGTTTCAGCTTTCCCCTCAAGAAGCTTTCCGCTAAGTCAGTTCTTGTGGAATTGTCAAAGTGATATTTGAAAGCCCATAGAGGGCTATGTTGAGAAAGGAAATATCTTCAGATGAAATCTGGAAAGAAGCTGTCTGAGAAACTGCTTAGTGTTCTGTTAATTCATCTCACAGAGTTACATCTGTATTTCGTGGATCTCTTTGCTATCCTTATTTCTGTGGAATCTGAGAACAGATATTTCGGATCCCTTTGAAGACCATAGGGCCAAATGAAATATCCTCCGATAACAAAGAGAAAGAAGCTTTCTGAGAAACTTCTCTGTGTTCTGTGAAATCATCTCACAGAGTTACAGATTTCCCCTCAAGAAGCCTTTCGCTAAGACAATTCTTGTGGAATTGGCAAAGTGATATTTGAAAGCCCATAGAGGGCTATGTTGAGAAAGGAAATATCTTCAGATGAAATCTGGAAAGAAGCTTTCTGAGAAACTGCTTAGTGTTCTGTTAATTCATCTCACAGAGTTACATCTGTATTTCGTGGATCTCTTTGCTATCCTTATTTCTGTGGAATCTGAGAACAGATATTTCGGATCCCTTTGAAGACCATAGGGCCAAATGAAATATCCTCCGATAAAAAAGAGAAAGAAGCTTTCTGAGAAACTTCTTTGTGTTCTGTGAAATCATCTCACAGAGTTACAGCTTTCCCCTCAAGAAGCTTTCGCTAAGACAGTTCTTGTGGAATTGGCAAAGTGATATTGGAAGCCCATAGAGAGCTATGGTGAAAAAGGAAATATCCTCAGATGAAATCTTGAAAGAAGCTTTCTGAGAATCTGCTTAGTGTTCTGTTAATTCATCTCACAGAGTTACATCTGTGTTTCGTGGATGTCTTCGCTAGCCTTATTTCTGTGGAATCTGAGAACAGATATTTCGGATCCCTTTGAAGACCATAGGGCCAAAAAAAATATCCTCCGATAACAAAGAGAAAGAAGCTTTCTGAGAAACTTCTTTGTGTTCTGTGAAATCAGCTCACAGAGATACAGCTTTCCCCTCAAGAAGCCTTTCGCTAAGACAGTTCTTGGGGAATTGGCAAAGTGATATTGGGAAGCCCATAGAGGGCAATGGTGAAAAAGGAAATATCCTCAGATGAAATCTGGAAAGAAGCTTTCTGAGAAACTGCTTAGTGTTCTGTTAATTCATCTCACAGAGTTACATCTGTATTTCGTGTATCTCTTTGCTAACCTTATTTCTGTGGAATCTGAGACCAGATATTTCAGATCCCTTTGAAGACTATAGGGCCAAAGGAAATATCCTCTGATAACAAAGAGAAAGAAGCTCTCTGAGAAACTTCTTTGTGTTCTGTGAAATCATCTCACAGCGTTACAGCTTTCCCCTCAAGAAGCCTTTAGCTAAGACAGTTCTTGTGGAATTAGGAAAGTGATATTTGGAAGCCCCTAGAGGGCTATGGTGAAAAAGGAAATATCCTCCGATGAAATCTAGAAAGAAGCTTTCTGTGAATCTGCTTAGTGTTCTGTTAATTCATCTCACAGAGTTACATCTGTATTTCGTGGATCTCTTTGCTAGCCTTATTTCTTTGGAATCTGAGAAGACATATTTCGGATCCCTTTGAAGACTATAGGGCCAAAGGAAATATCCTCCGATAACAAAGAGAAAGAAGCTTACTGAGAAACTACTTTGTGTTCTGTGAAATCATCTCACAGAGTTTCAGCTTTCCCCTCAAGAAGCCTTTCGCTAAGACAGTTCTTGTGGAATTGGCAAAGTGATATTTGGAAGCCCATAGAGGGCTATGGTGAAAAAGGAAATATCCTCAGATGAAATCTGGAAAGAAGCTTTCTGAGAAACTGCTTAGTGTTCTGTTAATTCATCTCACAGTTACATCTGTATTTCGAGGATCTCTTTGCTAGCCTTATTTCTGTGGAATCTGACAACAGATATTTCGGTTCGCTTTGAAGACCATAGGGCCAAAAGAAATATCCTCCGATAACAAAGAGAAAGAAGCTTTCTGAGAAACTTCTTTGTGTTCTGTGAAATCATCTCACAGAGTTACAGCTTTCCCCTCAAGAAGCCTTTCGCTAAGACAGTTCTTGTGGAATTGGCAAAGTGATATTTGAAAGCCCATAGAGGGCTATGTTGAGAAAGGAAATATCTTCAGATGAAATCTGGAAAGAAGGTTTCTGAGAAACTGCTTAGTGTTCTGTTAATTCATCTCACCGAGTTACATCTGTATTTCGTGGATCTCTTTGCTAGCCTTATTTCTGTGGAATCTGAGAACAGATATTTCGGATCCCTTTGAAGACTATAGGGCCAAAGGAAATATCCTCCGATAACAAAGAGAAAGAAGCTTTCTGAGAAACTTCTTTGTGTTCTGTGAAATCAGCTCACAGAGTTACAGCTTTCCCCTAAAGAAGCCTTTCGCTAAGACAGTTCTTGTGGAATTGGCAAAGTGATATTTGGAAGCCCTTAGAGGGCTATGGTGAAAAGGAAATATCCTCAGATGAAATCTGGAAAGAAGCTTTCTGAGAAACTGCTTAGTGTTCTGTTAATTCATCTCACAGAGTTACATCTGTATTTCTTTGATCTCTCTGCTAGCCTTATTTCTGTGGCATCTGAGAACAGATATTTCGGATCCCTTTGAAGACCATAGGGCCAAACGAAATATCCTCCAATAACAAAGAGAAAGAAGCTTTCTGAGAAACTTCTTTGTGTTCTGTGAAATCATCTCACAGAGTTACAGCTTTCC
Source organism: Macaca fascicularis (assembly GCF_037993035.2). Classification (NCBI taxonomy): domain Eukaryota; kingdom Metazoa; phylum Chordata; class Mammalia; order Primates; family Cercopithecidae; genus Macaca; species Macaca fascicularis. The sequence continues at coordinate 32,968,711 of NC_088389.1, forward strand.
CCTAAAGAAGCCTTTCGCTAAGACAGTTCTTGGGGAACTGGCAAAGTGATATTTGGAAGCCCATAGAGGACTATGGTGAAAAAGGAAATATCCTCCGATGAAATCTGGAAAGAAGCTTTCTGAGAAACTGCTTAGTGTTCTGTAAATTCATCTCACAGAGTTACATCTGTATTTCGTGGATCTCTTTGCTAGCCTTATTTCTGTGGAATCTGAGAACAGATATTTCGGATCCCTTTGAAGACCATAGGGCCAAACGAAATATCCTCCGATGACAAAGAGAAAAAAGCTTTCTGAGAAACTTCTTCGTGTTCTGTGAAATCATCTCACAGAGTTACACCTTTCCCCTCAAGAAGCCTTTCGCTAAGACAGTTCTTGTGGAATTGGCAAAGTGATATTTGGAAGCCCTTAGAGGGCTATGGTGAAAAAGGAAATATCCTCAGATGAAATCTGGAAAGAAGCTGTCTGAGAAACTGCTTAGTGTTCTGTTAATTCATCTCACAGAGTTACATCTGTATTTCGTGGATCTCTTTGCTAGCCTTATTTCTGTGGAATCTAAGAACAGATATTTCGGATCCCTTTGAAGACTATAGGGCCAAAGGAAATATCCTCCGATAACAAAGAGAAAGAAGGTTACTGAGAAACTTCTTTGTGTTCTGTGAAATCATCTCACAGAGTTTCAGCTTTCCCCTCAAGAAGCCTTTCGCTAAGACAGTTCTTGTGGAATTGGCAAAGTGATATTTGGAAGCCCATAGAGGGCTATGGTGAAAGAGGAAATATCCTCAGATGAAATCTGGAAAGAAGCTTTCTGAGAATCTGCTTAGTGTTCTCTTAATTCATCTCACAGAGTTACATCTGTATTTCGTGGATCTCTTTGCTAGCCTTATTTCTGTGGTATCTGAGAACAGATATTTCGGATCCCTTTGAAGACTATTCGGCCAAAGGAAATATCCTCCGATAACAAAGAGAAAGTAGTTTTCTGAGAAACTTCTCTGTGTTCTGTGAAATCATCTCACAGAGTTACAGCTTTCCCCTCAAGAAGCCTTCCGCTAAGTCAGTTCTTGTGGAATTGTCAAAGTGATATTTGAAAGCCCATAGAGGGCTATGTTGAGAAAGGAAATATCTTCAGATGAAATCTGGAAAGAAGCTGTCTGAGAGACTGCTTAGTGTTGTGTTAATTCATCTAACAGAGTTACATCTGTATTTCGTGGATCTCTTTGCTATCCTTATTTCTGTGGAATCTGAGAACAGATATTTCGGATCCCTTTGAAGACCATAAGGCCAAATGAAATATCCTCCGATAACAAAGAGAAAGAAGCTTTCTGAGAAACTTCTCTGTGTTCTGTGAAATCATTTCACAGAGTTACAGATTTCCCCTCAAGAAGACTTTCGCTATGACAATTCTTGTGGAATTGGCAAAGTGATATTTGAAAGCCCATAGAGGGCTATGTTGAGAAAGGAAATATCTTCAGATGAAATCTGGAAAGAAGCTTTCTGAGAAACTGCTTAGTGTTCTGTTAATTCATCTCACAGAGTTACATCTGTATTTCGTGGATCTCTTTGCTATCCTTATTTCTGTGGAATCTGAGAACAGATATTTCGGATCCCTTTGAAGACCATAGGGCCAAACGAAATATCCTCCGATAACAAAGAGAAAGAAGCTTTCTGAGAAACTTCTTTGTGTTCTGTGAAATCAGCTCACAGAGTTACAGCTTTCCCCTCAAGAAGCCTTTCGTTAAGACAGTTGTTGTGGAATTAGCAAAGTGATATTGGAAGCCCATAGAGAGCGATGGTGAAAAAGGAAATATCCTCAGATGAAATCTTGAAAGAAGCTTTCTGAGAATCTGCTTAGTGTTCTGTTAATTCATCTCACAGAGTTACATCTGTATTTCGTGGATGTCTTCGCTAGCCTTATATCTGTGGTATCTGAGAACAGATATTTCGGATCTCTTTGAAGACCATAGGGCCAAAGGAAATATCGTCCGATAAAAAGAGAAAGAAGCTTTCTGAGAAACTTCTTTGTGTTCTGTGAAATCATCTCACAGAGTTACAGCTTTCCCCTCCAGAAGCCTTTCGCTAAGACAGTTCTTGTGGAATTGGAAAAGTGATATTAGGAAGCCCATAGAGGGCTATGGTGAAAAAGGAAATATCCTCCGATGAAATCTGGAAAGAAGGTTTCTGAGAAACTGCTTAGTGTTCTGTTAATTCATCTCACAGAGTTACATCTGTATTTCGTGGATCTCTTTGCTAGCCTTATTTCTGTGGAATCTGAGAACAGATATTTCAGATCCCTTTGAAGACCATAGGGCCAAAAGAAATATCCTCCGATAACAAAGAGAAAGAAGCTTTCTGAGAAACTTCTTTGTGTTCTGTGAAATCAGCTCCCAGAGATACAGCTTTCCCCTCAAGAAGCCTTTCGCTAAGACAGTTCTTGGGGAATTGGCAAAGTGATATTGGGAAGCCCATAGAGGGCAATGGTGAAAAAGGAAATATCCTCAGATGAAATCTGGAAAGAAGCTTTCTGAGAAACTGCTTAGTGTTCTGTTAATTCATCTCACAGAGTTACATCTGTATTTCGTGGATCTCTTTGCTAGCCTTATATCTGTGGAACCTGAGAACAGATATTTCAGATCCCTTTGAAGACTATAGGGCCAAAGGAAATATCCTCTGAAAACAAAGAGAAAGAAGCTTTCTGAGTAACTTCTTTGTGTTCTGTGAAATCATCTCACAGCGTTACAGCTTTCCCCGCAAGAAGCCTTTAGCTAAGACAGTTCTTGTGGAATTAGGAAAGTGATATTTGGAAGCCCCTAGAGGGCTATGGTGAAAAACGAAATATCCTCCGATGAAATCTAGAAAGAAGCTTTCTGTGAATCTGCTTAGTGTTCTGTTAATTCATCTCACAGAGTTACATCTGTATTTCGTGGATCTCTTTGCTAGCCTTATTTCTTTGGAATCTGAGAAGACATATTTCGGATCCCTTTGAAGACTATAGGGCCAAAGGAAATATCCTCCGATAACAAAGAGAAAGAAGCTTACTGAGAAACTACTTTGTGTTCTGTGAAATCATGTCACAGAGTTTCAGCTTTCCCCTCAAGAAGCCTTTCGCTAAGACAGTTCTTGTGGAATTGGCAAAGTGATATTTGGAAGCCCATAGAGGGCTATGGTGAAAAAGGAAATATCCTCCGATGAAATCTGGAAAGAAGCTTTCTGAGAAACTGCTTAGTGTTCTGTTAATTCATCTCACAGAGTTACATCTGTATTTCGAGGATCTCTTTGCTAGCCTTATTTCTGTGGAATCTGAGAACAGATATTTCGGATCGCTTTGAAGACCATAGGGCCAAAAGAAATATCCTCCGATAACAAAGAGAAAGAAGCTTTCTGAGAAACTTCTTTGTGTTCTGTGAAATCATCTCACAGAGTTACAGCTTTCCCCTCAAGAAGCCTTTCGCTAAGACAGTTCTTGTGGAATTGGCAAAGTGATATTTGAAAGCCCATAGAGGGCTATGTTGAGAAAGGAAATATCTTCAGATGAAATCTGGAAAGAAGCTTTCTGAGAAACTGCTTAGTGTTCTGTTAATTCATCTCACAGAGTTACATCTGTATTTCGTGGATCTCTTTGCTATCCTTATTACTGTGGAATCTGAGAAAAGATATTTCAGATCCCTTTGAAGACCATAGGGCCAAACGAAATATCCTCCGAGAAAAAAGAGAAAGAAGCTTTCTGAGAAAATTCTTTGTGTTCTGTGAAATCATCTCACAGAGTTACAGCTTTCCCCTCAAGAAGCCTTTCGCTAAGACAGTTCTTGTGGAATTGGCAAAGTGACATTTGGAAGCCCTTAGAGGGCTATGGTGAAAAAGGAAATATCCTCAGATGAAATCTGGAAAGAAGCTTTCTGAGAAACTGCTTAGTGTTCTATTAATTCATCTCACAGAGTTACATCTGTATTTCGAGGATCTCTTTGCTAGCCTTATTTCTGTGAAATCTGAGAAGAGATATTTCGGATCCCTTTGAAGACTATAGGGCCAAATGAAATATCCTCCGATAACAAAGAGAAAGAAGCCTTGTGAGAAACTTCTCTGTGTTCTGTGAAATCATCTCACAGAGTTACAGCTTTCCCCTCAAGAAGCCTTTCGCTAAGATAGTTCTTGGGGAATTGGCAAAGTGATATTGGGAAGCACATAGAGGGTTATGGTGAAAAAGGAAATATCCTCCGATGAAATCTGGAGAGAAGCTTTCTGAGAAACTGCTTAGTGTTCTGTTAATTCATCTCACAGAGTTACATCTGTATTTTGAGGATCTCTTTGCTAGCCTTTTTTCTGTGGAATCTGAGAACAGATATTTCGGATCGCTTTGAAGACCATAGGGCCAAAGGAAATATCCTCCGATAACAAACAGAAACAAGCTTTCTGAGAAACTTCTCTGTGTTCTGTGAAATCATCTCACAGAGTTACAGCTTTCCCCTCAAGGAGCCTTTCGCTAAGACAGTTCTTGTGGAATTGGCTAAGTGATATTTGAAAGCCCATAGAGGGCTATGTTGAGAAAGGAAATATCTTCAGATGAAATCTGGAAAGAAGCTTTCTGAGAATCTGCTTAGTGTTCTTTTAATTCATCTCACAGAGTTACATCTGTGTTTCGAGGATCTCTTTGCTAGCCTTCTTTCTGTGGAATCTGAAAACAGATATTTCGGATCGCTTTGAAGACCATAGGGCCAAAGGAAATATCCTCCGATAACAAACAGAAAGAAGCTTTCTGAGAAACTTCTTTGTGTTCTGTGAAATCATCTCACAGAGTTACAGCTTTCCCCTCAAGAAGCCTTTCGCTAAGACAGTTCTTGTGGAATTGGCAAAGTGATATTTGGAATCCCATAGAGGGCTATGGTGAAAAAGGAAATATCCTCCGATGAAATCTGGAAAGAAGCTTTCTGAGAATCTGCTTAGTGTTCTCTTAATTCATCTAACAGAATTACATCTGTATTTCGTGGATCTCTTTCCTAGCCTTATTTCTGTGGAATCTGAGAACAGATATTTCGGATCCCTTTGAAGACTATAGGGCCAAAGGAAATAGTCTACGATAACAAAGAGAAAGAAGCTTTCTGAGAAACGTCTTTGTGTCTGTGAAATCATCTCACAGAGTTTCAGCTTTCCCCACAAAAAGCCTTTCGCTAAGACAGTTCTTGTGGAATTGGCAAAGTGATATTTGGAAGCCCATAGAGGGCTATGGTGAAAAAGGAAATATCCTCTTATGAAATATGGAAAGAAGCTTTCTGAGAATCTGCTTAGTGTTCTGTTAATTCATCTCACAGAGTTACATCTGTATTTCGTGGATCTCTTTGCTAGCCTTATTTCTGTGGAATCTGAGAACAGATATTTCGGATCCCTTTGAAGACTATACGGCCAAAGGAAATATCCTCCGATAACAAAGAGAAAGAAGCTTTCTGAGAAACTTCTCTGTGTTCTGTGAAATCATCTCACAGAGTTACAGCTTTCCCCTCATGAAGCCTTCCGCTAAGACAGTTCTTCTGGAATTGGCAAAGTGATATTTGAAAGCCCATAGAGGGCTATGTTGAGAAAGGAAATATCTTCAGATGAAATCTGGAAAGAAGTTTTCTGAGAAACTGCTTAGTGTTCTGTTAATTCATCTCACAGAGTTACATCTGTATTTCGTGGATCTCTTTGCTATCCTTATTTCTGTGGAATCTGGAACAGATATTTCGGATCCCTTTGAAGACCATAGGGCCAAACGAAATATCCTCCGATAACAAAGAGAAAGAAGCTTTCTGAGAAACTTCTCTGTGTTCTGTGAAATCATCTCACAGAGTTACAGATTTCCCCTCAAGAAGCCTTTCGCTAAGACAATTCTTGTGGAATTGGCAAAGTGATATTTGAAAGCCCATAGAGGGCTATGTTGAGAAAGGAAATATCTTCAGATGAAATCTGGAAAGAAGCTTTCTGAGAAACTGCTTAGTGTTCTGTTAATTCATCTCACAGAGTTACATCTGTATTTCGTGGATCTCTTTGCTATCCTTATTTCTGTGGAATCTGAGAACAGATATTTCGGATCCCTTTGAAGACCATAGGGCCAAATGAAATATCCTCCGATAAAAAAGAGAAAGAAGCTTTCTGAGAAACTTCTTTGTGTTCTGTGAAATCATCTCACAGAGTTACAGCTTTCCCCTCAAGAAGCCTTTCGCTAAGACAGTTCTTGTGGAATTGGCAAAGTGATATTGGAAGCCCATAGAGAGCTATGGTGAAAAAGGAAATATCCTCAGATGAAATCTTGAAAGAAGCTTTCTGAGAATCTGCTTAGTGTTCTGTTAATTCATCTCACAGAGTTACATCTGTGTTTCGTGGATGTCTTCGCTAGCCTTATTTCTGTGGAATCTGAGAACAGATATTTCGGATCCCTTTGAAGACCATAGGGCCAAAAAAAATATCCTCCGATAACAAAGAGAAAGAAGCTTTCTGAGAAACTTCTTTGTGTTCTGTGAAATCAGCTCACAGAGATACAGCTTTCCCCTCAAGAAGCCTTTCGCTAAGACAGTTCTTGGGGAATTGGCAAAGTGATATTGGGAAGCCCATAGAGGGCAATGGTGAAAAAGGAAATATCCTCAGATGAAATCTGGAAAGAAGCTTTCTGAGAAACTGCTTAGTGTTCTGTTAATTCATCTCACAGAGTTACATCTGTATTTCGTGTATCTCTTTGCTAGCCTTATTTCTGTGGAATCTGAGAACAGATATTTCAGATCCCTTTGAAGACTATAGGGCCAAAGGAAATATCCTCTGATAACAAAGAGAAAGAAGCTTTCTGAGAAACTTCTTTGTGTTCTGTGAAATCATCTCACAGCGTTACAGCTTTCCCCTCAAGAAGCCTTTAGCTAAGACAGTTCTTGTGGAATTAGGAAAGTGATATTTGGAAGCCCCTAGAGGGCTATGGTGAAAAAGGAAATATCCTCCGATGAAATCTAGAAAGAAGCTTTCTGTGAATCTGCTTAGTGTTCTGTTAATTCATCTCACAGAGTTACATCTGTATTTCGTGGATCTCTTTGCTAGCCTTATTTCTTTGGAATCTGAGAAGACATATTTCGGATCCCTTTGAAGACTATAGGGCCAAAGGAAATATCCTCCGATAACAAAGAGAAAGAAGCTTACTGAGAAACTACTTTGTGTTCTGTGAAATCATCTCACAGAGTTTCAGCTTTCCCCTCAAGGAGCCTTTCGCTAAGACAGTTCTTGTGGAATTGGCAAAGTGATATTTGGAAGCCCATAGAGGGCTATGGTGAAAAAGGAAATATCCTCAGATGAAATCTGGAAAGAAGCTTTCTGAGAAACTGCTTAGTGTTCTGTTAATTCATCTCACAGTTACATCTGTATTTCGAGGATCTCTCTGCTAGCCTTATTTCTGTGGAATCTGACAACAGATATTTCGGTTCGCTTTGAAGACCATAGGGCCAAAAGAAATATCCTCCGATAACAAAGAGAAAGAAGCTTTCTGAGAAACTTCTTTGTGTTCTGTGAAATCATCTCACAGAGTTACAGCTTTCCCCTCAAGAAGCCTTTCGCTAAGACAGTTCTTGTGGAATTGGCAAAGTGATATTTGAAAGCCCATAGAGGGCTATGTTGAGAAAGGAAATATCTTCAGATGAAATCTGGAAAGAAGGTTTCTGAGAAACTGCTTAGTGTTCTGTTAATTCATCTCACCGAGTTACATCTGTATTTCGTGGATCTCTTTGCTAGCCTTATTTCTGTGGAATCTGAGAACAGATATTTCGGATCCCTTTGAAGACTATAGGGCCAAAGGAAATATCCTCCGATAACAAAGAGAAAGAAGCTTTCTGAGAAACTTCTTTGTGTTCTGTGAAATCAGCTCACAGAGTTACAGCTTTCCCCTAAAGAAGCCTTTCGCTAAGACAGTTCTTGTGGAATTGGCAAAGTGATATTTGGAAGCCCTTAGAGGGCTATGGTGAAAAGGAAATATCCTCAGATGAAATCTGGAAAGAAGCTTTCTGAGAAACTGCTTAGTGTTCTGTTAATTCATCTCACAGAGTTACATCTGTATTTCTTTGATCTCTCTGCTAGCCTTATTTCTGTGGCATCTGAGAACAGATATTTCGGATCCCTTTGAAGACCATAGGGCCAAACGAAATATCCTCCGATAACAAAGAGAAAGAAGCTTTCTGAGAAACTTCTTTGTGTTCTGTGAAATCATCTCACAGAGTTACAGCTTTCCCCTAAAGAAGCCTTTCGCTAAGACAGTTCTTGGGGAACTGGCAAAGTGATATTTGGAAGCCCATAGAGGACTATGGTGAAAAAGGAAATATCCTCCGATGAAATCTGGAAAGAAGCTTTCTGAGAAACTGCTTAGTGTTCTGTAAATTCATCTCACAGAGTTACATCTGTATTTCGTGGATCTCTTTGCTAGCCTTATTTCTGTGGAATCTGAGAACAGATATTTCGGATCCCTTTGAAGACCATAGGGCCAAACGAAATATCCTCTGATGACAAAGAGAAAAAAGCTTTCTGAGAAACTTCCTCGTGTTCTGTGAAATCATCTCACAGAGTTACACCTTTCCCCTCAAGAAGCCTTTCGCTAAGACAGTTCTTGTGGAATTGGCAAAGTGATATTTGGAAGCCCATAGAGGGCTATGGTGAAAAAGGAAATATCCTCAGATGAAATCTGGAAAGAAGCTTTCTGAGAATCTGCTTAGTGTTCTGTTAATTCATCTCACATAGTTACATCTGTATTTCGTGGATCTCTTTGCTAGCCTTATTTCTGTGGAGTCTGAGAACAGATATTTCGGATCCCTTTGAAGACTATAGGGCCTAAGGAAATACCCTCCGATAACAAAGAGAAAGAAGCTTTCTGAGAAACTTCTTTGTGTTCTGTGAAATCATCTCACAGAGTTACAGCTTTCCCCTCAAGAAGCCTTTCGCTAAGACAGTTCTTGTGGAATTGGCAAAGTGATATTTGGAAGCCCATAGAGGGCTATGGTGAAAAAGGAAATATACTCAGATGAAATCTGGAAAGAAGTTTTCTGAGAATCTGCTAAGTGTTCTGTTAATTCATCTCACAGAGTTACATCTGTATTTCGTGGATATCTTTGCTAGCCTTATTTCTGTGGAATCTGAGAACAGATATTTCGGATCCCTTTGAAGACTATACGGCCAAAGGAAATATCCTCCGATAACAAAGAGAAAGAAGCTTTCTGAGAAACTTCTCTGTGTTCTGTGAAATCATCTCACAGAGTTACAGCTTTCCCCTCAAGAAGCCTTCCGCTAAGACAATTCTTCTGGAATTGGCAAAGTGATATTTGAAAGCCCATAGAGGGCTATGTTGAGAAAGGAAATATCTTCAGATGAAATCTGGAAAGAAGTTTTCTGAGAAACTGCTTAGTGTACTGTTAATTCATCTCACAGAGTTACATCTGTATTTCGTGGATCTCTTTGCTATCCTTATTTCTGTGGAATCTGGAACAGATATTTCGGATCCCTTTGAAGACCATAGGGCCAAACGAAATATCCTCCGATAACAAAGAGAAAGAAACTTTCTGAGAAACTTCTCTGTGTCCTGTGAAATCATCTCACAGAGTTACAGCTTTCCCCTCAAGAAGCTTTTCGCTAAGACAGTTCTTGTGGAATTGGCAAAGTGATATTTGAAAGCCCATAGAGGGCTATGTTGAGAAAGGAAATATCTTCAGATGAAATCTGGAAAGAAGCTTTCTAAGAAACTGCTTAGTGTTCTGTTAATTCATCTCACAGAGTTACATCTGTATTTCGTGGATCTCTTTGCTAGCCTTATTTCTTTGGAATCTGAGAAGACATATTTCGGATCCCTTTGAAGACTATAGGGCCAAAGGAAATATCCTCCGATAACAAAGAGAAAGAAGCTTACTGAGAAACTACTTTGTGTTCTGTGAAATCATCTCACAGAGTTTCAGCTTTCCCCTCAAGGAGCCTTTCGCTAAGACAGTTCTTGTGGAATTGGCAAAGTGATATTTGGAAGCCCATAGAGGGCTATGGTGAAAAAGGAAATATCCTCAGATGAAATCTGGAAAGAAGCTTTCTGAGAAACTGCTTAGTGTTCTGTTAATTCATCTCACAGTTACATCTGTATTTCGAGGATCTCTCTGCTAGCCTTATTTCTGTGGAATCTGACAACAGATATTTCGGTTCGCTTTGAAGACCATAGGGCCAAAAGAAATATCCTCCGATAACAAAGAGAAAGAAGCTTTCTGAGAAACTTCTTTGTGTTCTGTGAAATCATCTCACAGAGTTACAGCTTTCCCCTCAAGAAGCCTTTCGCTAAGACAGTTCTTGTGGAATTGGCAAAGTGATATTTGAAAGCCCATAGAGGGCTATGTTGAGAAAGGAAATATCTTCAGATGAAATCTGGAAAGAAGGTTTCTGAGAAACTGCTTAGTGTTCTGTTAATTCATCTCACCGAGTTACATCTGTATTTCGTGGATCTCTTTGCTAGCCTTATTTCTGTGGAATCTGAGAACAGATATTTCGGATCCCTTTGAAGACTATAGGGCCAAAGGAAATATCCTCCGATAACAAAGAGAAAGAAGCTTTCTGAGAAACTTCTTTGTGTTTTGTGAAATCAGCTCACAGAGTTACAGCTTTCCCCTAAAGAAGCCTTTCGCTAAGACAGTTCTTGTGGAATTGGCAAAGTGATATTTGGAAGCCCTTAGAGGGCTATGGTGAAAAGGAAATATCCTCAGATGAAATCTGGAAAGAAGCTTTCTGAGAAACTGCTTAGTGTTCTGTTAATTCATCTCACAGAGTTACATCTGTATTTCTTTGATCTCTCTGCTAGCCTTATTTCTGTGGCATCTGAGAACAGATATTTCGGATCCCTTTGAAGACCATAGGGCCAAACGAAATATCCTCCGATAACAAAGAGAAAGAAGCTTTCTGAGAAACTTCTTTGTGTTCTGTGAAATCATCTCACAGAGTTACAGCTTTCCCCTAAAGAAGCCTTTCGCTAAGACAGTTCTTGGGGAACTGGCAAAGTGATATTTGGAAGCCCATAGAGGACTATGGTGAAAAAGGAAATATCCTCCGATGAAATCTGGAAAGAAGCTTTCTGAGAAACTGCTTAGTGTTCTGTAAATTCATCTCACAGAGTTACATCTGTATTTCGTGGATCTCTTTGCTAGCCTTATTTCTGTGGAATCTGAGAACAGATATTTCGGATCCCTTTGAAGACCATAGGGCCAAACGAAATATCCTCTGATGACAAAGAGAAAAAAGCTTTCTGAGAAACTTCCTCGTGTTCTGTGAAATCATCTCACAGAGTTACACCTTTCCCCTCAAGAAGCCTTTCGCTAAGACAGTTCTTGTGGAATTGGCAAAGTGATATTTGGAAGCCCATAGAGGGCTATGGTGAAAAAGGAAATATCCTCAGATGAAATCTGGAAAGAAGCTTTCTGAGAATCTGCTTAGTGTTCTGTTAATTCATCTCACAGAGTTACATCTGTATTTCGTGGATCTCTTTGCTAGCCTTATTTCTGTGGAGTCTGAGAACAGATATTTCGGATCCCTTTGAAGACTATAGGGCCTAAGGAAATACCCTCCGATAACAAAGAGAAAGAAGCTTTCTGAGAAACTTCTTTGTGTTCTGTGAAATCATCTCACAGAGTTACAGCTTTCCCCTCAAGAAGCCTTTCGCTAAGACAGTTCTTGTGGAATTGGCAAAGTGATATTTGGAAGCCCATAGAGGGCTATGGTGAAAAAGGAAATATACTCAGATGAAATCTGGAAAGAAGTTTTCTGAGAATCTGCTAAGTGTTCTGTTAATTCATCTCACAGAGTTACATCTGTATTTCGTGGATATCTTTGCTAGCCTTATTTCTGTGGAATCTGAGAACAGATATTTCGGATCCCTTTGAAGACTATACGGCCAAAGGAAATATCCTCCGATAACAAAGAGAAAGAAGCTTTCTGAGAAACTTCTCTGTGTTCTGTGAAATCATCTCACAGAGTTACAGCTTTCCCCTCAAGAAGCCTTCCGCTAAGACAATTCTTCTGGAATTGGCAAAGTGATATTTGAAAGCCCATAGAGGGCTATGTTGAGAAAGGAAATATCTTCAGATGAAATCTGGAAAGAAGTTTTCTGAGAAACTGCTTAGTGTACTGTTAATTCATCTCACAGAGTTACATCTGTATTTCGTGGATCTCTTTGCTATCCTTATTTCTGTGGAATCTGGAACAGATATTTCGGATCCCTTTGAAGACCATAGGGCCAAACGAAATATCCTCCGATAACAAAGAGAAAGAAACTTTCTGAGAAACTTCTCTGTGTCCTGTGAAATCATCTCACAGAGTTACAGCTTTCCCCTCAAGAAGCTTTTCGCTAAGACAGTTCTTGTGGAATTGGCAAAGTGATATTTGAAAGCCCATAGAGGGCTATGTTGAGAAAGGAAATATCTTCAGATGAAATCTGGAAAGAAGCTTTCTAAGAAACTGCTTAGTGTTCTGTTAATTCATCTCACAGAGTTACATCTGTATTTCGTGGATCTCTTTGCTATCCTTATTTCTGTGGAATCTGAGAACAGATATTTCGGATCCCTTTGAAGACCATAGGGCCAAACGAAATATCCTCCGATAAAAAGGAGAAAGAAGCTTTCTGAGAAACTTCTTTGTGTTCTGTGAAATCATCTCACAGATTTACAGCTTTACCCTCAAGAAGCCTTTCGCTAAGACAGTTCTTGTGGAATTGGCAAAGTGATATTTGGAAGCGCATAGAGGGCTATGGTGAAAAAGGAAATATCCTCAGATGAAATCTGGAAAGAAGCTTTCTGAGAATCTGCTTAGTGTTCTGTTAATTCATCTCACTGAGTTACATCTGTATTTCGTGGATCTCTTCGCTAGCCTTATTTCTGTGGTATCTGAGAACAGATATTTCGGATCCCTTTGAAGACCATAGGGCCAAAGGAAATATCGTCTGATCACAAAGAGAAAAAAGCTTTCTGAGAAACTTCTTTGTGTTCTGTGAAATCATCTCACAGAGTTACAGCTTTCCCCTCAAGAAGCCTTTCGCTAAGACAGTTCTTGTGGAATTGGCAAAGTGATATTTGGAAGCCCATAGAGGGCTATGATGAAAAATTAAATATCCTCCGATGAAATCTGGAAAGAAGGTTTCTGAGAAACTGCTCAGTGTTCTGTTAATTCATCTCACAGAGTTACATCTGTATTTCTGGATCTCTTTGCTAGCCTTATTTCTGTGGAATCTGAGAACAGATATTTCGGATCCCTTTGAAGACCATAAGGCCAAAAGAAATATCCTCCGATAACAAAGAGAAAGAAGCTTTCTGAGAAACTTCTTTGTGTTCTGTGAAATCAGCTCACAGAGTTACAGCTTTCCCCTCAAGAAGCCTTTCGCTAAGACAGTTCTTGTGGAATTGGCAAAGTGATATTTGAAAGCCCATAGAGGGCTATGTTGAGATAGGAAATATCTTCAGATGAAATGTGGAAAGAAGCTTTCTGAGAAACTGCTTAGTGTTCTGTTAATTCATCTCACAGAGTTACATATGTATTTCGTGGATCTCTTTGCTATCCTTATTTCTGTGGAATCTGAGAACAGATATTTCGGATCCCTTTGAAGACCATAGGGCCAAACGAAATATCCTCGGATAACAAAGAGAAAGAAGCTTTCTGAGAAACTTCTTTGTGTTCTGTGAAATCATCTCACAGATTTACAGCTTTCCCCTCAAGAAGCCTTTCGCTAAGACAGTTCTTGTCTAATTGGCAAAGTGATATTTGGAAGCGCATAGAGGGCTTTGGTGAAAAAGGGAATATCCTCAGATGAAATCTGGAAAGAAGCTTTCTGAGAAACTGCTTAGTGTTCTGCTAATTCATCTCACAGAGTTACATCCGTATTTCGTGGATCTGTTTGCTAGCCTTATTTCTGTGGAATCTGAGAACAGATATTTCAGATCCCTTTGAAGACTATAGGGCCAAAGGAAATATCCTCTGATAACAAAAAGAAAGAAGTTTTCTGAGAAACTTCTTTGTGTTCTGTGAAATCATCTCACAGCGTTACAGCTTTCCCCTCAAGAAGCCTTTAGCTAAGATAGTTCTTGTGGAATTGGGAAAGTGATATTTGGAAGCCCCTAGAGGGCTACGGTGAAAAAGGAAATATCCTCAGATGAAATCTAGAAAGAAGCTTTCTGAGAATCTGCTTAGTGTTCTGTTAATTCATCTCACAGAGTTACATCGGTATTTCGTGGATCTCTTTGCTAGCCTTATTTCTGTGGAATCTGAGAAGAGATATTTCGGATCCCTTTGAAGACTATAGGGCCAAAGGAAATATCCTCCGATAACAAAGAGAAAGAAGCTTACTGAGAAACTTCTTTGTGTTCTGTGAAATCATCTCACAGAGTTTCAGCTTTCCCCTCAAGAAGCCTTTCGCTAAGACAGTTCTTGTGGAATTGGCAAAGTGATATTTGGAAGCCCATAGAGGGCTATGGTGAGAAGGAAATATCCTCAGATGAAATCTGGAAAGAAGCTTTCTGAGAAACTGCTTAGTGTTCTGCTAATTCATCTCACAGAGGTACATCTGTATTTCTTTGATCTCTTTGCTAGCCTTATTTCTGTGGAATCTGAGAACAGATATTTCGGATCCCTTTGAAGATCATACGGCCAAACGAAATATACTCCGATAACAAAGAGAAAGAAGCTTTCTGAGAAACGTCTTTGTGTTCTGTGAAATCATCTCACAGAGTTACAGCTTTCTCCTAAAGAAACCTTTTGCTAAGACAGTTCTTGTGGAATTGGCAAAGTGATATTTGGAAACCCATAGAGGACTATGGTGAAAAAGGAAATATCCTCCGATGAAATCTGGAAAGAAGCTTTCTGAGAAACTGCTTAGTGTTCTGTAAATTCATCTCACAGAGTTACATCTGTATTTCTTTGATCTCTTTGCTAGCCTTGTATCTGTGGAATCTGAGAACAGATATTTCGGATCCCTTTGCAGACTATAGGTCCAAAGTAAATATCCTCCGATAACAAAGAGAAAGAAGCTTTCTGAGAAACTTCTTTGTGTTCTGTGAAATCATCTCACAGAGTTACAGCTTTCCCCTCAAGAAGCCTTTCGCTAAGACAGTTCTTGTGGATTTGGCAACGTGATATTTGGAAGCCCATAGAGGGCTATGGTGAAAAAGGAAATATCCTTAGATGATGTCTTTAAAGAAGGTTTCTGAGAAACTGCTTAGTGTTCTGTTAATTCATCTCACAGTTACATCTGTATTTCGAGGATCTCTTTGCTAGCCTTATTTCTGTGGAATCTGAAAACAGATATTTCGGATCGCTTTGAAGACCATAGGGCCAAAAGAAATATCCTCCGATAACAAAGAGAAAGAAGCTTTCTGAGAAACTTCTTTGTGTTCTGTGAAATCATCTCACAGAGTTACAGCTTTCCCCTCAAGAAGCCTTTCGCTAAGACAGTTCTTGTGGAATTGGCAAAGTGATATTTGAAAGCCCATAGAGGGCTATGTTGAGAAAGGAAATATCTTCAGATGAAATCTGGAAAGAAGCTTTCTGAGAAACTGCTTAGTGTTCTGTTAATTCATCTCACAGAGTTACATCTGTATTTCGTGGATCTCTTTGCTATCCTTATTTCTGTGGAATCTGAGAACAGATATTTCAGATCCCTTTGAAGACCATAGGGCCAAACGAAATATCCTCCGATAAAAAAGAGAAAGAAGCTTTCTGAGAAAATTCTTTGTGTTCTGTGAAATCATCTCACAGAGTTACAGCTTTCCCCTCAAGAAGCCTTTCGCTAAGACAGTTCTTGTGGAATTGGCAAAGTGACATTTGGAAGCCCATAGAGGGCTATGGTGAAAAAGGAAATATCCTCAGATGAAATCTGGAAAGAAGCTTTCTGAGAAACTGCTTAGTGTTCTGTTAATTCATCTCACAGAGTTACATATGTATTTCTGGATCTCTTTGCTAGCCTTATTTCTGTGGAATCTGAGAACTGATATTTCGGATCCCTTTGAAGACCATAAGGCCAAAAGAAATATCCTCCGATAACAAAGAGAAAGAAGCTTTCTGAGAAACTTCTTTGTGTTCTGTGAAATCAGCTCACAGAGTTACAGCTTTCCCCTCAAGAAGCCTTTCGCTAAGACAGTTCTTGTGGAATTGGCAAAGTGATATTTGAAAGCCCATAGAGGGCTATGTTGAGATAGGAAATATCTTCAGATGAAATGTGGAAAGAAGCTTTCTGAGAAACTGCTTAGTGTTCTGTTAATTCATCTCACAGAGTTACATATGTATTTCGTGGATCTCTTTGCTATCCTTGTTTCTGTGGAATCTGAGAACAGATATTTCGGATCCCTTTGAAGACCATAGGGCCAAACGAAATATCCTCGGATAACAAAGAGAAAGAAGCTTTCTGAGAAACTTCTTTGTGTTCTGTGAAATCATCTCACAGAGTTACAGCTTTCTCGTAAAGAAACCTTTCGCTAAGACAGTTCTTGTGGAATTGGCAAAGTGATATTTGGAAACCCATAGAGTCCTATGGTGAAAAAGGAAATATCCTCCGATGAAATCTGGAAAGAAGCTTTCTGAGAAACTGCTTAGTGTTCTGTTAATTCATCTCACAGAGTTACATCTGTATTTCGTGGATCTCTTTGCTAGCCTTATTTCTGTGGAATCTGAGAACAGATATTTCGGATCCCTTTGCAGACTATAGGTCCAAAGTAAATATCCTCCGATAACAAAGAGAAAGAAGCTTTCTGAGAAACTTCTTTGTGTTCTGTGAAATCATCTCACAGAGTTACAGCTTTCCCCTCAAGAAGCCTTTCGCTAAGACAGTTCTTGTGGATTTGGCAACGTGATATTTGGAAGCCCATAGAGGGCTATGGTGAAAAAGGAAATATCCACAGATGATGTCTTTAAAGAAGGTTTCTGAGAAACTGCTTAGTGTTCTGTTAATTCATCTCACAGTTACATCTGTATTTCGAGGATCTCTTTCCTAGCCTTATTTCTGTGGAATCTGAAAACAGATATTTCGGATCGCTTTGAAGACCATAGGGCCAAAAGAAATATCCTCCGATAACAAAGAGAAAGAAGCTTTCTGAGAAACTTCTTTGTGTTCTGTGAAATCATCTCACAGAGTTACAGCTTTCCCCTCAAGAAGCCTTTCGCTAAGACAGTTCTTGTGGAATTGGCAAAGTGATATTTGAAAGCCCATAGAGGGCTATGTTGAGAAAGGAAATATCTTCAGATGAAATCTGGAAAGAAGCTTTCTGAGAAACTGCTTAGTGTTCTGTTAATTCATCACACAGAGTTACATCTGTATTTCGTGGATCTCTTTGCTATCCTTATTTCTGTGGAATCTGAGAACAGATATTTCAGATCCCTTTGAAGACCATAGGGCCAAACGAAATATCCTCCGATAACAAAGAGAAAGAAGCTTTCTGAGAAACTTCTTTGTGTACTGTGAAATCATCTCACAGAGTTACAGCTTTCCCCTCAAGAAGCCTTTCGCTAAGACAGTTCTTGTGGAATTGGCAAAGTGATATTTGGAAGCCCATAGAGGGCTATGGTGAAAAAGGAAATGTACTCAGATGAAATCTGGAAAGAAGGTTTCTGAGAAACTGCTTAGTGTTCTGTTAATTCATCTCACAGAGTTACATCTGTATTTCGTGGATCTCTTTGCTAGCCTTATTCCTGTGGAATCTGAGAACAGATATTTCGGATCCCTTTGAAGACCATAGGGCCAAACGAAATATCCTCCGATAACAAAGAGAAAGAAGCTTTCTGAGAAACTTCTTTGTGTTCTGTGAAATCATCGCACAGCGTTACAGCTTTCCCCCCAAGAAGCCTTTCGCTAAGACAGTTCTTGTGGAATTGGCAAAGTGATATTTGGAAGCCCATAGAGGGCTATGGTGAAAAAGGAAATATCCTCAGATGAAATCTGGAAAGAAGCTTTCTGAGAAACTGCTTAGTGTTCTGCTAATTCATCTCACAGAGTTACATCTGTATTTCGAGGATCTCTTTGCTAGCCTTATTTCTGTGGAATCTGAGTACAGATATTTCGGATCCCTTTGAAGACCATAGGGCCAAAGGAAATATCGTCCGATAACAAAGAGAAAGAAGCTTTCTGAGAAACTTCTTTGTGTTCTGTGAAATCATCTCACAGAGTTACAGCTTTCCCTCAAGAAGCCTTTCGCTAAGACAGTTCTTGTGGAATTGGCAAAGTGATATTTGGAAGCCCATAGAGGGCTATGGTGAAAAAGGAAATGTACTCAGATGAAATCTGGAAAGAAGGTTTCTGAGAAACTGCTTAGTGTTCTGTTAATTCATCTCACAGAGTTACATCTGTATTTCGTGGATCTCTTTGCTAGCCTTATTCCTGTGGAATCTGAGAACAGATATTTCGGATCCCTTTGAAGACCATAGGGCCAAACGAAATATCCTCCGATAACAAAGAGAAAGAAGCTTTCTGAGAAACTTCTTTGTGTTCTGTGAAATCATCGCACAGCGTTACAGCTTTCCCCTCAAGAAGCCTTTCGCTAAGACAGTTCTTGTGGAATTGGCAAAGTGATATTTGGAAGCCCTTAGAGGGCTATGGTGAAAAGGAAATATCCTCAGATGAAATCTGGAAAGAAGCTTTCTGAGAAACTGCTTAGTGTTCTGTTAATTCATCTCACAGAGTTACATCTGTACTTCTTTGATCTCTTTGCTAGCCTTATTTCTGTGGCATCTGAGAACAGATATTTCGGATCCCTTTGAAGACCATAGGGCCAAACGAAATATCCTCCGATAACAAAGAGAAAGAAGCTTTCTGAGAAACTTCTTTGTATTCTGTGAAATCATCTCACAGAGTTACAGCTTTCCCCTAAAGAAGCCTTTCGCTAAGACAGTTCTTGGGGAACTGGCAAAGTGATATTTGGAAGCCCATAGAGGACTATGGTGAAAAAGGAAATATCCTCAGATGAAATCTGGAAAGAAGCTTTCTGAGAAACTGCTTAGTGTTCTGCTAATTCATCTCACAGAGTTACATCTGTATTTCGAGGATCTCTTTGCTAGCCTTATTTCTGTGGAATCTGAGTACAGATATTTCGGATCCCTTTGAAGACCATAGGGCCAAAGGAAATATCGTCCGATAACAAAGAGAAAGAAGCTTTCTGAGAAACTTCTTTGTGTTCTGTGAAATCATCTCACAGAGTTACAGCTTTCCCTCAAGAAGCCTTTCGCTAAGACAGTTCTTGTGGAATTGGCAAAGTGATATTTGGAAGCCCATAGAGGGCTATGGTGAAAAAGGAAATGTACTCAGATGAAATCTGGAAAGAAGGTTTCTGAGAAACTGCTTAGTGTTCTGTTAATTCATCTCACAGAGTTACATCTGTATTTCGTGGATCTCTTTGCTAGCCTTATTCCTGTGGAATCTGAGAACAGATATTTCGGATCCCTTTGAAGACCATAGGGCCAAACGAAATATCCTCCGATAACAAAGAGAAAGAAGCT
The DNA here is from genome assembly GCF_037993035.2 of Macaca fascicularis. Lineage (NCBI taxonomy): Eukaryota > Metazoa > Chordata > Mammalia > Primates > Cercopithecidae > Macaca > Macaca fascicularis. Next base: position 32,988,184 of record NC_088389.1, read on the forward strand.
TTCTGAGAAACTTCTTTGTGTTCTGTGAAATCATCGCACAGCGTTACAGCTTTCCCCTCAAGAAGCCTTTCGCTAAGACAGTTCTTGTGGAATTGGCAAAGTGATATTTGGAAGCCCTTAGAGGGCTATGGTGAAAAGGAAATATCCTCAGATGAAATCTGGAAAGAAGCTTTCTGAGAAACTGCTTAGTGTTCTGTTAATTCATCTCACAGAGTTACATCTGTACTTCTTTGATCTCTTTGCTAGCCTTATGTCTGTGGCATCTGAGAACAGATATTTCGGATCCCTTTGAAGACCATAGGGCCAAACGAAATATCCTCCGATAACAAAGAGAAAGAAGCTTTCTGAGAAACTTCTTTGTATTCTGTGAAATCATCTCACAGAGTTACAGCTTTCCCCTAAAGAAGCCTTTCGCTAAGACAGTTCTTGGGGAACTGGCAAAGTGATATTTGGAAGCCCATAGAGGACTATGGTGAAAAAGGAAATATCCTCAGATGAAATCTGGAAAGAAGCTTTCTGAGAAACTGCTTAGTGTTCTGTAAAATCATCTCACAGAGTTACATCTGTATTTCGTGGATCTCTTTGCTAGCCTTATTTCTGTGGAATCTGAGAACAGATATTTCGGATCCCTTTGAAGACCATAGGGCCAAACGAAATATCCTCCGATAACAAAGAGAAAAAAGCTTTCTGAGAAACTTCTTTGTGTTCTGTGAAATCATCTCACAGAGTTACAGCTTTCCCCTCAAGAAGCCTTTCGCTAAGAGAGTTCTTGCGGAATTGGCAAAGTGATATTTGGAAGCCCTTAGAGGGCTATGGTGAAATGGAAATATCCTCAGATGAAATCTGGAAAGAAGCTTTCTGAGAAACTGCTTAGTGTTCTGTAAATTCATCTCACAGAGTTACATCTGTATTTCGTGGATCTCTTTGCTAGCCTTATTTCTGTGGAATCTGAGAACAGATATGACGGATCCCTTAGAAGACCATAGGGCCAAACGAAATATCCTCCGATAACAAACAGAAAGAAGCTTTCTGAGAAATTTCTTTATGTTCTGTGAAATCATCTCACAAAGTTACAGCTTTCCCCTCAAGAAGCCTTTCGCTAAGACAGTTCTTGTGGAATTGGCAAAGTGATATTTGGAAGCCCATAGAGGGCTATGGTGAAAAAGGAAATATCCTCAGATGAAATCTGGAAAGACGCTTTCTGAGAAACTGCTTAGTGTTCTGCTAATTCATCTCACAGAGTTACATCTGTATTTCGTGGATCTGTCTGCTAGCCTTATTTCTGTGGAATCTGAGAACAGATATTTCAGATCCCTTTGAAGACTATAGGGCCAAAGGAAATATCCTCTGATAACAAAGAGAAAGAAGCTTTCTGAGAAACTTCTTTGTGTTCTGTGAAATCATCTCACCGAGTTACAGCTTTCCCCTCAAGAAGCCTTTCACTAAGACAGTTCTTGTGGAATTGGCAAAGTGATATTTGGAAGCCCATAGAGGGCTATGGTGAAAAAGGAAATATCCTCAGATGAAATCTGGAAAGAAGCTTTCTGAGAAACTGCTTAGTGTTCTGTTAATTCATCTCACAGTGTTACATCTGTATTTCGTGGATCTCTTTGCTAGCCTTATTTCTGTGGAATCTGAGAACAGATATTTCGGAACCCTTTGAAGACCATAGGGCCACAGGAAATATCCTCCGAAAACAAAGAGAAAGAAGCTTTCTGAGAAACTTCTTTGTGTTCTGTGAAATCATCTCACAGAGTTACAGCTTTCCCTTCAAGAAGCCTTTCGCTAAGACAGTTCTTGTGGAAATGGCAAAGTGATATTTGGAAGCCCATAGAAGGCTATGGTGAAAAAGGAAATATCCTCAGATGAAATCTGGAAAGAAGCTTTCTGAGAAACTGCTTAGTGTTCTGTTAATTCATCTCACATAGTTACATCTGTATTTTGAGGATCTCTTTCTTAGCCTTATTTCTGTGGAATCTGAGAACAGATATTTCGGATCCCTTTGAAGTCTATAGGGCCAAAGGAAATATCCTCCGATAACAAAGAGAAAGAAGCTTTCTGAGAAACTTCTTTATGTTCTGTGAAATCAGCTCACAGAGTTACAGCTATCCCCTCAAGAAGCCTTTCGCTAAGACAGTTCTTGGGGAATTGGCAAAGTGATATTGGGAAGCCCACAGAGGGCTATGTTGAAAAAGGAAATATCCTCAGATGAAATCTGGAAAGAAGCTTTCTGAGAAACTGCTTAGTGTTCTGTTAATTCATCTCACAGAGGTACATCTGTATTTCGAGGATCTCTTTGCTAGCCTTATTTCTGTGGAATCTGAGAACAGATATTTCGGATCCCTTTGAAGATCATAGGGCCAAACGAAATATCCTCCGATAACAAAGAGAAAGAAGCTTTCTGAGAAACTTCTTTGTGTTCTGTGAAATCTTCTCACAGCGTTACAGCTTTCCCCTCAAAAAGCCTTTAGCTAAGACAGTTCTTGTGGAATTGGCAAAGTGATATTTGGAAGCCCCGAGAGGGGTATGGTGAAAAAGGAAATATCCTCAGATGAAATCTGGAAAGAAGCTTTCAGAGAAACTGCTTAGTGTTCTGTTAATTCATCTCACAGAGTTACATCTGTATTTCGTGGATCTCTTTGCTAGCCTTATTTCTGTGGAATAGAGAAGAGATATTTCGGATCCCTTGAAGACTACAGGGCCAAATGAAATATCCTCCGATAACAAAGAGAAAGAAGCTTTCTGAGAAACTTCTTTGTGTTCTGTGAAATCATCTCACCGAGTTACAGCTTTCCCCTCAAGAAGCATTTCGCTAAGACAGTTCTTTAGGAATTTGCAATGTGATATTGGGAAGCCCATAGAGGGCTCTGGTGAAAAAGGAAATGTACTCAGATGAAATCTGGAAAGAAGTTTTCTGAGAAACTGCTTAGTGTTCTGTTAATTCATCTCACAGAGTTACATCTGTATTTCGTGGATCTCTTTGCTAGCCTTATTTCTGTGGAATCTGAGAACAGATATTTCGGATCCCTTTGAAGACCATAGGGCCAAACGAAATATCCTCCGATAACAAAGAGAAAGAAGCTTTCTGAGAAACTTCTTTGTGTTCTGTGAAATCATCTCACAGAGTTACAGCTTTCCCCTCAAGAAGCCTTTCGCTAAGAAAGTTCTTGTGGAATTGGTAAAGTGATATTTTGAAGCCCATAGAGGGCTATGGTGAAAAAGGAAATATCCTCAGATGAAATCTGGAAAGAAGCTTTCTGAGAAACTGCTTAGTGTTCTGTTAATTCATCTCAAAGAGTTACATCTGTATTTCGTGGATCTCTTTGCTAGCCTTATTTCCGTGGAATCTGAGAACAGATATTTCAGATCCCTTTGAAGACTATAGGGCCAAAGGAAATATCCTCTGATAACAAAGAGAAAGAACCTTTCTGAGAAACTTCTTTGTGTTCTGTGAAATCATCGCACAGCATTACAGCTTTCCCCTCAAGAAGCCTTTAGCTAAGACAGTTCTTATGGAATTAGGAAAGTGATATTTGGAAGCCCCTAGAGGGCTATGGTGAAAAAGGAAATAATCTCAGATGAAATCTGGAAAAAAGCTTTCTGAGAAACTGCTTAGTGTTCCGTTAATTCATCTCACAGAGTTACAACTGTATTTCGTGGATCTCTTTGGTAGCCTTATTTCTGTGGATTCTGAGAACAGATAATTCGGATCCCTTTGAAGATGATAGGGCCAAAGGAAATATCCTCCATTAATAAAGAGAAAGAAGCTTTCTGAGAAACTTCTTTGTGTTCTGTGAAATCTTCTGACAGAGTTACACCTTTCCTCTCAACAAGCCTTTAGCTAAGACAGTTCTTGTGGAATTGGCAAAGTGATATTTGGAAGCCCTGAGAGGGCTATGGTGAAAAAGGAAATATCCTCAGATGAAATCTGGAAAGAAGATTTCTGAGAAACTGCTTAGTGTTCTGTTAATTCATCTCACCGAGTTACATCTGTATTTCGTGGATCTCTTTGCTAGCCTTATTTCTGTGGCATCTGAGAACAGATATTTCGGATCCCTTTGAAGACCATAGGGCCAAACGAAATATCCTCCGATAACAAAGAGAAAGAAGCTTTCTGAGAAACTTCTTTGTGTTCTGTGAAATCATCTCACAGAGTTAAGCTTTCCCCTAAAGAAGCCTTTCGCTAAGACAGTTCTTGGGGAACTGGCAAAGTGATATTTGGAAGCCCATAGAGGACTATGGTGAAAAAGGAAATATCCTCCGATGAAATCTGGATAGAAGCTTTCTGAGAAACTGCTTAGTGTTCTGTAAATTCATCTCACAGAGTTACATCTGTATTTCGTGGATCTCTTTGCTAGCCTTATTTCTGTGGAATCTGAGAACAGATATTTCGGATCCCTGTGAAGAACATAGGGCCAAACGAAATATCCTCCGATAACAAAGAGAAAGAAGCTTTCTGAGAAACTTCTTTGTGTTCTGTGAAATCATCTCACAGAGTTACACCTTTCCCCTCAAGAAGCCTTTCGCTAAGACAGTTCTTCTGGAATTGGCAAAGTGATATTTGGAAGCCCTTAGAGGACTATGGTGAAAAGGAAATATCCTCAGATGAAATCTGGAAAGAAGCTTTCTGAGAAACTGCTTAGTGTTCTGTTAATTCATCTCCCAGAGTTACATCTGTATTTCGAGGAACTCTTTGCTAGCCTTATTTCTGTGGAATCTGAGAACAGATATTTCGGATCCCTTTGAAGACCATAGGGCCAAACGAAATATCCTCCGATAACAAACAGAAAGAAGCTTTCTGAGAAACTTCTTTGTGTTCTGTGAAATCATCTCACAGAGTTACAGCTTTCCCCTCCAGAAGCCTTTCGCTAAGACAGTTCTTGTGGAATTGGCAAAGTGATATTTGGAAGCCCATAGAGGGCTATGGTGAAAAAGGAAATATCCTCAGATGAAATCTGGAAAGAAGCTTTCTGAGAAACTGCTTAGTGTTCTGTTAATTCATCTCACAGAGTTAAATCTGTATTTCTTTGATCTCCTTGCTAGCCTTATTTTTGTGGCATCTGAGAACAGATATTTCGGATCCCTTTGAAGACCATAGGGCCAAACGAAATATACTCCGATAACAAAGAGAAAGAAACTTTCTGAGAAACTTCTTTGTGTTCTGTGAAATAATCTCACAGAGTTACAGCTTTCCCGTAAAGAAGCCTTTCGCTAAGACAGTTCTTGGGGAACTGGCAAAGTGATATTTGGAAGCCCATAGAGGACTATGGTGAAAAAGGAAATATCCTCCGATGAAATCTGGAAAGAAGCTTTCTGAGAAACTGCTTAGTGTTCTGTAAATTCATCTCACAGAGTTACATCTGTATTTCGTGGATCTCTTTTCTAGCCTTATTTCTGTGGAATCTGAGAACAGATATTACGGATCCCTTAGAAGACCATAGGGCCAAACGAAATATCCTCCGATAACAAACAGAAAGAAGCTTTCTGAGAAATTTCTTTATGTTCTGTGAAATCATCTCACAGAGTTACAGCTTTCCCCTCAAGAAGCCTTTCGCTAAGACAGTTCTTGTGGAATTGGCAAAGTGATATTTGGAAGCCCATAGAGGCCTATGGTGAAAAAGGAAATATCCTCAGATGAAATCTGGAAAGAAGCTTTCTGAGAAACTGCTTAGTGTTCTGCTAATTCATCTCACAGAGTTACATCTGTATTTCGTGGATCTCTCTGCTAGCCTTATTTCTGTGGAATCTGAGAACAGATATTTCAGATCCCTTTGAAGACTATAGGGCCAAAGGAAATATCCTCTGATAACAAAGAGAAAGAAGCTTTCTGAGAAACTTCTTTGTGTTCTGTGAAATCATCTCACCGAGTTACAGCTTTCCCCTCAAGAAGCCTTTCACTAAGACAGTTCTTGTGGAATTGGCAAAGTGATATTTGGAAGCCCATAGAGGGTTATGGTGAAAAAGGAAATATCATCAGATGAAATCTGGAAAGAAGCTTTCTGAGAAACTGCTTAGTGTTCTGTTAATTCATCTCACAGTGTTACATCTGTATTTCGTGGATCTCTTTGCTAGCCTTATTTCTGTGGAATCTGAGAACAGATATTTCGGAACCCTTTGAAGACCATAGGGCCACAGGAAATATCCTCCGAAAACAAAGAGAAAGAAGCTTTTTGAGAAACTTCTTTGTGTTCTGTGAAATCATCTCACAGAGTTACAGCTTTCCCCTCAAGAAGCCTTTCGCTAAGACAGTTCTTGTGGAAATGGCAAAGTGATATTTGGAAGCCCCTAGAGGGCTATGGTGAAAAAGGAAATATCCTCAGATGAAATCTGGAAAGAAGCTTTCTGAGAAACTGCTTAGTGTTCTGTTAATTCATCTCACAGAGGTACATCTGTATTTCGTGGATCTCTTTGCTAGCCTTATTTCTGTGGAATCTGAGAACAGATATTTCGGATCCCTTTGAAGATCATAGGGCCAAAGGAAATATCCTCCGATAACAAAGAAAGAAGCTTTCTGAGAAACTTCTTTGTGTTCTGTGAAATCTTCTCACAGCGTTACAGCTTTCCCCTCAAAAAGCCTTTAGCTAAGACAGTTGTTGTGGAATTGGCAAAGTGATATTTGGAAGCCCCGAGAGGGCTATGGTGAAAAAGGAAATATCCTCAGATGAAATCTGGAAAGAAGCTTTCAGAGAAACTGCTTAGTGTTCTGTTAATTCATCTCACCGAGTTACATCTGTATTTCGTGGATCTCTTTGCTAGCCTTATTTCTGTGGAATCAGAGAAGAGATATTTCGGATCCCTTGAAGACTACAGGGCCAAATATAATATCCTCCGATAACAAAGAGAAAGAAGCTTTCTGAGAAACTTCTTTGTGTTCTGTGAAATCATCTCACCGAGTTACAGCTTTCCCCTCAAGAAGCATTTCGCTAAGACAGTTCTTTAGGAATTTGCAATGTGATATTGGGAAGCCCATAGAAGGCTCTGGTGAAAAAGGAAATGTACTCAGATGAAATCTGGAAAGAAGTTTTCTGAGAAACTGCTTAGTGTTCTGTTAATTCATCTCACAGAGTTACATCTGTATTTCGTGGATCTCTTTGCTAGCCTTATTTCTGTGGAATCTGAGAACAGATATTTCGGATCCCTTTGAACACCATAGGGCCAAACGAAATATCCTCCGATAACAAAGAGAAAGAAGCTTTCTGAGAAACTTCTTTGTGTTCTGTGAAATCACCTCACAGAGTTACAGCTTTCCCCTCAAGAAGCCTTTCGCTAAGAAAGTTCTTGTGGAATTGGCAAAGTGATATTTTGAAGCCCATAGAGGGCTATGGTGAAAAAGGAAATATCCTCAGATGAAATCTGGAAAGAAGCTTTCTGAGAAACTGCTTAGTGTTCTGTTAATTCATCTCAAAGAGTTACATCTGTATTTCGTGGATCTCTTTGCTAGCCTTATTTCTGTGGAATCTGAGAACAGATATTTCAGATCCCTTTGAAGACTATAGGGCCAAAGGAAATATCCTCTGATAACAAAGAGAAAGAAGCTTTCTGAGAAACTTCTTTGTGTTCTGTGAAATCATCGCACAGCATTACAGCTTTCCCCTCAAGAAGCCTTTAGCTAAGACAGTTCTTGTGGAATTAGGGAAGTGATATTTGGAAGCCCCTAGAGGGCTATGGTGAAAAAGGAAATATCCTCAGATGAAATCTGGAAAGAAGCTTTCTGAGAAACTGCTTAGTGTTCCGTTAATTCATCTCACAGAGTTACAACTGTATTTCGTGGATCTCTTTGGTAGCCTTATTTCTGTGGATTCTGAGAACAGATAATTCGGATCCCTTTGAAGATGATAGGGCCAAAGGAAATATCCTCCATTAACAAAGAGAAAGAAGCTTTCTGAGAAACTTCTTTGTGTTCTGTGAAATCTTCTGACAGAGTTACACCTTTCCTCTCAACAAGCCTTTAGCTAAGACAGTTCTTGTGGAATTGGCAAAGTGATATTTGGAAGCCCTGAGAGGGCTATGGTGAAAAAGGAAATATCCTCAGATGAAATCTGGAAAGAAGATTTCTGAGAAACTGCTTAGTGTTCTGTTAATTCATCTCACTGAGTTACATCTGTATTTCGTGGATCTCTTTGCTAGCCTTATTTCTGTGGCATCTGAGAACAGATATTTCGGATCCCTTTGAAGACCATAGGGCCAAACGAAATATCCTCCGATAACAAAGAGAAAGAAGCTTTCTGAGAAACTTCTTTGTGTTCTGTGAAATCATCTCACAGAGTTACAGCTTTCCCCTCAAGAAGCCTTTCGCTAAGACAGTTCTTGGGGAACTGGCAAAGTGATATTTGGAAGCCCATAGAGGACTATGGTGAAAAGGGAAATATCCTCCGATGAAATCTGGAAAGAAGCTTTCTGAGAAACTGCTTAGTGTTCTGTAAATTCATCTCACAGAGTTACATCTGTATTTCGTGGATCTCTTTGCTAGCCTTATTTCTGTGGAATCTGAGAACAGATATTTCGGATCCCTTTGAAGACCATAGGGCCAAACGAAATATCCTCCGATAACAAAGAGAAAAAAGCTTTCTGAGAAACTTCTTTGTGTTCTGTGAAATCATCTCACAGAGTTACACCTTTCCCCTCAAGAAGCCTTTCGCTAAGACAGTTCTTGTGGAATTGGCAAAGTGATATTTGGAAGCCCTTAGAGGACTATGGTGAAAAAGGAAATATCCTCAGATGAAATCTGTAAAGAAGCTTTCTGAGAAACTGCTTAGTGTTCTGTTAATTCATCTCCCAGAGTTACATCTGTATTTCGAGGATCTCTTTGCTAGCCTTATTTCTGTGGAATCTGAGAACAGATATTTCGGATCCCTTTGAAGACCATAGGGCCAAACGAAATATCCTCCGATAACAAAGAGAAAGAAGCTTTCTGAGAAACTTCTTTGTGTTCTGTGAAATCATCTCACCGAGTTACAGCTTTACCCTCAAGAAGCCTTTCACTAAGACAGTTCTTGTGGAATTGGCAAAGTGATATTTGGAAGCCCATAGAGGGCTATGGTGAAAAAGGAAATATCCTCAGATGAAATCTGCAAAGAAGCTTTCTGAGAAACTGCTTAGTGCTCTGTTAATTCATCTCACAGAGTTACATCTGTATTTCGTGGATCTCTTTGCTAGCCTTATTTCTGTGGAATCTGAGAACAGATATTTCGGAACCCTTTGAAGACTATAGGGCCACAGGAAATATCCTCCGAAAACAAAGAGAAAGAAGCTTTCTGAGAAACTTCTTTGTGTTCTGTGAAATCATGTCACAGAGTTACAGCTTTCCCCTCCAGAAGCCTTTCGCTAAGACAGTTCTTGTGGAAATGGCAAAGTGATATTTGGAAGGCCATAGAGGGCTATGGTGAAAAAGGAAATATCCTCAGATGAAATCTGGAAAGAAGCTTTCTGAGAAACTGCTTAGTGTTCTGTTAATTCATCTCACATAGTTACATCTGTATTTTGAGGATCTCTTTCTTAGCCTTATTTCTGTGGAATCTGAGAACAGATATTTCGGATCCCATTGAAGTCTATAGGGCCAAAGGAAATATCCTCCGAAAACAAAGAGAAAGAAGCTTTCTGAGAAACTTCTTTATGTTCTGTGAAATCAGCTCACAGAGTTACAGCTTTCCCCTCAAGAAGCCTTTCCCTAAGACAGTTCTTGGGGAATTGGCAAAGTTATATTGGGAAGCCCATAGAGGGCTATGGTGAAAAAGGAAATATCGTCAGATGAAATTTGGAAAGAAGCTTTCTGAGAAACTGCTTAGTGTTCTGTTAATTCATCTCACAGAGTTACATCTGTATTTCGTGGATCTCTTTGCTAGCCTTATTTCTGTGGAATCAGAGAAGAGATATTTCGGATCCCTTGAAGACTACAGGGCCAAATGAAATATCCTCCGATAACAAAGAGAAAGAAGCTTTCTGAGAAACTTCTTTGTGTTCTGTGAAATCATCTGACCGAGTTACAGCTTTCCCCTCAAGAAGCCTTTCGCTAAGACAGGTCTTGTGGAATTGGCAAAGTGATATTTGGAAGCCCTTAGATGGCTATGGTGAAAAGGAAATATCCTCAGATGAAATCTGGAAAGAAGCTTTCTGAGAAACTGCTTAGTGTTCTGTTAATTCATCTCACAGAGTTACATGTGTATTTCGTGGATCTCTTTGCTATCCTTATTTCTCTGGAATCTGAGAACAGATATTTCGGATCCCTTTGAAGACCATAGGGCCAAACGAAATATCCTCCGATAACAAAGAGAAAGAAGCTTTCTGAGAAACTTCTTTGTGTTCTGTGAAATCATCTCACAGAGTTACAGCTTTTCCCTCAAGAAGCCTTTCCCTAAGACAGTTCTTTGGGAATTGGCAAAGTGATATTGGGAAGCCCATAGAGGGCTATGGTGAAAAAGGAAATATCCTCAGATGAAATCTGGAAAGAAGCTTTCTGAGAAACTGCTTAGTGTTCTGTTAATTCATCTCACAGAGTTACATCTGTATTTCGTGGATCTCTTTGCTAGCCTTATATCTGTGGAATCTGAGAACAGATATTTCGGATCCCTTTGAAGACCATAGGGCCAAACGAAATATCCTCCTATAACAAACAGAAAGAAGCTTTCTGAGAAACTTCTTTGTGTTCTGTGAAATCATCTCACAGAGTTCCAGCTTTCCCCTCAAGAAGCCTTTCGCTAAGACAGTTCTTGTGGAATTGGCAAAGTGATATTTGGAAGCCCATGGAGGGCTATGGTGAAAAAGGAAATATCCTCAGATGAAATCTGGAAAGAAGCTTTCTGAGAAACTGCTTAGTACTCTGCTAATTCATCTCACAGAGTTACATCTGTATTTCGTGGATCTCTTTGCTAGCCTTATTTCTGTGGAATCTGAGAACAGATATTTCGGATCCCTTTGAAGACGATAGGGCCAAAGGAAATATCCTCCGAAAACAAAGAGAAAGAAGCTTTCTGAGAAACTTCTTTGTGTTCTGTGAAATCAGCTCACAGAGTTACAGCTTTCCCCTCAAGAAGCCTTTCGCTAAGACAGTTCTTGGGGAATTTGCAAAGTGATATTGGGAAGCCCATAGAGGGCAATGGTGAAAAAGGAAATATCCTCAGATGAAATCTGGAAAGAAGCTTTCTGAGAAACTGCTTAGTGTTCTGTTAATTCATCTCACAGAGTTACATCTGTATTTTGAGGATCTCTTTGCTAGCCTTATTTCTGTGGAATCTGAGAACAGATATTTCGGATCCCTTTGAAGTCTATAGGGCCAAAGGAAATATCCTCCGATAACAAAAAGAAAGAAGCTTTCTGAGAAACTTCTTGTTGTTCTGTGAAATCAGCTCACAGAGTTACAGCTGTCCCCTCAAGAAGCCTTTCCCTAAGACAGTTCTTTGGGAATTGGCAAACTGATATTGGGAAGCCCATAGAGGGCTATGGTGAAAAAGGAAATATCCTCCGATGAAATCTGGAAAGAAGCTTTCTGAGAAACTGCTTAGTGTTCTGTTAATTCATCTCACAGAGTTACATCTGTATTTCGTGGATCTCTTTGCTAGCCTTATATCTGTGGAATCTGAGAACAGATATTTCGGATCCCTTTGAAGACCATAGGGCCAAACGAAATATCCTCCGATAACAAACAGAAAGAAGCTTTCTGAGAAACTTCTTTGTGTTCTGTGAAATCATCTCACAGAGTTACAGCTTTCCCCTCAAGAAGCCTTTCGCTAAGACAGTTCTTGTGGAATTGGCAAAGTGATATTTGGAAGCCCCGAGAGGGCTATGGTGAAAAAGGAAATATCCTCAGATGAAATCTGGAAAGAAGCTTTCAGAGAAACTGCTTAGTGTTCTGTTAATTCATCTCACCGAGTTACATCTGTATTTCGTGGATCTCTTTGCTAGCCTTATTTCTGTGGAATCAGAGAAGAGATATTTCGGATCCCTTGAAGACTACAGGGCCAAATATAATATCCTCCGATAACAAAGAGAAAGAAGCTTTCTGAGAAACTTCTTTGTGTTCTGTGAAATCATCTCACCGAGTTACAGCTTTCCCCTCAAGAAGCATTTCGCTAAGACAGTTCTTTAGGAATTTGCAATGTGATATTGCGAAGCCCATAGAGGGCTCTGGTGAAAAAGGAAATGTACTCAGATGAAATCTGGAAAGAAGTTTTCTGAGAAACTGCTTAGTGTTCTGTTAATTCATCTCACAGAGTTACATCTGTATTTCGTGGATCTCTTTGCTAGCCTTATTTCTGTGGAATCTGAGAACAGATATTTCGGATCCCTTTGAAGACCATAGGGCCAAACGAAATATCCTCCGATAACAAAGAGAAAGAAGCTTTCTGAGAAACTTCTTTGTGTTCTGTGAAATCATCTCACAGAGTTACAGCTTTCCCCTCAAGAAGCCTTTCGCTAAGAAAGTTCTTGTGGAATTGGCAAAGTGATATTTTGAAGCCCATAGAGGGCTATGGTGAAAAAGGAAATATCCTCAGATGAAATCTGGAAAGAAGCTTTCTGAGAAACTGCTTAGTGTTCTGTTAATTCATCTCAAAGAGTTACATCTGTATTTCGTGGATCTCTTTGCTAGCCTTATTTCTGTGGAATCTGAGAACAGATATTTCAGATCCCTTTGAAGACTATAGGGCCAAAGGAAATATCCTCTGATAACAAAGAGAAAGAAGCTTTCTGAGAAACTTCTTTGTGTTCTATGAAATCATCGCACAGCATTACAGCTTTCCCCTCAAGAAGCCTTTAGCTAAGACAGTTCTTGTGGAATTAGGAAAGTGATATTTGGAAGCCCCTAGAGGGCTATGGTGAAAAAGGAAATATCCTCAGATGAAATCTGGAAAGAAGCTTTCTGAGAAACTGCTTAGTGTTCCGTTAATTCATCTCACAGAGTTACAACTGTATTTCGTGGATCTCTTTGGTAGCCTTATTTCTGTGGATTCTGAGAACAGATAATTCGGATCCCTTTGAAGATGATAGGGCCAAAGGAAATATCCTCCATTAACAAAGAGAAAGAAGCTTTCTGAGAAACTTCTTTGTGTTCTGTGAAATCATCTCACAGAGTTACAGCTTTCCCCTCCAGAAGCCTTTCGCTAAGACAGTTCTTGTGGAATTGGCAAAGTGATATTTGGAAGCCCTGAGAGGGCTGGGGTGAAAAAGGAAATATCCTCCGATGAAATCTGGAAAGAAGGTTTCTGAGAAACTGCTTAGTGTTCTGTTAATTCATCTCACAGACGTACATCTGTATTTCGTGGATCTCTTTGCTAGTCTTATTTCTGTGGAATCTGAGAACAGATATTTCGGATCCCTTTGAAGACCATAGGGCCAAACGAAATATCCTCCGATAACAAAGAGAAAGAAGCTTTCTGAGAAACTTCTTTGTGTTCTGTGAAATCATCTCACAGAGTTACAGCTTTCCCCTCAAGAAGCCTTTCGCTGAGACAGTTCTTGTGGAATTCGCAAAGTGATATTTGGAAGCCCATAGCGGGCTATGGTGAAAAAGGAAATATCCTCTGATGAAATCTGGAAAGAAGCTTTCTGAGAATCTGCTTAGTGTTCTGTTAATTCATCTCACAGAGTTACATCTGTATTTCGTGGATCTCTTTGCTAGCCTTATTATTGTGGATTCTGAGAACAGATATTTCGGATCCCTTTGAAGACTATAGGGCCAAAGGAAATATCCTCTGATAACAAAGAGAAAGAAGCTTTCTGAAAAACTTCTTTGTGTTCTGTGAAATCATCTCACAGAGTTACAGCTTTCCGCTCAAGAAGCCTTTCGCTAAGACAGTTCTTGTGGAATTGGCAAAGTGATATTTGGAAGCCCATGGAGGGCTACGGTGAAAAAGGAAATATCCTCAGATGAAATCTGGAAAGAAGCTTTCTGTGAAACTGCTTAGTGTTCTGTTAATTCATCTCACAGAATTACATCTGTATTTCGTGGATCTCTTTGCTAGCCTTATTTCTGTGGAATCTGAGAACAGATATTTCGGATCCCTTTGAAGACTATAGGTCGAAAGGAAATATCCTCCGATAACAAAGAGAAAGAAGCTTTCTGAGAAACTTCTTTGTGTTCTGTGAAATCATCTCACAGAGTTTCAGCTTTCCCCTCAAGAAGCCTTTCGATTAGACAGTTCTTGTGGAATTGGCAAAGTGATATTTGGAAGCCCATAGAGGGCTATGGTGAAAATGGAAATATCCTCAGATGAAATCTGGAAAGAAGCTTTCTGAGAATCTGCTTAGTGTTCTGTTAATTCATTTCACAGAGTTACATCTGTATTTCGTGGATCTCTTTGCTAGCCTTATTTCTGTGGAATCTGAGAACAGATATTTCGGATCCCTTTGAAGACTATGGGGCCAAAGGAAATATCCTCCGGTAACAAAGAGAAAGAAGCTTTCTGAGAAACTTCTCAGTGTTCTGTGAAATCATCTCACAGAGTTACAGCTTTCCCCTCAAGAAGCCTTTCGCTGAGACAGTTCTTGTGGAATTGGCAAAGTGATATTTGGAAGCCCATAGAGGGCTATGGTGAAAAAGGAAATATCCTCAGATGAAATCTGGAAAGAAGGTTTCTGAGAATCTGCTTAGTGTTCTGTTAATTCATCTCACAGAGTTACATCTGTATTTCGTGGATCTCTTTGCTAGCATTATTTCTGTGGAATCTGAGAACAGATATTGCGGATCCCTTTGAATACTATAGGGCCATAGGGCATATCCTCCAATAACAAAGAGAATGAAGCTTTCTGAAAAACTTCTTTGTGTTCTGGGAAATCATCTCACAGAGTTACAGCTTTCCCCTCAAGAAGCCTTTCGCTAAGACAGTTCTTGTGGAATTGGCAAAGTGATATTTGAAAGCCCATAGAGGGCTAAGTTGAGAAACGAAATATCCTCAGATTAAATCTGGAAAGAAGCTTTCTGAGAAACTGCTTAGTGTTCTGTTAATTCACCTCACAGAATTACATCTGTATTTCGTGAATCTCTTTGCTAGCCTTATTTCTGTGGAATCTGAGAACAGATATTTCGGATCCCTTTGAAGACTATAGGGCCAAAGGAAATATTCTCCGATAACAAAGAGAAAGAAGCTTTCTGAGACACTTCTTTGTGTTCTGTGAAATCATCTCACAGAGTTACAGCTTTCCCCTCAAGAAGCCTTTCGCTAAGACAGTTCTTGTGGAATTGGCAAAGTGATATTTGGAAGCCCATAGCGGGCTATGGTGAAAAAGGAAATATCCTCTGATGAAATCTGGAAAGAAGCTTTCTGAGAATCTGCTTAGTGTTCTGTTAATTCATCTCACAGAGTTACATCTGTATTTCGTGGATCTCTTTGCTAGCCTTTTTTCTGTGGAGTCTGAGAAAAGATATTTCGGATCCCTTTGAAGACTATAGGGACAAAAGGAAATATCCTCTGATAACAAAGAGAAAGAAGCTTTCTGAAAAACTTCTTTATGTTCTGTGAAATCATCTCACAGAGTTACAGCTTTCCCCTCAAGAAGACTTTTGCTAAGACAGTTCTTGTGGAATTGGCAAAGTGATATTTGGAAGCCCATAGAGGGCTATGGTGAAAAAGGAAATATCCTCAGATGAAATCTGGAAAGAAGTTTCTGAGAAACTGCTTAGTGTTCTGTTAATTCATCTCACAGAATTACATCTGTATTTCGTGGAACTCTTTGCTAGCCTTATTTCTGTGGAATCTGAGAACAGATATTTCGGATCCCTTTGAAGAGTATAGGTCGAAAGGAAATATCCTCCGATAACAAAGAGAAAGAAGCTTTCTGAGAAACTTCTTTGTGTTCTGTGAAATCATCTCACAGAGTTTCAGCTTTCCCCTCAAGAAGCCTTTCGATTAGACAGTTCTTGTGGAATTGGCAAAGTGATATTTGGAAGCCCATAGAGGGCTATGGTGAAAAAGGAAATATCCTCAGAAGAAATCTGGAAAGAAGCTTTCTGAGAAACTGCTTAGTGTTCTGTTAATTCATCTCACAGAGTTACATCTGTATTTCGTGGATCTCTTTGCTAGCCTTATTTCTGTGGAATCTGAGAACAGATATTTCGGATCCCTTCGAAGACTATAGGGCCAAAGGAAATATCCTCCGATAACAAAGAGAAAGAAGCTTTCTGAGAAACTTCTTTGTGTTCTGTGAAATCATCTCACAGAGTTACAGCTTTCCCCTCAAGAAGCCTTTCGCTAAGACAGTTCTTGTGGAATAGGCAAAGTGATATTTGGAAGCCCATAGAGGGCTGGGGTGAAAAAGGAAATATCCTCCGATGAAATCTGGAAAGAAGGTTTCTGAGGAACTGCTTAGTGTTCTGTTAATTCATCTCACAGAGTTACATCTGTATTTCGTGGATCTCTTTGCTAGCCTTATTTCTGTGGAATCTGAGAACAGATATTTCGGATCCCTTTGAAGACCATAGGGCCAAACGAAATATCCTCCGATAACAAAGAGAAAGAAGCTTTCTGAGAAACTTCTTTGTGTTCTGTGACATCATCTCACAGAGTTACAGCTTTCCCCTCAAGAAGCCTTTCGCTGAGACAGTTCTTGTGGAATTCGCAAAGTGATATTTGGAAGCCCATAGAGGGCTATGGTGAAAAAGGAAATATCCTCAGATGAAATCTGGAAAGAAGTTTCTGAGAAACTGCTTAGTGTTCTGTTAATTCATCTCACAGAGTTACATCTGTATTTCGTGGAACTCTTTGCTAGCCTTATTTCTGTGGAATCTGGGAACAGATATTTCGGTACCCTTTGAAGACGATAGGGCCAAAGGAAATATCCTCCGATAACAAAGAGAAAGAAGCTTTCTGAGAAACTTCTTTGTGTTCTGTGAAATCATCTCACAGAGTTACAGCTTTCCCCTCCAGAAGCCTTTCGCTAAGACAGTTCTTGTGGAATTGGCAAAGTGATATTTGGAAGCCCATAGAGGGCTGGGGTGAAAAAGGAAATATCCTCCGATGAAATCTGGAAAGAAGGTTTCTGAGAAACTGCTTAGTGTTCTGTTAATTCATCTCACAGACGTACATCTGTATTTCGTGGATCTCTTTGCTAGCCTTATTTCTGTGGAATCTGAGAACAGATATTTCGGATCCCTTTGAAGACCATAGGGCCAAACGAAATATCCTCCGATAACAAAGAGAAAGAAGCTTTCTGAGAAACTTCTTTGTGTTCTGTGAAATCATCTCACAGAGTTACAGCTTTCCCCTCAAGAAGCCTTTCGCTGAGACAGTTCTTGTGGAATTCGCAAAGTGATATTTGGAAGCCCATAGAGGGCTATGGTGAAAAAGGAAATATCCTTAGATGAAATCTGGAAAGAAGCTTTCTGAGAATCTGCTTAGTGTTCTGTTAATTCATCTCACAGAGTTACATCTGTATTTCGTGGATCTCTTTGCTAGCCTTATTTCTGTGGAATCTGAGAACAGATATTGCGGATCCCTTTGAAGACTATAGGGCCAAAGGGCATATCCTCCAATAACAAAGAGAATGAAGCTTTCTGAAAAACTTCTTTGTGTTCTGGGAAATCATCTCACAGAGTTACAGCTTTCCCCTCAAGAAGCCTTTCGCTAAGACAGTTCTTGTGGAATTGGCAGAGTGATATTTGAAAGCCCATAGAGGGCTAAGTTGAGAAACGAAATATCCTCAGATGAAATCTGGAAAGAAGCTTTCTGAGAAACTGCTTAGTGTTCTGTTAATTCACCTCACAGAGTTTCATCTGTATTTCGTGGATCTCTTTGCTAGCCTTATTTCTGTGGAATCTGAGAACAGATATTTCGGATCCCTTTGAAGACGATAGGGCCAAAGGAAATATCCTCCGATAACAAAGAGTAAGAAGCTTTCTGAGAAACTTCTTTGTGTTCTGTGAAATCATCTCACAGAGTTTCAGCTTTCCCCTCAAGAAGCCTTTCGCTAAGACAGTTCTTGTGGAATTGGCAAAGTGATATTTGAAAGCCCATAGAGGGCTAAGTTGAGAAACGAAATATCCTCAGATGAAATCTGGAAAGAAGCTTTCTGGGAAACTGCTTAGTGTTCTGTTAATTCATCTCACAGAATACATCTGTATTTCGTGGATCTCTTTGCTAGCCTTATTTCTGTGGAATCTGAGAACAGATATTTCGGATCCCTTTGAAGACTATAGGTCGAAAGGAAATATCCTCCGATAACAAAGAGAAAGAAGCTTTCTGAGAAACTTCTTTGTGTTCTGTGAAATCATCTCACAGAGTTTCAGCTTTCCCCTAAAGAAGCCTTTCGCTTAGACAGTTCTTGTGGAATTGGCAAAGTGATATTTGGAAGCCCATAGAGGGCTATGGTGAAAAAGGAAATATCCTCAGATGAAATCTGGAAAGAAGCTTTCTGAGAATCTGCTTAGTGTTCTGTTAATTCATCTCACAGAGTTACATCTGTATTTCGTGGATCTCTTTGCTAGCCTTATTTCTGTGGAATCTGAGAACAGATATTTCGGATCCCTTTGAAGACTATGGGGCCAAAGGAAATATCCTCCGGTAACAAAGAGAAAGAAGCTTTCTGAGAAACTTCTCAGTGTTCTGTGAAATCATCTCACAGAGTTACAGCTTTCCCCTCAAGAAGCCTTTCGCTGAGACAGTTCTTGTGGAATTGGCAAAGTGATATTTGAAAGCCCATAGAGGGCTAGGTTGAGAAAGGAAATATCCTCAGATGAAATCTGGAAAGAAGTTTCTGAGAAACTGCTTAGTGTTCTGTTAATTCATCTCACAGAGTTACATCTGTATTTCGTGGAACTCTTTGCTAGCCTTATTTCTGTGGAATCTGAGAACAGATATTTCGGTACCCTTTGAAGACGATAGGGCCAAAGGAAATATCCTCCGATAACAAAGAGAAAGAAGCTTTCTGAGAAACTTCTTTGTGTTCTGTGAAATCATCTCACAGAGTTAGAGCTTTCCCCTCAAGAAGCCTTTCGCTAAGACAGTTCTTGTGGAATTGGCAAAGTGATATTTGGAAGCCCCTAGAGGGCTATGGTGAAAAACTAAATATCCTCTGATGAAATCTGGAAAGAAGCTTTCTGAGAATCTGATTAGTGTTCTGTTAATTCATCTCAGAGAGTTACATCTGTATTTCGTGGATCTCTTCGCTCGCCTTATTTCTGTGGTATCTGAGAACAGATATTTCGGATCCCTTTGAAGACTATAGGGCCAAAGGGAATATCCTCCGATAACAAAGAGAAAGAAGCTTTCTGAAAATCTTCTTTGTGTTCTGTGAAATCATCTCACAGAGTTACAGCTTTCCCCTCAAGAAGCCTTTCGCTGAGACAGTTCTTCTGGAATTGGCAAAGTGATATTTGGAAGCCCATAGAGGGCTATGTTGAAAAAGGAAATATCCTCCGATGAAATCTGGAAAGAAGGTTTCTGAGAAACTGCTTAGTGTTCTGTTAATTCATCTCACATAGTTACATCTGTATTTCGTGGATCTCTTTGCTAGCCTTATTTCTGTGGAATCTGAGAACAGATATTTCGGATCCCTTTGAAGACCATAGGGCCAAAGGAAATATCCTCCGATAACAAAGAGAAAGAAGCTTTCTGAGAAACTTCTTTGTGTTCTGTGACATCATCTCACAGAGTTACAGCTTTCCCCTCAAGAAGCCTTTCGCTGAGGCAGTTCTTGTGGAATTCGCAAAGTGATATTTGGAACCCCATAGAGGGCTATGGTGAAAAAGGAAATATCCTCAGATGAAATCTGGAAAGAAGCTTTCTGAGAATCTGCTTAGTGTTCTGTTAATTCATCTCACAGTGTTACATCTGTATTTCGTGGATCTCTTTGCTAGCCTTATTTCTGTGGAATCTGAGAACAGATATTGCTGATCCCTTTGAAGACTATAGGGCCAAAGGGCATATCCTCCGATAACAAAGAGAATGAAGCTTTCTGAAAAACTTCTTTGTGTTCTGTGAAATCATCTCACAGAGTTACAGCTTTCCCCTCAAGAGGCCTTTCGCTAAGACAGTTCTTTTGGAATTGGCAAAGTGATATTTGAAAGCCCATTGAGGGCTAAGTTGAGAAACGAAATATTCTCTGATGAAATCTGGAAAGAAGCTTTCTGAGAATCTGCTTAGTGTTCTGTTAATTCATCTCACAGAGTTACAACTGTATTTCGTGGATCTCTTTGCTAGCCTTATTTCTGTGGAGTCTGAGAACAGATATTTCGGATCCCTTTGAAGACTATAGGGCCAAAGGAAATATCCTCTGATAACAAAGAGAAAGAAGCTTTCTGAAAAACTTCTTTGTGTTCTGTGAAATCATCTCACAGAGTTACAGCTTTCCGCTCAAGAAGCCTTTCGCTAAGACAGTTCTTGTGGAATTGGCAAAGTGATATTGGGAAGCCCATAGAGGGCTATGGTGAAAAAGGAAATATCCTCCGATGAAATCTGGAAAGAAGCTTTCTGAGAAACTGCTTAGTGTTCTGTTAGTTCATCTCACAGAGTTTCATCTGTATTTCGTGGATCTCTTTGCTAGCCTTATTTCTGTGGAATCTGAGAACAGATATTTCGGATCCCTTTGAAGACGATAGGGCCAAAGGAAATATCCTCCGATAACAAAGAGAAAGAAACTTTATGAGAAACTTCTTTGTGTTCTGTGAAATCATCTCACAGAGTTACAGCTTTCCGCTCAAGAAGCCTTTCGCTAAGACAGTTCTTGTGGAATTGGCAAAGTGATATTTGGAAGCCCATAGAGGGCAACGGTGAAAAAGGAAATATACTCAGATGAAATCTGGAAAGAAGGTTTCTGAGAATCTGCTTAGTGTTCTGTTAATTTATCTCACAGAGTTACATCTGTATTTCGTGGATCTCTTTGCTAGCCTTATTTCTGTGGAATCTGAGAACAGATATTTCGGATCCCTTTGAAGACTATAGGGCCAAAGGAAATATCCTCCGGTAACAAAGAGAAAGAAGCTTTCTGAGAAACTTCTCAGTGTTCTGTGAAATCATCTCACAGAGTTACAGCTTTCCCCTCAAGAAGCCTTTCGCTAAGACAGTTCTTGGGGAATTGGCAAAGTGATATTGGGAAGCCCATAGAGGGCTATGGTGAAAAAGGAAATATCCTCAGATGAAATCTGGAAAGAAGCTTTCTGAGAAACTGCTTAGTGTTCTGTTAATTCATCTCACAGTGTTACATCTGTATTTCGAGGATCTCTTTGCTAGCCTTATTTCTGTGGAATCTGAGAACAGATATTTCGGATCGCTTTGAAGACCATAGGGCCAAAGGAAATATCCTCCGATAACAAACAGGAAGAAGCTTTCTGAGAAACTTCTTTGTGTTCTGTGAAATTATCTCACAGAGTTACAGCTTTACCCTCAAGAAGCCTTTCGATAAGACAGTTTTTGTGGAATTGGCAAAGTGATATTTGAAAGCCCATAGAGGGCTATGTTGAGAAAGGAAATATCCTCAGATGAAATCTGGAAAGAAGCTTTCTGAGAAACTGCTTAGTGTTCTGTTAATTCATCTCACAGAGTTACATCTGTAATTCGTGGATCTCTTTGCTAGCCTTATTTCTGTGGAATCTGAGAACAGATATTTCGGATCCCATTGAAGACTATAGGGCCAAAGGAAATATCCTTCGATAACAAAGAGAAAGAAGCTTTCTGAGAAACTTCTTTGTGTTCTGTGAAATCCTCTCACAGAGTTACAGCTTTCCCCTGAAGAAGCCTTTCGCTAAGAGAGTTCTTGTGGAATTGGCAAAGTGATATTTGGAAGCCCATAGAGGGCTATGGTGAAAAAGGAAATATCCTCAGATGAAATCTGGAAAGAAGTTTTCGGAGAAACTGCTTAGTGTTCTGTTAATTCATCTCACAGAGTTACAACTGTATTTCGTGGATCTCTTTGCTAGCCTTATTTCTGTGGAATCTGAGAACAGATATTTCGAATCCCTTTGAAGACAACAGGGCAAAAGGAAATATCCTCCGATAACAAAGAGAAAGAAGCTTTCTGAGAAACTTCTTTGTGTTCTGTGAAATCATCTCACAGAGTTACAGCTTTCCCCACAAGAAGACTTTCGCTAAGACAGTTCTTTTGGAGTTGGCAAAGTGATATTTGGAATCCCATAGAGGGCTATGGTGAAAAAGGAAATATCCTCAGATGAAATCTGGAAAGAAGCTTTCTGAGAAACTGCTTAGTGTTCTGTTAATTCATCTCACAGAGTTACATCTGTATTTCGTGGATCTCTTTGCTAGCCTTATTTCTGTGGAATCTGAGAACAGATATTTCGGATCCCTTTGAAGACTATAGGGCCAAAGGAAATATCCTTCGATAACAAAGAGAAAGAAGCTTTCTGAGAAACTTCTTTGTGTTTTGTGAAATCATCTCACAGAGTTACAGCTTTCCCCTCAAGAAGCCTTTCGCTAAGACAGTTCTTGTGGAATTGGAAAAGTGATATTTGGAAGCCCATAGAGGGCTAGGGTGAGAAAGGAAATATCCTCAGATGAAATCTGGAAAGAAGCTTTCTGAGAATCTGCTTAGTGTTTTGTTAATTCATCTCACAGAGTTACATCTGTATTTCGTGGATCGCTTTGCTAGCCTTATTTCTGTGGAATCTGAGAACAGATATTTCGGATCCCTTTGAAGACTACAGGGCCAAAGGAAATATCCTCCGATAACAAAGAGAAAGAAGCTTTCTGATAAACTTCTTTGTGTTCTGTGAAATCATCTCACAGAGTTACAGCTTGAGCCTCAAGAAGCCTTTCGCTAAGACAGTTCTTGTGGAATTGGCAAAGTGATATTTGGAAGCCAATAGAGGGCTATGTTGAAAAAGGAAATATCCTCAGATGAAATCTGGAAAGAAGCTTTCTGAGAATCTGCTTAGTGTTCTGTCAATTCATCTCACAGAGTTACATCTGTATTTCGTGGATCTCTTTGCTAGCCTTATTTCTGTGGAATCTGAGAACAGATATTTCGGATCCCTTTGAAGAGTATAGGGCCAAAGGAAATATCCTACGATAACAAAGAGAAAGAAGCTTTCTGAAAAACTTATTTGTGTTCTGTGAAATCATCTCACAGAGTTACAGCTTTCCCCTCAAGAAGCCTTTCGCTAAGACAGTTCTTGTGGAATTGGCAAAGTGATATTTGGAAGCCCATAGAGGGCTAGGGTGAAAAAGGAAATATCCTCAGATGAAGTCTGGAAAGAAGCTTTCTGAGAAACTGCTTAGTGTTCTGTTAATTCATCTCACAGAGTTACATCTGTATTTCTTGGATCTCTTTGCTAGTCTTATATTTGTGGAATCTGAGAACAGATATTTCGGATCCCTTTGAAGACTATAGGGCCAAAGGAAATATCCTCCGATAACAAAGAGAAAGAAGCTTTCTGAGAAACTTCTTTGATCTGTGAAATCATCTCACAGAGTTACAGCTTTCCCCTCATGAAGCCTTTCGTTAAGACAGTTCTTGTGGAATTGGCAAAGTGATATTTCGAAGCCCATAGTGGGCTATGGTGAAAAAGGAAATATCCTCAGATGAAATCTGGAAAGAAGCTTTCTGAGAATCTGCTTAGTGTTCTGTTAATTCATCTCACAGAGTTACATCTGTATTTCGTGGATCTCTTTGCTAGCCTTATTTCTGTGGAATCTGAGAACAGATATTTCGGATCCCTTTGAAGACTATAGGGCCAAACGAAATATCGTCCGATAACAAAGAGAAAGAAGCTTTCTGAGAAACTTCTTTGTGTTCTGTGAAATCACCTCACAGAGTTACAGCTTTCCCCTCAAGAAGCCTTTCGCTAAGACAGTTCTTGGGGAATTGGCAAAGTGATATTGCGAAGCCCATAGAGGGCTATAGTGAAAAAGGAAATATCCTCCGATGAAATCTGGAAAGAAGCTTTCTGAGAAACTGCTTGGTGTTCTTTTAATTCATCTCACAGAGTTACATCTGTATTTCGTGGATCTCTTTGCTAGCCTTATTTCTGTGGAATCTGAGAATAGATATTTCGGATCCCTTTGAAGACTATAGGGCCAAAGGAAATATCCTCCGATAACAAAGAGAAAGAAGCTTTCTTAGAAACTTCTTTGTGTTCTGTGAAATCATCTCACAGAGTTACAGCTTTCCCCTCAAGAAGCCTTTAGCTAAAACAGTTCTTGTGGAGTTGGCAAAGTGATATTTGGAAGCCGCTAGAGGGCTATGGTGAAAAAGGAAATATCCTCAGATGAAATCTGGAAAGAAGCTTTCTGAGAAACTGCTTAGTGTTCTGTTAATTCATCTCACAGAGTTACATCTGTATTTCGTGGACCTCTTTGCTAGCCTTATTTCTGTGGAATCTGAGAACAGATATTTCGGATCCCTTTGAATACGATAGCGCCAAAGGAAATATCCTCCGATAACAAAGAGAAAGAAGCTTTCTGAGAAACTTCTTTGTGTTCTGTGAAATCATCTCACAGAGTTACAGCTTTCCCCTCAAGAAGCCTTTCGCTAAGCCAGTTCTTGTGGAATTGGCAAACTGATATTTCGAAGCCCATAGAGGGCTACGGTGAAAAGGGAAATATCCTCAGATGAAATCTGGAAAGAAGCTTTCTGAGAAACTGCTTAGTGTTCTGTTAATTCATCTCACAGACGTACATCTGTATTTCATGGATCTCTTTGCTAGCCTTATTTCTGTGGAATCTGAGAACAGATATTTCGGATCCCTTTGAAGACCATAGGGCCAAACGAAATATCCTCCGATAACAAAGAGAAAGAAGCTTTCTGAGAAACTTCTTTGTGTTCTGTGAAATCATCTCACAGAGTTACAGCTTTCCCCTCAAGAAGCCTTTCGCTGAGACAGTTCTTGTGGAATTCGCAAAGTGATATTTGGAAGCCCATAGAGGGCTATGGTGAAAAAGGAAATATCCTTAGATGAAATCTGGAAAGAAGCTTTCTGAGAAACTGCTTAGTGTTCTGTTAATTCATCTCACAGAGTTACATCTGTATTTCGTGGATCTCTTTGCTAGCCTTATTTCTGTGGAATCTGAGAACAGATATTTCGGATCCCTTTGAAGACTATAGGGCCAAAGGGCATATCCTCCAATAACAAAGAGAATGAAGCTTTCTGAAAAACTTCTTTGTGTTCTGTGAAATCATCTCACAGAGTTTCAGCTTTCCCCTCAAGAAGCCTTTCGCTGATACAGTTCTTGTGGAATTGGCAAAGTGATATTTGGAAGCCCATAGAGGGCTATGGTGAAAAAGGAAATATCCACAGATGAAATCTGGAAAGAAGCTTTCTGAGAATCTGCTTAGTGTTCTGTTAATTCATCTCACAGAGTTACATCTGTATATCGTGGATCTCTTTGCTAGCCTTATTTCTGTGGAATCTGAGAACAGATATTTCGGATCCCTTTGAAGACTATGGGGCCAAAGGAAATATCCTCCGGTAACAAAGAGAAAGAAGCTTTCTGAGAAACTTCTCAGTGTTCTGTGAAATCATCTCACAGAGTTACAGCTTTCCCCTCAAGAAGCCTTTCGCTGAGACCGTTCTTGTGGAATTGGCAAAGTGATATTTGGAAGCCCATAGAGGGCTATGGTGAAAAAGGAAATATCCTCCGATGAAATCTGGAAAGAAGGTTTCTGAGAATCTGCTTAGTGTTCTGTTAATTCATCTCACAGAGTTACATCTGTATTTCGTGGATCTCTTTGCTAGCATTATTTCTGTGGAATCTGAGAACAGATATTTCGGATCTCTTTGAAGAGTATAGGGCCAAAGGGCATATCCTCCGATAACAAAGAGAAAGAAGCTTTCTGAAAAACTTCTTCGTGTTCTGTGAAATCATCTCACAGAGTTACAGCTTTACACTCAAGAAGCCTTTCGCTAAGACAGTTCTTGTGGAATTGGCAAAGTGATATTTGAAAGCCCATAGAGGGCTATGTTGAGAAAGGAAATATCCTCAGATGAAATCTGGAAAGAAGTTTCTGAGAAACTGCTTAGTGTTCTGTTAATTCATCTCACAGAGTTACATCTGTATTTCGTGGAACTCTTTGCTAGCCTTATTTCTGTGGAATCTGAGAACAGATATTTCGGTACCCTTTGAAGACGATAGGGCCAAAGGAAATATCCTCCGATAACAAAGAGAAAGAAGCTTTCTGAGAAACTTCTTTGTGTTCTGTGAAATCATCTCACAGAGTTAGAGCTTTCCCCTCAAGAAGCCTTTCGCTAAGACAGTTCTTGTGGAATTGGCAAAGTGATATTTGGAAGCCCCTAGAGGGCTATGGTGAAAAACTAAATATCCTCTGATGAAATCTGGAAAGAAGCTTTCTGAGAATCTGCTTAGTGTTCTGTTAATTCATCTCAGAGAGTTACATCTGTATTTCGTGGATCTCTTCGCTCGCCTTATTTCTGTGGTATCTGAGAACAGATATTTCGGATCCCTTTGAAGACTATAGGGCCAAAGGGAATATCCTCCGATAACAAAGAGAAAGAAGCTTTCTGAAAATCTTCTTTGTGTTCTGTGAAATCATCTCACAGAGTTACAGCTTTCCCCTCTAGAAGCCTTTCTCTAAGACAGTTCTTGTGGAATTGGCAAAGTGATATTTGGAAGCCCATAGAGGGCTATGGTGAAAAAGGAAATATCCTCAGAAGAAATCTGGAAAGAAGATTTCTGAGAAACTGCTTAGTGTTCTGTTAATTCATCTCACAGAGTTACATCTGTATTTCGTGGATCTCTTTGCTAGCCTTATTTCTGTGGAATCTGAGAACAGATATTTCGGATCCCTTCGAAGACTATAGGGCCAAAGGAAATATCCTCCGATAACAAAGAGAAAGAAGCTTTCTGAGAAACTTCTTTGTGTTCTGTGAAATCATCTCACAGAGTTACAGCTTTCCCCTCCAGAAGCCTTTCGCTAAGACAGTTCTTGTGGAATTGGCAAAGTGATATTTGGAAGCCCATAGAGGGCTGGGGTGAAAAAGGAAATATCCTCCGATGAAATCTGGAAAGAAGGTTTCTGAGAAACTGCTTAGTGTTCTGTTAATTCATCTCACAGACGTACATCTGTATTTCGTGGATCTCTTTGCTAGCCTTATTTCTGTGGAATCTGAGAACAGATATTTCGGATCCCTTTGAAGACCATAGGGCCAAAGGAAATATCCTCCGATAACAAAGAGAAAGAAGCTTTCTGAGAAACTTCTTTGTGTTCTGTGAAATCATCTCACAGAGTTACAGCTTTCCCCTCAAGAAGCCTTTCGCTGAGACAGTTCTTGTGGAATTCGCAAAGTGATATCTGGAAGCCCATAGAGGGCTATGGTGAAAAAGGAAATATCCTTAGATGAAATCTGGAAAGAAGCTTTCTGAGAATCTGCTTAGTGTTCTGTTAATTCATCTCACAGAGTTACATCTGTATTTCGTGGATCTCTTTGCTAGCCTTATTTCTGTGGAATCTGAGAACAGATATTGCGGATCTCTTTGAAGACTATCGGGCCAAAGGGCATATCCTCCAATAACAAAGAGAATGAAGATTTCTGAAAAACTTCTTTGTGTTCTGGGAAATCATCTCACAGAGTTTCAGCTTTCCCCTCAAGAAGCCTTTCGCTAAGACAGTTCTTGTGGAATTGGCAGAGTGATATTTGAAAGCCCATAGAGGGCTAAGTTGAGAAACGAAATATCCTCAGATGAAATCTGGAAAGAAGCTTTCTGAGAAACTGCTTAGTGTTCTGTTAATTCATCTCACAGAATTACATCTGTATTTCGTGAATCTCTTTGCTAGCCTTATTTCTGTGGAATCTGAGAACAGATATTTCGGATCCCTTTGAAGACTATAGGGCCAAAGGAAATATTCTCCGATAAAAAGAGAAAGAAGCTTTCTGAGAAACTTCTTTGTGTTCTGTGAAATCATCTCACAGAGTTACAGCTTTCCCCTCAAGAAGCCTTTCGCTAAGACAGTTCTTGTGGAATTGGCAAAGTGATATTTGGAAGCCCATAGCGGGCTATGGTGAAAAAGGAAATATCCTCTGATGAAATCTGGAAAGAAGCTTTCTGAGAATCTGCTTAGTGTTCTGTTAATTCATCTCACAGAGTTACATCTGTATTTCGTGGATCTCTTTGCTAGCCTTATTTCTGTGGAGTCTGAGAACAGATATTTCGGATCCCTTTGAAGACTATAGGGCCAAAGTAAATATCCTCTGATAACAAAGAGAAAGAAGCTTTCTGAAAAACTTCTTTGTGTTCTGTGAAATCATCTCACAGAGTTACAGCTTTCCCCTCAAGAAGCCTTTCGCTAAGACAGTTCTTGTGGAATTGGCAAAGTGATATTGGGAAGCCCATAGAGGGCTATGGTGAAAAAGGAAATATCCTCCGATGAAATCTGGAAAGAAGCTTTCTGAGAAACTGCTTAGTGTTCTGTTAATTCATCTCACAGGTTTTCATCCGTATTTCGTGGATCTCTTTGCTAGCCTTATTTCTGTGGAATCTGAGAACAGATATTTCGGATCCCTTTGAAGACGATAGGGCCAAAGGAAATATCCTCCGATAACAAAGAGTAAGAAGCTTTCTGAGAAACTTCTTTGTGTTCTGTGAAATCATCTCACAGAGTTTCAGCTTTCCCCTCAAGAAGCCTTTCGCTAAGACAGTTCTTGTGGAATTGGCAAAGTGATATTTGAAAGCCCATAGAGGGCTAAGTTGAGAAACGAAATATCCTCAGATGAAATCTGGAAAGAAGCTTTCTGGGAAACTGCTTAGTGTTCTGTTAATTCATCTCACAGAATTATATCTGTATTTCGTGGATCTCTTTGCTAGCCTTATTTCTGTGGAATCTGAGAACAGATATTTCGGATCCCTTTGAAGACTATAGGTCGAAAGGAAATATCCTCCGATAACAAAGAGAAAGAAGCTTTCTGAGAAACTTCTTTGTGTTCTGTGAAATCATCTCACAGAGTTTCAGCTTTCCCCTAAAGAAGCCTTTCGCTTAGACAGTTCTTGTGGAATTGGCAAAGTGATATTTGGAAGCCCATAGAGGGCTATGGTGAAAAAGGAAATATCCTCAGATGAAATCTGGAAAGAAGCTTTCTGAGAATCTGCTTAGTGTTCTGTTAATTCATCTCACAGAGTTACATCTGTATTTCGTGGATCTCTTTGCTAGCCTTATTTCTGTGGAATCTGAGAACAGATATTTCGGATCCCTTTGAAGACTATGGGGCCAAAGGAAATATCCTCCGGTAACAAAGAGAAAGAAGCTTTCTGAGAAACTTCTCAGTGTTCTGTGAAATCATCTCACAGAGTTACAGCTTTCCCCTCAAGAAGCCTTTCGCTGAGACAGTTCTTGTGGAATTGGCAAAGTGATATTTGAAAGCCCATAGAGGGCTAGGTTGAGAAAGGAAATATCCTCAGATGAAATCTGGAAAGAAGTTTCTGAGAAACTGCTTAGTGTTCTGTTAATTCATCTCACAGAGTTACATCTGTATTTCGTGGAACTCTTTGCTAGCCTTATTTCTGTGGAATCTGAGAACAGATATTTCGGTACCCTTTGAAGACGATAGGGCCAAAGGAAATATCCTCCGATAACAAAGAGAAAGAAGCTTTCTGAGAAACTTCTTTGTGTTCTGTGAAATCATCTCACAGAGTTAGAGCTTTCCCCTCAAGAAGCCTTTCGCTAAGACAGTTCTTGTGGAATTGGCAAAGTGATATTTGGAAGCCCCTAGAGGGCTATGGTGAAAAACTAAATATCCTCTGATGAAATCTGGAAAGAAGCTTTCTGAGAATCTGATTAGTGTTCTGTTAATTCATCTCAGAGAGTTACATCTGTATTTCGTGGATCTCTTCGCTCGCCTTATTTCTGTGGTATCTGAGAACAGATATTTCGGATCCCTTTGAAGACTATAGGGCCAAAGGGAATATCCTCCGATAACAAAGAGAAAGAAGCTTTCTGAAAATCTTCTTTGTGTTCTGTGAAATCATCTCACAGAGTTACAGCTTTCCCCTCAAGAAGCCTTTCGCTGAGACAGTTCTTCTGGAATTGGCAAAGTGATATTTGGAAGCCCATAGAGGGCTATGTTGAAAAAGGAAATATCCTCCGATGAAATCTGGAAAGAAGGTTTCTGAGAAACTGCTTAGTGTTCTGTTAATTCATCTCACATAGTTACATCTGTATTTCGTGGATCTCTTTGCTAGCCTTATTTCTGTGGAATCTGAGAGCAGATATTTCGGATCCCTTTGAAGACCATAGGGCCAAAGGAAATATCCTCCGATAACAAAGAGAAAGAAGCTTTCTGAGAAACTTCTTTGTGTTCTGTGACATCATCTCACAGAGTTACAGCTTTCCCCTCAAGAAGCCTTTCGCTGAGGCAGTTCTTGTGGAATTCGCAAAGTGATATTTGGAACCCCATAGAGGGCTATGGTGAAAAAGGAAATATCCTCAGATGAAATCTGGAAAGAAGCTTTCTGAGAATCTGCTTAGTGTTCTGTTAATTCATCTCACAGTGTTACATCTGTATTTCGTGGATCTCTTTGCTAGCCTTATTTCTGTGGAATCTGAGAACAGATATTGCTGATCCCTTTGAAGACTATAGGGCCAAAGGGCATATCCTCCGATAACAAAGAGAATGAAGCTTTCTGAAAAACTTCTTTGTGTTCTGTGAAATCATCTCACAGAGTTACAGCTTTCCCCTCAAGAGGCCTTTCGCTAAGACAGTTCTTTTGGAATTGGCAAAGTGATATTTGAAAGCCCATTGAGGGCTAAGTTGAGAAACGAAATATTCTCTGATGAAATCTGGAAAGAAGCTTTCTGAGAATCTGCTTAGTGTTCTGTTAATTCATCTCACAGAGTTACAACTGTATTTCGTGGATCTCTTTGCTAGCCTTATTTCTGTGGAGTCTGAGAACAGATATTTCGGATCCCTTTGAAGACTATAGGGCCAAAGGAAATATCCTCTGATAACAAAGAGAAAGAAGCTTTCTGAAAAACTTCTTTGTGTTCTGTGAAATCATCTCACAGAGTTACAGCTTTCCGCTCAAGAAGCCTTTCGCTAAGACAGTTCTTGTGGAATTGGCAAAGTGATATTGGGAAGCCCATAGAGGGCTATGGTGAAAAAGGAAATATCCTCCGATGAAATCTGGAAAGAAGCTTTCTGAGAAACTGCTTAGTGTTCTGTTAGTTCATCTCACAGAGTTTCATCTGTATTTCGTGGATCTCTTTGCTAGCCTTATTTCTGTGGAATCTGAGAACAGATATTTCGGATCCCTTTGAAGACGATAGGGCCAAAGGAAATATCCTCCGATAACAAAGAGAAAGAAACTTTATGAGAAACTTCTTTGTGTTCTGTGAAATCATCTCACAGAGTTACAGCTTTCCGCTCAAGAAGCCTTTCGCTAAGACAGTTCTTGTGGAATTGGCAAAGTGATATTTGGAAGCCCATAGAGGGCAACGGTGAAAAAGGAAATATACTCAGATGAAATCTGGAAAGAAGGTTTCTGAGAATCTGCTTAGTGTTCTGTTAATTTATCTCACAGAGTTACATCTGTATTTCGTGGATCTCTTTGCTAGCCTTATTTCTGTGGAATCTGAGAACAGATATTTCGGATCCCTTTGAAGACTATAGGGCCAAAGGAAATATCCTCCGGTAACAAAGAGAAAGAAGCTTTCTGAGAAACTTCTCAGTGTTCTGTGAAATCATCTCACAGAGTTACAGCTTTCCCCTCAAGAAGCCTTTCGCTAAGACAGTTCTTGGGGAATTGGCAAAGTGATATTGGGAAGCCCATAGAGGGCTATGGTGAAAAAGGAAATATCCTCAGATGAAATCTGGAAAGAAGCTTTCTGAGAAACTGCTTAGTGTTCTGTTAATTCATCTCACAGTGTTACATCTGTATTTCGAGGATCTCTTTGCTAGCCTTATTTCTGTGGAATCTGAGAACAGATATTTCGGATCGCTTTGAAGACCATAGGGCCAAAGGAAATATCCTCCGATAACAAACAGGAAGAAGCTTTCTGAGAAACTTCTTTGTGTTCTGTGAAATTATCTCACAGAGTTACAGCTTTACCCTCAAGAAGCCTTTCGATAAGACAGTTTTTGTGGAATTGGCAAAGTGATATTTGAAAGCCCATAGAGGGCTATGTTGAGAAAGGAAATATCCTCAGATGAAATCTGGAAAGAAGCTTTCTGAGAAACTGCTTAGTGTTCTGTTAATTCATCTCACAGAGTTACATCTGTAATTCGTGGATCTCTTTGCTAGCCTTATTTCTGTGGAATCTGAGAACAGATATTTCGGATCCCATTGAAGACTATAGGGCCAAAGGAAATATCCTTCGATAACAAAGAGAAAGAAGCTTTCTGAGAAACTTCTTTGTGTTCTGTGAAATCCTCTCACAGAGTTACAGCTTTCCCCTGAAGAAGCCTTTCGCTAAGAGAGTTCTTGTGGAATTGGCAAAGTGATATTTGGAAGCCCATAGAGGGCTATGGTGAAAAAGGAAATATCCTCAGATGAAATCTGGAAAGAAGTTTTCGGAGAAACTGCTTAGTGTTCTGTTAATTCATCTCACAGAGTTACAACTGTATTTCGTGGATCTCTTTGCTAGCCTTATTTCTGTGGAATCTGAGAACAGATATTTCGAATCCCTTTGAAGACAACAGGGCAAAAGGAAATATCCTCCGATAACAAAGAGAAAGAAGCTTTCTGAGAAACTTCTTTGTGTTCTGTGAAATCATCTCACAGAGTTACAGCTTTCCCCACAAGAAGACTTTCGCTAAGACAGTTCTTTTGGAGTTGGCAAAGTGATATTTGGAATCCCATAGAGGGCTATGGTGAAAAAGGAAATATCCTCAGATGAAATCTGGAAAGAAGCTTTCTGAGAAACTGCTTAGTGTTCTGTTAATTCATCTCACAGAGTTACATCTGTATTTCGTGGATCTCTTTGCTAGCCTTATTTCTGTGGAATCTGAGAACAGATATTTCGGATCCCTTTGAAGACTATAGGGCCAAAGGAAATATCCTTCGATAACAAAGAGAAAGAAGCTTTCTGAGAAACTTCTTTGTGTTTTGTGAAATCATCTCACAGAGTTACAGCTTTCCCCTCAAGAAGCCTTTCGCTAAGACAGTTCTTGTGGAATTGGAAAAGTGATATTTGGAAGCCCATAGAGGGCTAGGGTGAGAAAGGAAATATCCTCAGATGAAATCTGGAAAGAAGCTTTCTGAGAATCTGCTTAGTGTTTTGTTAATTCATCTCACAGAGTTACATCTGTATTTCGTGGATCGCTTTGCTAGCCTTATTTCTGTGGAATCTGAGAACAGATATTTCGGATCCCTTTGAAGACTACAGGGCCAAAGGAAATATCCTCCGATAACAAAGAGAAAGAAGCTTTCTGATAAACTTCTTTGTGTTCTGTGAAATCATCTCACAGAGTTACAGCTTGAGCCTCAAGAAGCCTTTCGCTAAGACAGTTCTTGTGGAATTGGCAAAGTGATATTTGGAAGCCAATAGAGGGCTATGTTGAAAAAGGAAATATCCTCAGATGAAATCTGGAAAGAAGCTTTCTGAGAATCTGCTTAGTGTTCTGTCAATTCATCTCACAGAGTTACATCTGTATTTCGTGGATCTCTTTGCTAGCCTTATTTCTGTGGAATCTGAGAACAGATATTTCGGATCCCTTTGAAGAGTATAGGGCCAAAGGAAATATCCTACGATAACAAAGAGAAAGAAGCTTTCTGAAAAACTTATTTGTGTTCTGTGAAATCATCTCACAGAGTTACAGCTTTCCCCTCAAGAAGCCTTTCGCTAAGACAGTTCTTGTGGAATTGGCAAAGTGATATTTGGAAGCCCATAGAGGGCTAGGGTGAAAAAGGAAATATCCTCAGATGAAGTCTGGAAAGAAGCTTTCTGAGAAACTGCTTAGTGTTCTGTTAATTCATCTCACAGAGTTACATCTGTATTTCTTGGATCTCTTTGCTAGTCTTATATTTGTGGAATCTGAGAACAGATATTTCGGATCCCTTTGAAGACTATAGGGCCAAAGGAAATATCCTCCGATAACAAAGAGAAAGAAGCTTTCTGAGAAACTTCTTTGATCTGTGAAATCATCTCACAGAGTTACAGCTTTCCCCTCATGAAGCCTTTCGTTAAGACAGTTCTTGTGGAATTGGCAAAGTGATATTTCGAAGCCCATAGTGGGCTATGGTGAAAAAGGAAATATCCTCAGATGAAATCTGGAAAGAAGCTTTCTGAGAATCTGCTTAGTGTTCTGTTAATTCATCTCACAGAGTTACATCTGTATTTCGTGGATCTCTTTGCTAGCCTTATTTCTGTGGAATCTGAGAACAGATATTTCGGATCCCTTTGAAGACTATAGGGCCAAACGAAATATCGTCCGATAACAAAGAGAAAGAAGCTTTCTGAGAAACTTCTTTGTGTTCTGTGAAATCACCTCACAGAGTTACAGCTTTCCCCTCAAGAAGCCTTTCGCTAAGACAGTTCTTGGGGAATTGGCAAAGTGATATTGCGAAGCCCATAGAGGGCTATAGTGAAAAAGGAAATATCCTCCGATGAAATCTGGAAAGAAGCTTTCTGAGAAACTGCTTGGTGTTCTTTTAATTCATCTCACAGAGTTACATCTGTATTTCGTGGATCTCTTTGCTAGCCTTATTTCTGTGGAATCTGAGAATAGATATTTCGGATCCCTTTGAAGACTATAGGGCCAAAGGAAATATCCTCCGATAACAAAGAGAAAGAAGCTTTCTTAGAAACTTCTTTGTGTTCTGTGAAATCATCTCACAGAGTTACAGCTTTCCCCTCAAGAAGCCTTTAGCTAAAACAGTTCTTGTGGAGTTGGCAAAGTGATATTTGGAAGCCGCTAGAGGGCTATGGTGAAAAAGGAAATATCCTCAGATGAAATCTGGAAAGAAGCTTTCTGAGAAACTGCTTAGTGTTCTGTTAATTCATCTCACAGAGTTACATCTGTATTTCGTGGACCTCTTTGCTAGCCTTATTTCTGTGGAATCTGAGAACAGATATTTCGGATCCCTTTGAATACGATAGCGCCAAAGGAAATATCCTCCGATAACAAAGAGAAAGAAGCTTTCTGAGAAACTTCTTTGTGTTCTGTGAAATCATCTCACAGAGTTACAGCTTTCCCCTCAAGAAGCCTTTCGCTAAGCCAGTTCTTGTGGAATTGGCAAACTGATATTTCGAAGCCCATAGAGGGCTACGGTGAAAAGGGAAATATCCTCAGATGAAATCTGGAAAGAAGCTTTCTGAGAAACTGCTTAGTGTTCTGTTAATTCATCTCACAGACGTACATCTGTATTTCATGGATCTCTTTGCTAGCCTTATTTCTGTGGAATCTGAGAACAGATATTTCGGATCCCTTTGAAGACCATAGGGCCAAACGAAATATCCTCCGATAACAAAGAGAAAGAAGCTTTCTGAGAAACTTCTTTGTGTTCTGTGAAATCATCTCACAGAGTTACAGCTTTCCCCTCAAGAAGCCTTTCGCTGAGACAGTTCTTGTGGAATTCGCAAAGTGATATTTGGAAGCCCATAGAGGGCTATGGTGAAAAAGGAAATATCCTTAGATGAAATCTGGAAAGAAGCTTTCTGAGAAACTGCTTAGTGTTCTGTTAATTCATCTCACAGTGTTACATCTGTATTTCGTGGATCTCTTTGCTAGCCTTATTTCTGTGGAATCTGAGAACAGATATTTCGGATCCCTTTGAAGACTATAGGGCCAAAGGGCATATCCTCCAATAACAAAGAGAATGAAGCTTTCTGAAAAACTTCTTTGTGTTCTGTGAAATCATCTCACAGAGTTTCAGCTTTCCCCTCAAGAAGCCTTTCGCTGATACAGTTCTTGTGGAATTGGCAAAGTGATATTTGGAAGCCCATAGAGGGCTATGGTGAAAAAGGAAATATCCACAGATGAAATCTGGAAAGAAGCTTTCTGAGAATCTGCTTAGTGTTCTGTTAATTCATCTCACAGAGTTACATCTGTATATCGTGGATCTCTTTGCTAGCCTTATTTCTGTGGAATCTGAGAACAGATATTTCGGATCCCTTTGAAGACTATGGGGCCAAAGGAAATATCCTCCGGTAACAAAGAGAAAGAAGCTTTCTGAGAAACTTCTCAGTGTTCTGTGAAATCATCTCACAGAGTTACAGCTTTCCCCTCAAGAAGCCTTTCGCTGAGACCGTTCTTGTGGAATTGGCAAAGTGATATTTGGAAGCCCATAGAGGGCTATGGTGAAAAAGGAAATATCCTCCGATGAAATCTGGAAAGAAGGTTTCTGAGAATCTGCTTAGTGTTCTGTTAATTCATCTCACAGAGTTACATCTGTATTTCGTGGATCTCTTTGCTAGCATTATTTCTGTGGAATCTGAGAACAGATATTTCGGATCTCTTTGAAGAGTATAGGGCCAAAGGGCATATCCTCCGATAACAAAGAGAAAGAAGCTTTCTGAAAAACTTCTTCGTGTTCTGTGAAATCATCTCACAGAGTTACAGCTTTACACTCAAGAAGCCTTTCGCTAAGACAGTTCTTGTGGAATTGGCAAAGTGATATTTGAAAGCCCATAGAGGGCTATGTTGAGAAAGGAAATATCCTCAGATGAAATCTGGAAAGAAGTTTCTGAGAAACTGCTTAGTGTTCTGTTAATTCATCTCACAGAGTTACATCTGTATTTCGTGGAACTCTTTGCTAGCCTTATTTCTGTGGAATCTGAGAACAGATATTTCGGTACCCTTTGAAGACGATAGGGCCAAAGGAAATATCCTCCGATAACAAAGAGAAAGAAGCTTTCTGAGAAACTTCTTTGTGTTCTGTGAAATCATCTCACAGAGTTAGAGCTTTCCCCTCAAGAAGCCTTTCGCTAAGACAGTTCTTGTGGAATTGGCAAAGTGATATTTGGAAGCCCCTAGAGGGCTATGGTGAAAAACTAAATATCCTCTGATGAAATCTGGAAAGAAGCTTTCTGAGAATCTGCTTAGTGTTCTGTTAATTCATCTCAGAGAGTTACATCTGTATTTCGTGGATCTCTTCGCTCGCCTTATTTCTGTGGTATCTGAGAACAGATATTTCGGATCCCTTTGAAGACTATAGGGCCAAAGGGAATATCCTCCGATAACAAAGAGAAAGAAGCTTTCTGAAAATCTTCTTTGTGTTCTGTGAAATCATCTCACAGAGTTACACCTTTCCCCTCTAGAAGCCTTTCTCTAAGACAGTTCTTGTGGAATTGGCAAAGTGATATTTGGAAGCCCATAGAGGGCTATGGTGAAAAAGGAAATATCCTCAGAAGAAATCTGGAAAGAAGATTTCTGAGAAACTGCTTAGTGTTCTGTTAATTCATCTCACAGAGTTACATCTGTATTTCGTGGATCTCTTTGCTAGCCTTATTTCTGTGGAATCTGAGAACAGATATTTCGGATCCCTTCGAAGACTATAGGGCCAAAGGAAATATCCTCCGATAACAAAGAGAAAGAAGCTTTCTGAGAAACTTCTTTGTGTTCTGTGAAATCATCTCACAGAGTTACAGCTTTCCCCTCCAGAAGCCTTTCGCTAAGACAGTTCTTGTGGAATTGGCAAAGTGATATTTGGAAGCCCATAGAGGGCTGGGGTGAAAAAGGAAATATCCTCCGATGAAATCTGGAAAGAAGGTTTCTGAGAAACTGCTTAGTGTTCTGTTAATTCATCTCACAGACGTACATCTGTATTTCGTGGATCTCTTTGCTAGCCTTATTTCTGTGGAATCTGAGAACAGATATTTCGGATCCCTTTGAAGACCATAGGGCCAAAGGAAATATCCTCCGATAACAAAGAGAAAGAAGCTTTCTGAGAAACTTCTTTGTGTTCTGTGAAATCATCTCACAGAGTTACAGCTTTCCCCTCAAGAAGCCTTTCGCTGAGACAGTTCTTGTGGAAT
The DNA here is from genome assembly GCF_037993035.2 of Macaca fascicularis. NCBI lineage: Eukaryota > Metazoa > Chordata > Mammalia > Primates > Cercopithecidae > Macaca > Macaca fascicularis. The sequence goes on from NC_088389.1 coordinate 33,025,984, forward strand.
TCGCAAAGTGATATCTGGAAGCCCATAGAGGGCTATGGTGAAAAAGGAAATATCCTTAGATGAAATCTGGAAAGAAGCTTTCTGAGAATCTGCTTAGTGTTCTGTTAATTCATCTCACAGAGTTACATCTGTATTTCGTGGATCTCTTTGCTAGCCTTATTTCTGTGGAATCTGAGAACAGATATTGCGGATCTCTTTGAAGACTATCGGGCCAAAGGGCATATCCTCCAATAACAAAGAGAATGAAGATTTCTGAAAAACTTCTTTGTGTTCTGGGAAATCATCTCACAGAGTTTCAGCTTTCCCCTCAAGAAGCCTTTCGCTAAGACAGTTCTTGTGGAATTGGCAGAGTGATATTTGAAAGCCCATAGAGGGCTAAGTTGAGAAACGAAATATCCTCAGATGAAATCTGGAAAGAAGCTTTCTGAGAAACTGCTTAGTGTTCTGTTAATTCATCTCACAGAATTACATCTGTATTTCGTGAATCTCTTTGCTAGCCTTATTTCTGTGGAATCTGAGAACAGATATTTCGGATCCCTTTGAAGACTATAGGGCCAAAGGAAATATTCTCCGATAAAAAGAGAAAGAAGCTTTCTGAGAAACTTCTTTGTGTTCTGTGAAATCATCTCACAGAGTTACAGCTTTCCCCTCAAGAAGCCTTTCGCTAAGACAGTTCTTGTGGAATTGGCAAAGTGATATTTGGAAGCCCATAGCGGGCTATGGTGAAAAAGGAAATATCCTCTGATGAAATCTGGAAAGAAGCTTTCTGAGAATCTGCTTAGTGTTCTGTTAATTCATCTCACAGAGTTACATCTGTATTTCGTGGATCTCTTTGCTAGCCTTATTTCTGTGGAGTCTGAGAACAGATATTTCGGATCCCTTTGAAGACTATAGGGCCAAAGTAAATATCCTCTGATAACAAAGAGAAAGAAGCTTTCTGAAAAACTTCTTTGTGTTCTGTGAAATCATCTCACAGAGTTACAGCTTTCCCCTCAAGAAGCCTTTCGCTAAGACAGTTCTTGTGGAATTGGCAAAGTGATATTGGGAAGCCCATAGAGGGCTATGGTGAAAAAGGAAATATCCTCCGATGAAATCTGGAAAGAAGCTTTCTGAGAAACTGCTTAGTGTTCTGTTAATTCATCTCACAGGTTTTCATCCGTATTTCGTGGATCTCTTTGCTAGCCTTATTTCTGTGGAATCTGAGAACAGATATTTCGGATCCCTTTGAAGACGATAGGGCCAAAGGAAATATCCTCCGATAACAAAGAGTAAGAAGCTTTCTGAGAAACTTCTTTGTGTTCTGTGAAATCATCTCACAGAGTTTCAGCTTTCCCCTCAAGAAGCCTTTCGCTAAGACAGTTCTTGTGGAATTGGCAAAGTGATATTTGAAAGCCCATAGAGGGCTAAGTTGAGAAACGAAATATCCTCAGATGAAATCTGGAAAGAAGCTTTCTGGGAAACTGCTTAGTGTTCTGTTAATTCATCTCACAGAATTATATCTGTATTTCGTGGATCTCTTTGCTAGCCTTATTTCTGTGGAATCTGAGAACAGATATTTCGGATCCCTTTGAAGACTATAGGTCGAAAGGAAATATCCTCCGATAACAAAGAGAAAGAAGCTTTCTGAGAAACTTCTTTGTGTTCTGTGAAATCATCTCACAGAGTTTCAGCTTTCCCCTAAAGAAGCCTTTCGCTTAGACAGTTCTTGTGGAATTGGCAAAGTGATATTTGGAAGCCCATAGAGGGCTATGGTGAAAAAGGAAATATCCTCAGATGAAATCTGGAAAGAAGCTTTCTGAGAATCTGCTTAGTGTTCTGTTAATTCATCTCACAGAGTTACATCTGTATTTCGTGGATCTCTTTGCTAGCCTTATTTCTGTGGAATCTGAGAACAGATATTTCGGATCCCTTTGAAGACTATGGGGCCAAAGGAAATATCCTCCGGTAACAAAGAGAAAGAAGCTTTCTGAGAAACTTCTCAGTGTTCTCTGAAATCATCTCACAGAGTTACAGCTTTCCCCTCAAGAAGCCTTTCGCTGAGACAGTTCTTGTGGAATTGGCAAAGTGATATTTGGAAGCCCATAGAGGGCTATGCTGAAAAAGGAAATATCCTCAGATGAAATCTGGAAAGAAGCTTTCTGAGAATCTGCTTAGTGTTCTGTTAATTCATCTCACAGAGTTACATCTGTATTTCGTGGATCTCTTTGCTAGCATTATTTCTGTGGAATCTGAGAACAGATATTTCGGATCTCTTTGAAGAGTATAGGGCCAAAGGGCATATCCTCCGATAACAAAGACAAAGAAGCTTTCTGAAAAACTTCTTTGTGTTCTGTGAAATCATCTCACAGAGTTACAGCTTTCCCTTCAAGAAGCCTTTCGCTAAGACAGTTCTTGTGGAATTGGCAAAGTGATATTTGAAAGCCCATAGAGGGCTAGGTTGAGAAAGGAAATATCCTCAGATGAAATCTGGAAAGAAGTTTCTGAGAAACTGCTTAGTGTTCTGTTAATTCATCTCACAGAGTTACATCTGTATTTCGTGGAACTCTTTGCTAGCCTTATTTCTGTGGAATCTGAGAACAGATATTTCGGTACCCTTTGAAGACGATAGGGCCAAAGGAAATATCCTCCGATAACAAAGAGAAAGAAGCTTTCTGAGAAACTTCTTTGTGTTCTGTGAAATCATCTCACAGAGTTAGAGCTTTCCCCTCAAGAAGCCTTTCGCTAAGACAGTTCTTGTGGAATTGGCAAAGTGATATTTGGAAGCCCCTAGAGGGCTATGGTGAAAAACTAAATATCCTCTGATGAAATCTGGAAAGAAGCTTTCTGAGAATCTGATTAGTGTTCTGTTAATTCATCTCAGAGAGTTACATCTGTATTTCGTGGATCTCTTCGCTCGCCTTATTTCTCTGGTATCTGAGAACAGATATTTCGGATCCCTTTGAAGACTATAGGGCCAAAGGGAATATCCTCCGATAACAAAGAGAAAGAAGCTTTCTGAAAATCTTCTTTGTGTTCTGTGAAATCATCTCACAGAGTTACAGCTTTCCCCTCAAGAAGCCTTTCGCTAAGACAGTTCTTGGGGAATTGGCAAAGTGATATTTGGAAGCCCATAGAGGGCTATGGTGAAAAAGGAAATATCCTCAGATGAAATCTGGAAAGAAGCTTTCTGAGAAACTGCTTAGTGTTCTGTTAATTCATCTCACAGTGTTACATCTGTATTTCGAGGATCTCTTTGCTAGCCTTATTTCTGTTGAATCTGAGAACAGATATTTCGGATCGCTTTGAAGACCATAGGGCCAAAGGAAATATCCTCCGATAACAAACAGGAAGAAGCTTTCTGAGAAACTTCTTTGTGTTCTGTGAAATTATCTCACAGAGTTACAGCTTTCCCCTCAAGAAGCCTTTCGATAAGACAGTTTTTGTGGAATTGGCAAAGTGATATTTGAAAACCCACAGAGGGCTATGTTGAGAAAGGAAATATCCTCAGATGAAATCTGGAAAGAAGCTTTCTGAGAAACTGCTTAGTGTTCTGTTAATTCATCTCACAGAGTTACATCTGTAATTCGTGGTTCTCTTTGCTAGCCTTATTTCTGTGGAATCTGAGAACAGATATTTCGGATCCCATTGAAGACTATAGGGCCAAAGGAAATATCCTTCGATAACAAAGAGAAAGAAGCTTTCTGAGAAACTTCTTTGTGTTCTGTGAAATCCTCTCACAGAGTTACAGCTTTCCCCTGAAGAAGCCTTTCGCTAAGAGAGTTCTTGTGGAATTGGCAAAGTGATATTTGGAAGCCCATAGAGGGCTATGGTGAAAAAGGAAATATCCTCAGATGAAATCTGGAAAGAAGTTTTCGGAGAAACTGCTTAGTGTTCTGTTAATTCATCTCACAGAGTTACAACTGTATTTCGTGGATCTCTTTGCTAGCCTTATTTCTGTGGAATCTGAGAACAGATATTTCGAATCCCTTTGAAGACAACAGGGCAAAAGGAAATATCCTCCGATAACAAAGAGAAAGAAGCTTTCTGAGAAACTTCTTTGTGTTCTGTGAAATCATCTCACAGAGTTACAGCTTTCCCCACAAGAAGACTTTCGCTAAGACAGTTCTTTTGGAGTTGGCAAAGTGATATTTGGAATCCCATAGAGGGCTATGGTGAAAAAGGAAATATCCTCAGATGAAATCTGGAAAGAAGCTTTCTGAGAAACTGCTTAGTGTTCTGTTAATTCATCTCACAGAGTTACATCTGTATTTCGTGGATCTCTTTGCTAGCCTTATTTCTGTGGAATCTGAGAACAGATATTTCGGATCCCTTTGAAGACTATAGGGCCAAAGGAAATATCTTTCGATAACAAAGAGAAAGAAGCTTTCTGAGAAACTTCTTTGTGTTTTGTGAAATCATCTCACAGAGTTACAGCTTTCCCCTCAAGAAGCCTTTCGCTAAGACAGTTCTTGTGGAATTGGCAAAGTGATATTTGGAAGCCCATAGAGGGCTAGGGTGAGAAAGGAAATATCCTCAGATGAAATCTGGAAAGAAGCTTTCTGAGAATCTGCTTAGTGTTTTGTTAATTCATCTCACAGAGTTACATCTGTATTTCGTGGATCGCTTTGCTAGCCTTATTTCTGTGGAATCTGAGAACAGATATTTCGGATCCCTTTGAAGACTATAGGGCCAAAGGAAATATCCTCCGATAACAAAGAGAAAGAAGCTTTCTGATAAACTTCTTTGTGTTCTGTGAAATCATCTCACAGAGTTACAGCTTGAGCCTCAAGAAGCCTTTCGCTAAGACAGTTCTTGTGGAATTGGCAAAGTGATATTTGGAAGCCAATAGAGGGCTATGTTGAAAAAGGAAATATCCTCAGATGAAATCTGGAAAGAAGCTTTCTGAGAATCTGCTTAGTGTTCTGTCAATTCATCTCACAGAGTTACATCTGTATTTCGTGGATCTCTTTGCTAGCCTTATTTCTGTGGAATCTGAGAACAGATATTTCGGATCCCTTTGAAGAGTATAGGGCCAAAGGAAATATCCTACGATAACAAAGAGAAAGAAGCTTTCTGAAAAACTTATTTGTGTTCTGTGAAATCATCTCACAGAGTTACAGCTTTCCCCTCAAGAAGCCTTTCGCTAAGACAGTTCTTGTGGAATTGGCAAAGTGATATTTGGAAGCCCATAGAGGGCTAGGGTGAAAAAGAAAATATCCTCAGATGAAGTCTGGAAAGAAGCTTTCTGAGAAACTGCTTAGTGTTCTGTTAATTCATCTCACAGAGTTACATCTGTATTTCTTGGATCTCTTTGCTAGTCTTATATTTGTGGAATCTGAGAACAGATATTTCGGATCCCTTTGAAGACTATAGGGCCAAAGGAAATATCCTCCGATAACAAAGAGAAAGAAGCTTTCTGAGAAACTTCTTTGTTCTGTGAAATCATCTCACAGAGTTACAGCTTTCCCCTCATGAAGCCTTTCCTTAAGACAGTTCTTGTGGAATTGGCAAAGTGATATTTCGAAGCCCATAGTGGGCTATGGTGAAAAAGGAAATATCCTCAGATGAAATCTGGAAAGAAGCTTTCTGAGAATCTGCTTAGTGTTCTGTTAATTCATCTCACAGAGTTACATCTGTATTTCCTGGATCTCTTTGCTAGCCTTATTTCTGTGGAATCTGAGAACAGATATTTCGGATCCCTTTGAAGACTATAGGGCCAAAGGAAATATCCTCTGATAAGAAAGAGAAAGAAGCTTTCTGAAAAACTTCTTTGTGTTCTGTGAAATCATCTCACAGAGTTACAGCTTTCTCCTCAAGAAGCCTTTCGCTAAGACAGTTCTTGTGGAATTGGCAAAGTGATATTTTGAAGCCCCTAGAGGGCTATGGTGAAAAAGGAAATATCCTCAGATGAAATCTGGGAAGAAGATTTCTGAGAAACTGCTTAGTGTTCTGTTAATTCATCTCACAGAGTTACATCTGTATATCGTGGATCTCTTTGCTAGCCTTATTTCTGTGGAATCTGAGAACAGATATTTCGGATCCCTTTGAAGACTATAGGGCCAAACGAAATATCGTCCGATAACAAAGAGAAAGAAGCTTTCTGAGAAACTTCTTTGTGTTCTGTGAAATCACCTCACAGAGTTACAGCTTTCCCCTCAAGAAGCCTTTCGCTAAGACAGTTCTTGGGGAATTGGCAAAGTGATATTGCGAAGCCCATAGAGGGCTATAGTGAAAAAGGAAATATCCTCCGATGAAATCTGGAAAGAAGCTTTCTGAGAAACTGCTTGGTGTTCTTTTAATTCATCTCACAGAGTTACATCTGTATTTCGTGGATCTCTTTGCTAGCCTTATTTCTGTGGAATCTGAGAATAGATATTTCGGATCCCTTTGAAGACTATAGGGCCAAAGGAAATATCCTCCGATAACAAAGAGAAAGAAGCTTTCTTAGAAACTTCTTTGTGTTCTGTGAAATCATCTCACAGAGTTACAGCTTTCCCCTCAAGAAGCCTTTAGCTAAAACAGTTCTTGTGGAGTTGTCAAAGTGATATTTGGAAGCCGCTAGAGGGCTATGGTGAAAAAGGAAATATCCTCAGATGAAATCTGGAAAGAAGCTTTCTGAGAAACTGCTTAGTGTTCTGTTAATTCATCTCACAGAGTTACATCTGTATTTCGTGGACCTCTTTGCTAGCCTTATTTCTGTGGAATCTGAGAACAGATATTTCGGATCCCTTTGAATACGATAGCGCCAAAGGAAATATCCTCCGATAACAAAGAGAAAGAAGCTTTCTGAGAAACTTCTTTGTGTTCTGTGAAATCATCTCACAGAGTTACAGCTTTCCCCTCAAGAAGCCTTTCGCTAAGCCAGTTCTTGTGGAATTGGCAAACTGATATTTCGAAGCCCATAGAGGGCTACGGTGAAAAGGGAAATATCCTCAGATGAAATCTGGAAAGAAGCTTTCTGAGAAACTGCTTAGTGTTCTGTTAATTCATCTCACAGACGTACATCTGTATTTCATGGATCTCTTTGCTAGCCTTATTTCTGTGGAATCTGAGAACAGATATTTCGGATCCCTTTGAAGACCATAGGGCCAAACGAAATATCCTCCGATAACAAAGAGAAAGAAGCTTTCTGAGAAACTTCTTTGTGTTCTGTGAAATCATCTCACAGAGTTACAGCTTTCCCCTCAAGAAGCCTTTCGCTGAGACAGTTCTTGTGGAATTCGCAAAGTGATATTTGGAAGCCCATAGAGGGCTATGGTGAAAAAGGAAATATCCTTAGATGAAATCTGGAAAGAAGCTTTCTGAGAAACTGCTTAGTGTTCTGTTAATTCATCTCACAGAGTTACATCTGTATTTCGTGGATCTCTTTGCTAGCCTTATTTCTGTGGAATCTGAGAACAGATATTGCGGATCCCTTTGAAGACTATAGGGCCAAAGGGCATATCCTCCAATAACAAAGAGAATGAAGCTTTCTGAAAAACTTCTTTGTGTTCTGTGAAATCATCTCACAGAGTTTCAGCTTTCCCCTCAAGAAGCCTTTCGCTGATACAGTTCTTGTGGAATTGGCAAAGTGATATTTGGAAGCCCATAGAGGGCTATGGTGAAAAAGGAAATATCCACAGATGAAATCTGGAAAGAAGCTTTCTGAGAATCTGCTTAGTGTTCTGTTAATTCATCTCACAGAGTTACATCTGTATATCGTGGATCTCTTTGCTAGCCTTATTTCTGTGGAATCTGAGAACAGATATTTCGGATCCCTTTGAAGACTATGGGGCCAAAGGAAATATCCTCCGGTAACAAAGAGAAAGAAGCTTTCTGAGAAACTTCTCAGTGTTCTGTGAAATCATCTCACAGAGTTACAGCTTTCCCCTCAAGAAGCCTTTCGCTGAGACCGTTCTTGTGGAATTGGCAAAGTGATATTTGGAAGCCCTTAGAGGGCTATGGTGAAAAAGGAAATATCCTCCGATGAAATCTGGAAAGAAGGTTTCTGAGAATCTGCTTAGTGTTCTGTTAATTCATCTCACAGAGTTACATCTGTATTTCGTGGATCTCTTTGCTAGCATTATTTCTGTGGAATCTGAGAACAGATATTTCGGATCTCTTTGAAGAGTATAGGGCCAAAGGGCATATCCTCCGATAACAAAGAGAAAGAAGCTTTCTGAAAAACTTCTTCGTGTTCTGTGAAATCATCTCACAGAGTTACAGCTTTACACTCAAGAAGCCTTTCGCTAAGACAGTTCTTGTGGAATTGGCAAAGTGATATTTGAAAGCCCATAGAGGGCTATGTTGAGAAAGGAAATATCCTCAGATGAAATCTGGAAAGAAGTTTCTGAGAAACTGCTTAGTGTTCTGTTAATTCATCTCACAGAGTTACATCTGTATTTCGTGGAACTCTTTGCTAGCCTTATTTCTGTGGAATCTGAGAACAGATATTTCGGTACCCTTTGAAGACGATAGGGCCAAAGGAAATATCCTCCGACAACAAAGAGAAAGAAGCTTTCTGAGAAACTTCTTTGTGTTCTGTGAAATCATCTCACAGAGTTAGAGCTTTCCCCTCAAGAAGCCTTTCGCTAAGACTGTTCTTGTGGAATTGGCAAAGTGATATTTGGAAGCCCCTAGAGGGCTATGGTGAAAAACTAAATATCCTCTGATGAAATCTGGAAAGAAGCTTTCTGAGAATCTGCTTAGTGTTCTGTTAATTCATCTCAGAGAGTTACATCTGTATTTCGTGGATCTCTTCGCTCGCCTTATTTCTGTGGTATCTGAGAACAGATATTTCGGATCCCTTTGAAGACTATAGGGCCAAAGGGAATATCCTCCGATAACAAAGAGAAAGAAGCTTTCTGAAAATCTTCTTTGTGTTCTGTGAAATCATCTCACAGAGTTACAGCTTTCCCCTCTAGAAGCCTTTCTCTAAGACAGTTCTTGTGGAATTGGCAAAGTGATATTTGGAAGCCCATAGAGGGCTATGGTGAAAAAGGAAATATCCTCAGAAGAAATCTGGAAAGAAGATTTCTGAGAAACTGCTTAGTGTTCTGTTAATTCATCTCACAGAGTTACATCTGTATTTCGTGGATCTCTTTGCTAGCCTTATTTCTGTGGAATCTGAGAACAGATATTTCGGATCCCTTCGAAGACTATAGGGCCAAAGGAAATATCCTCCGATAACAAAGAGAAACAAGCTTTCTCAGAAACTTCTTTGTGTTCTGTGAAATCATCTCACAGAGTTACAGCTTTCCCCTCCAGAAGCCTTTCGCTAAGACAGTTCTTGTGGAATTGGCAAAGTGATATTTGGAAGCCCATAGAGGGCTGGGGTGAAAAAGGAAATATCCTCCGATGAAATCTGGAAAGAAGCTTTCTGAGAAACTGCTTAGTGTTCTTTTAATTCATCTCACAGAGTTACATCTGTATTTCGTGGATCTCTTTGCTAGCCTTATTTCTGTGGAATCTGAGAATAGATATTTCGGATCCCTTTGAAGACTATAGGGCCAAAGGAAATATCCTCCGATAACAAAGAGAAAGAAGCTTTCTTAGAAACTTCTTTGTGTTCTGTGAAATCATCTCACAGAGTTACAGCTTTCCCCTCAAGAAGCCTTTAGCTAAAACAGTTCTTGTGGAGTTGGCAAAGTGATATTTGGAAGCCGCTAGAGGGCTATGGTGAAAAAGGAAATATCCTCAGATGAAATCTGGAAAGAAGCTTTCTGAGAAACTGCTTAGTGTTCTGTTAATTCATCTCACAGAGTTACATCTGTATTTCGTGGACCTCTTTGCTAGCCTTATTTCTGTGGAATCTGAGAACAGATATTTCGGATCCCTTTGAATACGATAGCGCCAAAGGAAATATCCTCCGATAACAAAGAGAAAGAAGCTTTCTGAGAAACTTCTTTGTGTTCTGTGAAATCATCTCACAGAGTTACAGCTTTCCCCTCAAGAAGCCTTTCGCTAAGCCAGTTCTTGTGGAATTGGCAAACTGATATTTCGAAGCCCATAGAGGGCTACGGTGAAAAGGGAAATATCCTCAGATGAAATCTGGAAAGAAGCTTTCTGAGAAACTGCTTAGTGTTCTGTTAATTCACCTCACAGACGTACATCTGTATTTCATGGATCTCTTTGCTAGCCTTATTTCTGTGGAATCTGAGAACAGATATTTCGGATCCCTTTGAAGACCATAGGGCCAAACGAAATATCCTCCGATAACAAAGAGAAAGAAGCTTTCTGAGAAACTTCTTTGTGTTCTGTGAAATCATCTCACAGAGTTACAGCTTTCCCCTCAAGAAGCCTTTCGCTGAGACAGTTCTTGTGGAATTCGCAAAGTGATATTTGGAAGCCCATAGAGGGCTATGGTGAAAAAGGAAATATCCTCCGATGAAATCTGGAAAGAAGCTTTCTGAGAAACTGCTTAGTGTTCTGTTAATTCATCTCACAGAGTTACATCTGTATTTCGTGGATCTCTTTGCTAGCCTTATTTCTGTGGAATCTGAGAACAGATATTGCGGATCCCTTTGAAGACTATAGGGCCAAAGGGCATATCCTCCAATAACAAAGAGAATGAAGCTTTCTGAAAAACTTCTTTGTGTTCTGTGAAATCATCTCACAGAGTTTCAGCTTTCCCCTCAAGAAGCCTTTCGCTGATACAGTTCTTGTGGATTTGGCAAAGTGATATTTGGAAGCCCATAGAGGGCTATGGTGAAAAAGGAAATATCCACAGATGAAATCTGGAGAGAAGCTTTCTGAGAATCTGCTTAGTGTTCTGTTAATTCATCTCACAGAGTTACATCTGTATATCGTGGATCTCTTTGCTAGCCTTATTTCTGTGGAATCTGAGAACAGATATTTCGGATCCCTTTGAAGACTATGGGGCCAAAGGAAATATCCTCCGGTAACAAAGAGAAAGAAGCTTTCTGAGAAACTTCTCAGTGTTCTGTGAAATCATCTCACAGAGTTACAGCTTTCCCCTCAAGAAGCCTTTCGCTGAGACAGTTCTTGTGGAATTGGCAAAGTGATATTTGGAAGCCCATAGAGGGCTATGGTGAAAAAGGAAATATCCTCCGATGAAATCTGGAAAGAAGGTTTCTGAGAATCTGCTTAGTGTTCTGTTAATTCATCTCACAGAGTTACATCTGTATTTCGTGGATCTCTTTGCTAGCATTATTTCTGTGGAATCTGAGAACAGATATTTCGGATCTCTTTGAAGAGTATAGGGCCAAAGGGCATATCCTCCGATAACAAAGAGAAAGAAGCTTTCTGAAAAACTTCTTCGTGTTCTGTGAAATCATCTCACAGAGTTACAGCTTTACACTCAAGAAGCCTTTCGCTAAGACAGTTCTTGTGGAATTGGCAAAGTGATATTTGAAAGCCCATAGAGGGCTATGTTGAGAAAGGAAATATCCTCAGATGAAATCTGGAAAGAAGTTTCTGAGAAACTGCTTAGTGTTCTGTTAATTCATCTCACAGAGTTACATCTGTATTTCGTGGAACTCTTTGCTAGCCTTATTTCTGTGGAATCTGAGAACAGATATTTCGGTACCCTTTGAACACGATAGGGCCAAAGGAAATATCCTCCGACAACAAAGAGAAAGAAGCTTTCTGAGAAACTTCTTTGTGTTCTGTGAAATCATCTCACAGAGTTAGAGCTTTCCCCTCAAGAAGCCTTTCGCTAAGACAGTTCTTGTGGAATTGGCAAAGTGATATTTGGAAGCCCCTAGAGGGCTATGGTGAAAAACTAAATATCCTCTGATGAAATCTGGAAAGAAGCTTTCTGAGAATCTGCTTAGTGTTCTGTTTATTCATCTCAGAGAGTTACATCTGTATTTCGTGGATCTCTTCGCTCGCCTTATTTCTGTGGTATCTGAGAACAGATATTTCGGATCCCTTTGAAGACTATAGGGCCAAAGGGAATATCCTCCGATAACAAAGAGAAAGAAGCTTTCTGAAAATCTTCTTTGTGTTCTGTGAAATCATCTCACAGAGTTACAGCTTTCCCCTCTAGAAGCCTTTCTCTAAGACAGTTCTTGTGGAATTGGCAAAGTGATATTTGGAAGCCCATAGAGGGCTATGGTGAAAAAGGAAATATCCTCAGAAGAAATCTGGAAAGAAGATTTCTGAGAAACTGCTTAGTGTTCTGTTAATTCATCTCACAGAGTTACATCTGTATTTCGTGGATCTCTTTGCTAGCCTTATTTCTGTGGAATCTGAGAACAGATATTTCGGATCCCTTCGAAGACTATAGGGCCAAAGGAAATATCCTCCGATAACAAAGAGAAAGAAGCTTTCTGAGAAACTTCTTTGTGTTCTGTGAAATCATCTCACAGAGTTACAGCTTTCCCCTCCAGAAGCCTTTCGCTAAGACAGTTCTTGTGGAATTGGCAAAGTGATATTTGGAAGCCCATAGAGGGCTGGGGTGAAAAAGGAAATATCCTCCGATGAAATCTGGAAAGAAGGTTTCTGAGAAACTGCTTAGTGTTCTGTTAATTCATCTCACAGACGTACATCTGTATTTCGTGGATCTCTTTGCTAGCCTTATTTCTGTGGAATCTGAGAACAGATATTTCGGATCCCTTTGAAGACCATAGGGCCAAACGAAATATCCTCCGATAACAAAGAGAAAGAAGCTTTCTGAGAAACTTCTTTGTGTTCTGTGAAATCATCTCACAGAGTTACAGCTTTCCCCTCAAGAAGCCTTTCGCTGAGACAGTTCTTGTGGAATTCGCAAAGTGATATTTGGAAGCCCATAGAGGGCTATGGTGAAAAAGGAAATATCCTTAGATGAAATCTGGAAAGAAGCTTTCTGAGAATCTGCTTAGTGTTCTGTTAATTCATCTCACAGAGTTACATCTGTATTTTGTGGATCTCTTTGCTAGCCTTATTTCTGTGGAATCTGAGAACAGATATTGCGGATCCCTTTGAAGACTATAGGGCCAAAGGAAATATCCTCCGATAACAAAGAGAAAGAAGCTTTCTGAGAAACTTCTTTGTGTTCTGTGAAATCATCTCACAGAGTTACAGCTTTCCCCTCAAGAAGCCTTTCGCTAAGACAGTTCTTGTGGAATTGGCAAAGTGATATTGGGAAGCCCATAGAGGGCTATGGTGAAAAAGGAAATATCCTCCGATGAAATCTGGAAAGAAGCTTTCTGAGAAACTGCTTAGTGTTCTGTTAATTCATCTCACAGGTTTTCATCCGTATTTCGTGGATCTCTTTGCTAGCCTTATTTCTGTGGAATCTGAGAACAGATATTTCGGATCCCTTTGAAGACGATAGGGCCAAAGGAAATATCCTCCTATAACAAAGAGTAAGAAGCTTTCTGAGAAACTTCTTTGTGTTCTGTGAAATCATCTCACAGAGTTTCAGCTTTCCCCTCAAGAAGCCTTTCGCTAAGACAGTTCTTGTGGAATTGGCAAAGTGACATTTGAAAGCCCATAGAGGGCTAAGTTGAGAAACGAAATATCCTCAGATGAAATCTGGAAAGAAGCTTTCTGGGAAACTGCTTAGTGTTCTGTTAATTCATCTCACAGAATTACATCTGTATTTCGTGGATCTCTTTGCTAGCCTTATTTCTGTGGAATCTGAGAACAGATATTTCGGATCCCTTTGAAGACTATAGGTCGAAAGGAAATATCCTCCGATAACAAAGAGAAAGAAGCTTTCTGAGAAACTTCTTTGTGTTCTGTGAAATCATCTCACAGAGTTTCAGCTTTCCCCTAAAGAAGCCTTTCGCTTAGACAGTTCTTGTGGAATTGGCAAAGTGATATTTGGAAGCCCATAGAGGGCTATGGTGAAAAAGGAAATATCCTCAGATGAAATCTGGAAAGAAGCTTTCTGAGAATCTGCTTAGTGTTCTGTTAATTCATCTCACAGAGTTACATCTGTATTTCGTGGATCTCTTTGCTAGCCTTATTTCTGTGGAATCTGAGAACAGATATTTCGGATCCCTTTGAAGACTATGGGGCCAAAGGAAATATCCTCCGGTAACAAAGAGAAAGAAGCTTTCTGAGAAACTTCTCAGTGTTCTCTGAAATCATCTCACAGAGTTACAGCTTTCCCCTCAAGAAGCCTTTCGCTGAGACAGTTCTTGTGGAATTGGCAAAGTGATATTTGGAAGCCCATAGAGGGCTATGCTGAAAAAGAAAATATCCTCAGATGAAATCTGGAAAGAAGCTTTCTGAGAAACTGCTTAGTGTTCTGTTAATTCATCTCACAGAGTTACATCTGTATTTCGTGGATCTCTTTGCTAGCATTATTTCTGTGGAATCTGAGAACAGATATTTCGGATCTCTTTGAAGAGTATAGGGCCAAAGGGCATATCCTCCGATAACAAAGACAAAGAAGCTTTCTGAAAAACTTCTTTGTGTTCTGTGAAATCATCTCACAGAGTTACAGCTTTCCCTTCAAGAAGCCTTTCGCTAAGACAGTTCTTGTGGAATTGGCAAAGTGATATTTGAAAGCCCATAGAGGGCTAGGTTGAGAAAGGAAATATCCTCAGATGAAATCTGGAAAGAAGTTTCTGAGAAACTGCTTAGTGTTCTGTTAATTCATCTCACAGAGTTACATCTGTATTTCGTGGAACTCTTTGCTAGCCTTATTTCTGTGGAATCTGAGAACAGATATTTCGGTACCCTTTGAAGACGATAGGGCCAAAGGAAATATCCTCCGATAACAAAGAGAAAGAAGCTTTCTGAGAAACTTCTTTGTGTTCTGTGAAATCATCTCACAGAGTTAGAGCTTTCCCCTCAAGAAGCCTTTCGCTAAGACAGTTCTTATGGAATTGGCAAAGTGATATTTGGAAGCCCCTAGAGGGCTATGGTGAAAAACTAAATATCCTCTGATGAAATCTGGAAAGAAGCTTTCTGAGAATCTGATTAGTGTTCTGTTAATTCATCTCAGAGAGTTACATCTGTATTTCGTGGATCTCTTCGCTCGCCTTATTTCTGTGGAATCTGAGAACAGATATTTCGGATCGCTTTGAAGACCATAGGGCCAAAGGAAATATCCTCCGATAACAAACAGGAAGAAGCTTTCTGAGAAACTTCTTTGTGTTCGGTGAAATTATCTCACAGAGTTACAGCTTTCCCCTCAAGAAGCCTTTCGATAAGACAGTTTTTGTGGAATTGGCAAAGTGATATTTGAAAACCCATAGAGGGCTATGTTGAGAAAGGAAATATCCTCAGATGAAATCTGGAAAGAAGCTTTCTGAGAAACTGCTTAGTGTTCTGTTAATTCATCTCACAGAGTTACATCTGTAATTCGTGGTTCTCTTTGCTAGCCTTATTTCTGTGGAATCTGAGAACAGATATTTCGGATCCCATTGAAGACTATAGGGCCAAAGGAAATATCCTTCGATAACAAAGAGAAAGAAGCTTTCTGAGAAACTTCTTTGTGTTCTGTGAAATCCTCTCACAGAGTTACAGCTTTCCCCTGAAGAAGCCTTTCGCTAAGAGAGTTCTTGTGGAATTGGCAAAGTGATATTTGGAAGCCCATAGAGGGCTATGGTGAAAAAGGAAATATCCTCAGATGAAATCTGGAAAGAAGTTTTCGGAGAAACTGCTTAGTGTTCTGTTAATTCATCTCACAGAGTTACAACTGTATTTCGTGGATCTCTTTGCTAGCCTTATTTCTGTGGAATCTGAGAACAGATATTTCGAATCCCTTTGAAGACAACAGGGCAAAAGGAAATATCCTCCGATAACAAAGAGAAAGAAGCTTTCTGAGAAACTTCTTTGTGTTCTGTGAAATCATCTCACAGAGTTACAGATTTCCCCACAAGAAGACTTTCGCTAAGACAGTTCTTTTGGAGTTGGCAAAGTGATATTTGGAATCCCATAGAGGGCTATGGTGAAAAAGGAAATATCCTCAGATGAAATCTGGAAAGAAGCTTTCTGAGAAACTGCTTAGTGTTCTGTTAATTCATCTCACAGAGTTACATCTGTATTTCGTGGATCTCTTTGCTAGCCTTATTTCTGTGGAATCTGAGAAGAGATATTTCGGATCCCTTTGAAGACTATAGGGCCAAAGGAAATATCCTTCGATAACAAAGAGAAAGAAGCTTTCTGAGAAACTTCTTTGTTCTGTGAAATCATCTCACAGAGTTACAGCTTTCCCCTCATGAAGCCTTTCGTTAAGACAGTTCTTGTGGAATTGGCAAAGTGATATTTCGAAGCCCATAGTGGGCTATGGTGAAAAAGGAAATATCCTCATATGAAATCTGGAAAGAAGCTTTCTGAGAATCTGCTTAGTGTTCTGTTAATTCATCTCACAGAGTTACATCTGTATTTCGTGGATCTCTTTGCTAGCCTTATTTCTGTGGAATCTGAAAACAGATATTTCGGATCCCTTTGAAGACTATAGGGCCAAAGGAAATATCCTCTGATAAGAAAGAGAAAGAAGCTTTCTGAAAAACTTCTTTGTGTTCTGTGAAATCATCTCACAGAGTTACAGCTTTCCCCTCAAGAAGCCTTTCGCTAAGACAGTTCTTGTGGAATTGGCAAAGTGATATTTTGAAGCCCCTAGAGGGCTATGGTGAAAAAGGAAATATCCTCAGATGAAATCTGGGAAGAAGATTTCTGAGAAACTGCTTAGTGTTCTGTTAATTCATCTCACAGAGTTACATCTGTATTTCGTGGATCTCTTTGCTAGCCTTATTTCTGTGGAATCTGAGAACAGATATTTCGGATCCCTTTGAAGACTATAGGGCCAAACGAAATATCGTCCGATAACAAAGAGAAAGAAGCTTTCTGAGAAACTTCTTTGTGTTCTGTGAAATCACCTCACAGAGTTACAGCTTTCCCCTCAAGAAGCCTTTCGCTAAGACAGTTCTTGGGGAATTGGCAAAGTGATATTGCGAAGCCCATAGAGGGCTATAGTGAAAAAGGAAATATCCTCCGATGAAATCTGGAAAGAAGATTTCTGAGAAACTGCTTGGTGTTCTTTTAATTCATCTCACAGAGTTACATCTGTATTTCGTGGATCTCTTTGCTAGCCTTATTTCTGTGGAATCTGAGAATAGATATTTCGGATCCCTTTGAAGACTATAGGGCCAAAGGAAATATCCTCCGATAACAAAGAGAAAGAAGCTTTCTTAGAAACTTCTTTGTGTTCTGTGAAATCATCTCACAGAGTTACAGCTTTCCCCTCAAGAAGCCTTTAGCTAAAACAGTTCTTGTGGAGTTGGCAAAGTGATATTTGGAAGCCGCTAGAGGGCTATGGTGAAAAAGGAAATATCCTCAGATGAAATCTGGAAAGAAGCTTTCTGAGAAACTGCTTAGTGTTCTGTTAATTCATCTCACAGAGTTACATCTGTATTTCGTGGACCTCTTTGCTAGCCTTATTTCTGTGGAATCTGAGAACAGATATTTCGGATCACTTTGAATACGATAGCGCCAAAGGAAATATCCTCCGATAACAAAGAGAAAGAAGCTTTCTGAGAAACTTCTTTGTGTTCTGTGAAATCATCTCACAGAGTTACAGCTTTCCCCTCAAGAAGCCTTTCGCTAAGCCAGTTCTTGTGGAATTGGCAAACTGATATTTCGAAGCCCATAGAGGGCTACGGTGAAAAGGGAAATATCCTCAGATGAAATCTGGAAAGAAGCTTTCTGAGAAACTGCTTAGTGTTCTGTTAATTCATCTCACAGAGTTACATCTGTATATCGTGGATCTCTTTGCTAGCCTTATTTCTGTGGAATCTGAGAACAGATATTTCGGATCCCTTTGAAGACTATGGGGCCAAAGGAAATATCCTCCGGTAACAAAGAGAAAGAAGCTTTCTGAGAAACTTCTCAGTGTTCTGTGAAATCATCTCACAGAGTTACAGCTTTCCCCTCAAGAAGCCTTTCGCTGAGACAGTTCTTGTGGAATTGGCAAAGTGATATTTGGAAGCCGATAGAGGGCTATGGTGAAAAAGGAAATATCCTCAGATGAAATCTGGAAAGAAGGTTTCTGAGAATCTGCTTAGTGTTCTGTTAATTCATCTCACAGAGTTACATCTGTATTTCGTGGATCTCTTTGCTAGCATTATTTCTGTGGAATCTGAGAACAGATATTTCGGATCTCTTTGAAGAGTATAGGGCCAAAGGGCATATCCTCCGATAACAAAGAGAAAGAAGCTTTCTGAAAAACTTCTTCGTGTTCTGTGAAATCATCTCACAGAGTTACAGCTTTCCACTCAAGAAGCCTTTCGCTAAGACAGTTCTTGTGGAATTGGCAAAGTGATATTTGAAAGCCCATAGAGGGCTATGTTGAGAAAGGAAATATCCTCAGATGAAATCTGGAAAGAAGTTTCTGAGAAACTGCTTAGTGTTCTGTTAATTCATCTCACAGAGTTACATCTGTATTTCGTGGAACTCTTTGCTAGCCTTATTTCTGTGGAATCTGAGAACAGATATTTCGGTACCCTTTGAAGACGATAGGGCCAAAGGAAATATCCTCCGATAACAAAGAGAAAGAAGCTTTCTGAGAAACTTCTTTGTGTTCTGTGAAATCATCTCACAGAGTTAGAGCTTTCCCCTCAAGAAGCCTTTCGCTAAGACAGTTCTTGTGGAATTGGCAAAGTGATATTTGGAAGCCCCTAGAGGGCTATGGTGAAAAACTAAATATCCTCTGATGAAATCTGGAAAGAAGCTTTCTGAGAATCTGCTTAGTGTTCTGTTAATTCATCTCAGAGAGTTACATCTGTATTTCGTGGATCTCTTCGCTCGCCTTATTTCTGTGGTATCTGAGAACAGATATTTCGGATCCCTTTGAAGACTATAGGGCCAAAGGGAATATCCTCCGATAACAAAGAGAAAGAAGCTTTCTGAAAATCTTCTTTGTGTTCTGTGAAATCATCTCACAGAGTTACAGCTTTCCCCTCTAGAAGCCTTTCTCTAAGACAGTTCTTGTGGAATTGGCAAAGTGATATTTGGAAGCCCATAGAGGGCTATGGTGAAAAAGGAAGTATCCTCAGAAGAAATCTGGAAAGAAGATTTCTGAGAAACTGCTTAGTGTTCTGTTAATTCATCTCACAGAGTTACATCTGTATTTCGTGGATCTCTTTGCTAGCCTTATTTCTGTGGAATCTGAGAACAGATATTTCGGATCCCTTCGAAGACTATAGGGCCAAAGGAAATATCCTCCGATAACAAAGAGAAAGAAGCTTTCTGAGAAACTTCTTTGTGTTCTGTGAAATCATCTCACAGAGTTACAGCTTTCCCCTCCAGAAGCCTTTCGCTAAGACAGTTCTTGTGGAATTGGCAAACTGATATTTCGAAGCCCATAGAGGGCTACGGTGAAAAGGGAAATATCCTAAGATGAAATCTGGAAAGAAGCTTTCTGAGAAACTGCTTAGTGTTCTGTTAATTCATCTCACAGACGTACATCTGTATTTCGTGGATCTCTTTGCTAGCCTTATTTCTGTGGAATCTGAGAACAGATATTTCGGATCCCTTTGAAGACCATAGGGCCAAACGAAATATCCTCCGATAACAAAGAGAAAGAAGCTTTCTGAGAAACTTCTTTGTGTTCTGTGAAATCATCTCACAGAGTTACAGCTTTCCCCTCAAGAAGCCTTTCGCTGAGACAGTTCTTGTGGAATTCGCAAAGTGATATTTGGAAGCCCATAGAGGGCTATGGTGAAAAAGGAAATATCCTTAGATGAAATCTGGAAAGAAGCTTTCTGAGAATCTGCTTAGTGTTCTGTTAATTCATCTCACAGAGTTACATCTGTATTTCGTGGATCTCTTTGCTAGCCTTATTTCTGTGGAATCTGAGAACAGATATTGCGGATCCCTTGGAAGACTATAGGGCCAAAGGGCATATCCTCCAATAACAAAGAGAATGAACCTTTCTGAAAAACTTCTTTGTGTTCTGTGAAATCATCTCACAGAGTTTCAGCTTTCCCCTCAAGAAGCCTTTCGCTGATACAGTTCTTGTGGAATTGGCAAAGTGATATTTGGAAGCCCATAGAGGGCTATGGTGAAAAAGGAAATATCCTCAGATGAAATCTGGAAAGAAGCTTTCTGAGAATCTGCTTAGTGTTCTGTTAATTCATCTCACAGAGTTACATCTGTATATCGTGGATCTCTTTGCTAGCCTTATTTCTGTGGAATCTGAGAACAGATATTTCGAATCCCTTTGAAGACTATGGGGCCAAAGGAAATATCCTCCGGTAACAAAGAGAAAGAAGCTTTCTGAGAAACTTCTCAGTGTTCTGTGAAATCATCTCACAGAGTTACAGCTTTCCCCTCAAGAAGCCTTTCGCTGAGACAGTTCTTGTGTAATTGGCAAAGTGATATTTGGAAGCCCATAGAGGGCTATGGTGAAAAAGGAAATATCCTCAGATGAAATCTGGAAAGAAGGTTTCTGAGAATCTGCTTAGTGTTCTGTTAATTCATCTCACAGAGTTACATCTGTATTTCGTGGATCTCTTTGCTAGCCTTATTTCTGTGGAATCTGAGAACAGATATTTCGGATCCCTTTGAAGACCATAGGGCCAAACGAAATATCCTCCGATAACAAAGAGAAAGAAGCTTTCTGAGAAACTTCTTTGTGTTCTGTGAAATCATCTCACAGAGTTACAGCTTTCCCCTCAAGAAGCCTTTCGCTGAGACAGTTCTTGTGGAATTCGCAAAGTGATATTTGGAAGCCCATAGAGGGCTATGGTGAAAAAGGAAATATCCTTAGATGAAATCTGGAAAGAAACTTTCTGAGAATCTGCTTAGTGTTCTGTTAATTCATCTCACAGAGTTACATCTGTATTTCGTGGATCTCTTTGCTAGCCTTATTTCTGTGGAATCTGAGAACAGATATTGCGGATCCCTTTGAAGACTATAGGGCCAAAGGGCATATCCTCCAATAACAAAGAGAATGAAGCTTTCTGAAAAACTTCTTTGTGTTCTGTGAAATCATCTCACAGAGTTTCAGCTTCCCCTCAAGAAGCCTTTCGCTGATACAGTTCTTGTGGAATTGGCAAAGTGATATTTGGAAGCCCATAGAGGGCTATGGTGAAAAAGGAAATATCCTCAGATGAAATCTGGAAAGAAGCTTTCTGAGAATCTGCTTAGTGTTCTGTTAATTCATCTCACAGAGTTACATCTGTATATCGTGGATCTCTTTGCTAGCCTTATTTCTGTGGAATCTGAGAACAGATATTTCGGATCCCTTTGAAGACTATGGGGCCAAAGGAAATATCCTCCGGTAACAAAGAGAAAGAAGCTTTCTGAGAAACTTCTCAGTGTTCTGTGAAATCATCTCACAGAGTTACAGCTTTCCCCTCAAGAAGCCTTTCGCTGAGACAGTTCTTGTGGAATTGGCAAAGTGATATTTGGAAGCCCATAGAGGGCTATGGTGAAAAAGGAAATATCCTCAGATGAAATCTGGAAAGAAGGTTTCTGAGAATCTGCTTAGTGTTCTGTTAATTCATCTCACAGAGTTACATCTGTATTTCGTGGATCTCTTTGCTAGCATTATTTCTGTGGAATCTGAGAACAGATATTTCGGATCTCTTTGAAGAGTATAGGGCCAAAGGGCATATCCTCCGATAACAAAGAGAAAGAAGCTTTCTGAAAAACTTCTTCGTGTTCTGTGAAATCATCTCACAGAGTTACAGCTTTCCCCTCAAGAAGCCTTTCGCTAAGACAGTTCTTCTGGAATTGGCAAAGTGATATTTGAAAGCCCATAGAGGGCTATGTTGAGAAACGAAATATCCTCAGATGAAATCTGGAAAGAAGTTTCTGAGAAACTGCTTAGTGTTCTGTTAATTCATCTCACAGAGTTACATCTGTATTTCGTGGAACTCTTTGCTAGCCTTATTTCTGTGGAATCTGAGAACAGATATTTCGGTACCCTTTGAAGACGATAGGGCCAAAGGAAATATCCTCCGATAACAAAGAGAAAGAAGCTTTCTGAGAAACTTCTTTGTGTTCTGTGAAATCATCTCACAGAGTTAGAGCTTTCCCCTCAAGAAGCCTTTCGCTAAGACAGTTCTTGTGGAATTGGCAAAGTGATATTTGGAAGCCCCTAGAGGGCTATGGTGAAAAACTAAATATCCTCTGATGAAATCTGGAAAGAAGCTTTCTGAGAATCTGCTTAGTGTTCTGTTAATTCATCTCACAGAGTTACATCTGTATTTCGTGGATCTCTTCGCTCGCCTTATTTCTGTGGTATCTGAGAACAGATATTTCGGATCCCTTTGAAGACTATAGGGCCAAAGGGAATATCCTCCGATAACAAAGAGAAAGAAGCTTTCTGAAAATCTTCTTTGTGTTCTGTGAAATCATCTCACAGAGTTACAGCTTTCCCCTCTAGAAGCCTTTCTCTAAGACAGTTCTTGTGGAATTGGCAAAGTGCTATTTGGAAGCCCATAGAGGGCTATGGTGAAAAAGGAAATATCCTCAGAAGAAATCTGGAAAGAAGATTTCTGAGAAACTGCTTAGTGTTCTGTTAATTCATCTCACAGAGTTACATCTGTATTTCGTGGATCTCTTTGCTAGCCTTATTTCTGTGGAATCTGAGAACAGATATTTCGGATCCCTTCGAAGACTATAGGGCCAAAGGAAATATCCTCCGATAACAAAGAGAAAGAAACTTTCTGAGAAACTTCTTTGTGTTCTGTGAAATCATCTAACAGAGTTACAGCTTTCCCCTCCAGAAGCCTTTCGCTAAGACAGTTCTTGTGGAATTGGCAAACTGATATTTCGAAGCCCATAGAGGGCTACGGTGAAAAGGGAAATATCCTCAGATGAAATATGGAAAGAAGCTTTCTGAGAAACTGCTTAGTGTTCTGTTAATTCATCTCACAGACGTACATCTGTATTTCGTGGATCTCTTTGCTAGCCTTATTTCTGTGGAATCTGAGAACAGATATTTCGGATCCCTTTGAAGACCATAGGGCCAAACGAAATATCCTCCGATAACAAAGAGAAAGAAGCTTTCTGAGAAACTTCTTTGTGTTCTGTGAAATCATCTCACAGAGTTACAGCTTTCCCCTCAAGAAGCCTTTCGCTGAGACAGTTCTTGTGGAATTCGCAAAGTGATATTTGGAAGCCCATAGAGGGCTATGGTGAAAAAGGAAATATCCTTAGATGAAATCTGGAAAGAAGCTTTCTGAGAATCTGCTTAGTGTTCTGTTAATTCATCTCACAGAGTTACATCTGTATTTCGTGGATCTCTTTGCTAGCCTTATTTCTGTGGAATCTGAGAACAGATATTGCGGATCCCTTTGAAGACTATAGGGCCAAAGGGCATATCCTCCAATAACAAAGAGAATGAAGCTTTCTGAAAAACTTCTTTGTGTTCTGTGAAATCATCTCACAGAGTTTCAGCTTTCCCCTCAAGAAGCCTTTCGCTGTTACAGTTCTTGTGGAATTGGCAAAGTGATATTTGGAAGCCCATAGAGGGCTATGGTGAAAAAGGAAATATCCTCAGATGAAATCTGGAAAGAAGCTTTCTGAGAATCTGCGTAGTGTTCTGTTAATTCATCTCACAGAGTTACATCTGTATATCTTGGATCTCTTTGCTAGCCTTATTTCTGTGGAATCTGAGAACAGATATTTCGGATCCCTTTGAAGACTATGGGGCCAAAGGAAATATCCTCCGGTAACAAAGAGAAAGAAGCTTTCTGAGAAACTTCTCAGTGTTCTGTGAAATCATCTCACAGAGTTACAGCTTTCCCCTCAAGAAGCCTTTCGCTGAGACAGTTCTTGTGGAATTGGCAAAGTGATATTTGGAAGCCCATAGAGGGCTATGGTGAAAAAGGAAATATCCTCAGATGAAATCTGGAAAGAAGGTTTCTGAGAATCTGCTTAGTGTTCTGTTAATTCATCTCACAGAGTTACATCTGTATTTCGTGGATCTCTTTGCTAGCATTATTTCTGTGGAATCTGAGAACAGATATTTCGGATCTCTTTGAAGAGTATAGGGCCAAAGGGCATATCCTCCGATAACAAAGAGAAAGAAGCTTTCTGAAAAACTTCTTTGTGTTCTGTGAAATCATCTCACAGAGTTACAGCTTTCCACTCCAGAAGCCTTTCGCTAAGACAGTTCTTGTGGAATTGGCAAAGTGATATTTGAAAGCCCATAGAGGGCTATGTTGAGAAAGGAAATATCCTCAGATGAAATCTGGAAAGAAGTTTCTGAGAAACTGCTTAGTGTTCTGTTAATTCATCTCACAGAGTTACATCTGTATTTCGTGGAACTCTTTGCTAGCCTTATTTCTGTGGAATCTGAGAACAGATATTTCGGTACCCTTTGAAGACGATAGGGCCAAAGGAAATATCCTCCGATAACAAAGAGAAAGAAGCTTTCTGAGAAACTTCTTTGTGTTCTGTGAAATCATCTCACAGAGTTAGAGCTTTCCCCTCAAGAAGCCTTTCGCTAAGACAGTTCTTGTGGAATTGGCAAAGTGATATTTGGAAGCCCCTAGAGGGCTATGGTGAAAAACTAAATATCCTCTGATGAAATCTGGAAAGAAGCTTTCTGAGAATCTGCTTAGTGTTCTGTTAATTCATCTCAGAGAGTTACATCTGTATTTCGTGGATCTCTTCGCTCGCCTTATTTCTGTGGTATCTGAGAACAGATATTTCGGATCCCTTTGAAGACCATAGGGCCAAAGGGAATATCCTCCGATAACAAAGAGAAAGAAGCTTTCTGAAAATCTTCTTTGTGTTCTGTGAAATCATCTCACAGAGTTACAGCTTTCCCCTCTAGAAGCCTTTCTCTAAGACAGTTCTTGTGGAATTGGCAAAGTGATATTTGGAAGCCCATAGACGGCTATGGTGAAAAAGGAAATATCCTCAGAAGAAATCTGGAAAGAAGATTTCTGAGAAACTGCTTAGTGTTCTGTTAATTCATCTCACAGAGTTACATCTGTATTTCGTGGATCTCTTTGCTAGCCTTATTTCTGTGGAATCTGAGAACAGATATTTCGGATCCCTTCGAAGACTATAGGGCCAAAGGAAATATCCTCCGATAACAAAGAGAAAGAAGCTTTCTGAGAAACTTCTTTGTGTTCTGTGAAATCATCTCACAGAGTTACAGCTTTCCCCTCCAGAAGCCTTTCGCTAAGACAGTTCTTGTGGAATTGGCAAAGTGATATTTGGAAGCCCATAGAGGGCTGGGGTGAAAAAGGAAATATCCTCCGATGAAATCTGGAAAGAAGGTTTCTGAGAAACTGCTTAGTGTTCTGTTAATTCATCTCACAGACGTACATCTGTATTTCGTGGATCTCTTTGCTAGCCTTATTTCTGTGGAATCTGAGAACAGATATTTCGGATCCCTTTGAAGACCATAGGGCCAAACGAAATATCCTCCGATAACAAAGAGAAAGAAGCTTTCTGAGAAACTTCTTTGTGTTCTGTGAAATCATCTCACAGAGTTACAGCTTTCCCCTCAAGAAGCCTTTCGCTGAGACAGTTCTTGTGGAATTCGCAAAGTGATATTTGGAAGCCCATAGAGGGCTATGGTGAAAAAGGAAATATCCTTAGATGAAATCTGGAAAGAAGCTTTCTGAGAATCTGCTTAGTGTTCTGTTAATTCATCTCACAGAGTTACATCTGTATTTCGTGGATCTCTTTGCTAGCCTTATTTCTGTGGAATCTGAGAACAGATATTGCGGATCCCTTTGAAGACTATAGGGCCAAAGGGCATATCCTCCAATAACAAAGAGAATGAAGCTTTCTGAAAAACTTCTTTGTGTTCTGGGAAATCATCTCACAGAGTTACAGCTTTCCCCTCAAGAAGCCTTTCGCCAAGACAGTTCTTGTGGAATTGGCAGAGTGATATTTGAAAGCCCATAGAGGGCTAAGTTGAGAAACGAAATATCCTCAGATGAAATCTGGACAGAGGCTTTCTGAGAAACTGCTTAGTGTTCTGTTAATTCATCTCACAGAATTACATCTGTATTTCGTGAATCTCTTTGCTAGCCTTATTTCTGTGGAATCTGAGAACAGATATTTCGGATCCCTTTGAAGACTATAGGGCCAAAGGAAATATTCTCCGATAAAAAGAGAAAGAAGCTTTCTGAGAAACTTCTTTGTGTTCTGTGAAATCATCTCACAGAGTTACAGCTTTCCCCTCAAGAAGCCTTTCGCTAAGACAGTTCTTGTGGAATTGGCAAAGTGATATTTGGAAGCCCATAGCGGGCTATGGTGAAAAAGGAAATATCCTCTGATGAAATCTGGAAAGAAGCTTTCTGAGAATCTGCTTAGTGTTCTGTTAATTCATCTCACAGAGTTACATCTGTATTTCGTGGATCTCTTTGCTAGCCTTATTTCTGTGGAGTCTGAGAACAGATATTTCGGATCCCTTTGAAGACTATAGGGCCAAAGTAAATATCCTCTGATAACAAAGAGAAAGAAGCTTTCTGAAAAACTTCTTTGTGTTCTGTGAAATCATCTCACAGAGTTACAGCTTTCCCCTCAAGAAGCCTTTCGCTAAGACAGTTCTTGTGGAATTGGCAAAGTGATATTGGGAAGCCCATAGAGGGCTATGGTGAAAAAGGAAATATCCTCCGATGAAATCTGGAAAGAAGCTTTCTGAGAAACTGCTTAGTGTTCTGTTAATTCATCTCACAGGGTTTCATCCGTATTTCGTGGATCTCTTTGCTAGCCTTATTTCTGTGGAATCTGAGAACAGATATTTCGGATCCCTTTGAGAACGATAGGGCCAAAGGAAATATCCTCCGATAACAAAGAGTAAGAAGCTTTCTGAGAAACTTCTTTGTGTTCTGTGAAATCATCTCACAGAGTTTCAGCTTTCCCCTCAAGAAGCCTTTCGCTAAGACAGTTCTTGTGGAATTGGCAAAGTGATATTTGAAAGCCCATAGAGGGCTAAGTTGAGAAACGAAATATCCTCAGATGAAATCTGGAAAGAAGCTTTCTGGGAAACTGCTTAGTGTTCTGTTAATTCATCTCACAGAATTACATCTGTATTTCGTGGATCTCTTTGGTAGCCTTATTTCTGTGGAATCTGAGAACAGATATTTCGGATCCCTTTGAAGACTATAGGTCGAAAGGAAATATCCTCCGATAACAAAGAGAAAGAAGCTTTCTGAGAAACTTCTTTGTGTTCTGTGAAATCATCTCACAGAGTTTCAGCTTTCCCCTAAAGAAGCCTTTCGCTTAGACAGTTCTTGTGGAATTGGCAAAGTGATATTTGGAAGCCCATAGAGGGCTATGGTGAAAAAGGAAATATCCTCAGATGAAATCTGGAAAGAAGCTTTCTGAGAATCTGCTTAGTGTTCTGTTAATTCATCTCACAGAGTTACATCTGTATTTCGTGGATCTCTTTGCTAGCATTATTTCTGTGGAATCTGAGAACAGATATTTCGGATCTCATTGAAGAGTATAGGGCCAAAGGGCATATCCTCCGATAACAAAGAGAAAGAAGCTTTCTGAAAAATTTCTTCGTGTTCTGTGAAATCATCTCACAGAGTTACAGCTTTCCACTCAAGAAGCCTTTCGCTAAGACAGTTCTTGTGGAATTGGCAAAGTGATATTTGAAAGCCCATAGAGGGCTATGTTGAGAAAGGAAATATCCTCAGATGAAATCTGGAAAGAAGTTTCTGAGAAACTGCTTAGTGTTCTGTTAATTCATCTCACAGAGTTACATCTGTATTTCGTGGAACTCTTTGCTAGCCTTATTTCTGTGGAATCTGAGAACAGATATTTCGGTACCCTTTGAAGACGATAGGGCCAAAGGAAATATCCTCCGATAACAAAGAGAAAGAAGCTTTCTGAGAAACTTCTTTGTGTTCTGTGAAATCATCTCACAGAGTTACAGCTTTCCCCTCAAGAAGCCTTTCGCTAAGACAGTTCTTGTGGAATTGGCAAAGTGATATTTGGAAGCCCCTAGAGGGCTATGGTGAAAAACTAAATATCCTCTGATGAAATCTGGAAAGAAGCTTTCTGAGAATCTGCTTAGTGTTCTGTTAATTCATCTCAGAGAGTTACATCTGTATTTCGTGGATCTCTTCGCTCGCCTTATTTCTGTGGTATCTGAGAACAGATATTTCGGATCCCTTTGAAGACTATAGGGCCAAAGGGAATATCCTCCGATAACAAAGAGAAAGAAGCTTTCTGAAAATCTTCTTTGTGTTCTGTGAAATCATCTCACAGAGTTACAGCTTTCCCCTCTAGAAGCCTTTCTCTAAGACAGTTCTTGTGGAATTGGCAAAGTGATATTTGGAAGCCCATAGACGGCTATGGTGAAAAAGGAAATATCCTCAGAAGAAATCTGGAAAGAAGATTTCTGAGAAACTGCTTAGTGTTCTGTTAATTCATCTCACAGAGTTACATCTGTATTTCGTGGATCTCTTTGCTAGCCTTATTTCTGTGGAATCTGAGAACAGATATTTCGGATCCCTTCGAAGACTATAGGGCCAAAGGAAATATCCTCCGATAACAAAGAGAAAGAAGCTTTCTGAGAAACTTCTTTGTGTTCTGTGAAATCATCTCACAGAGTTACAGCTTTCCCCTCCAGAAGCCTTTCGCTAAGACAGTTCTTGTGGAATTGGCAAAGTGATATTTGGAAGCCCATAGAGGGCTGGGGTGAAAAAGGAAATATCCTCCGATGAAATCTGGAAAGAAGGTTTCTGAGAAACTGCTTAGTGTTCTGTTAATTCATCTCACAGACGTACATCTGTATTTCGTGGATCTCTTTGCTAGCCTTATTTCTGTGGAATCTGAGAACAGATATTTCGGATCCCTTTGAAGACCATAGGGCCAAACGAAATATCCTCCGATAACAAAGAGAAAGAAGCTTTCTGAGAAACTTCTTTGTGTTCTGTGAAATCATCTCACAGAGTTACAGCTTTCCCCTCAAGAAGCCTTTCGCTGAGACAGTTCTTGTGGAATTCGCAAAGTGATATTTGGAAGCCCATAGAGGGCTATGGTGAAAAAGGAAATATCCTTAGATGAAATCTGGAAAGAAGCTTTCTGAGAATCTGCTTAGTGTTCTGTTAATTCATCTCACAGAGTTACATCTGTATTTCGTGGATCTCTTTGCTAGCCTTATTTCTGTGGAATCTGAGAACAGATATTGCGGATCCCTTTGAAGACTATAGGGCCAAAGGGCATATCCTCCAATAACAAAGAGAATGAAGCTTTCTGAAAAACTTCTTTGTGTTCTGGGAAATCATCTCACAGAGTTACAGCTTTCCCCTCAAGAAGCCTTTCGCCAAGACAGTTCTTGTGGAATTGGCAGAGTGATATTTGAAAGCCCATAGAGGGCTAAGTTGAGAAACGAAATATCCTCAGATGAAATCTGGAAAGAAGCTTTCTGAGAAACTGCTTAGTGTTCTGTTAATTCATCTCACAGAATTACATCTGTATTTCGTGATTCTCTTTGCTAGCCTTATTTCTGTGGAATCTGAGAACAGATATTTCGGATCCCTTTGAAGACTATAGGGCCAAAGGAAATATTCTCCGATAAAAAGAGAAAGAAGCTTTCTGAGAAACTTCTTTGTGTTCTGTGAAACCATCTCACAGAGTTACAGCTTTCCCCTCAAGAAGCCTTTCGCTAAGACAGTTCTTGTGGAATTGGCAAAGTGATATTTGGAAGCCCATAGCGGGCTATGGTGAAAAAGGAAATATCCTCTGATGAAATCTGGAAAGAAGCTTTCTGAGAATCTGCTTAGTGTTCTGTTAATTCATCTCACAGAGTTACATCTGTATTTCGTGGATCTCTTTGCTAGCCTTATTTCTGTGGAGTCTGAGAACAGATATTTCGGATCCCTTTGAAGACTATAGGGCCAAAGTAAATATCCTCTGATAACAAAGAGAAAGAAGCTTTCTGAAAAACTTCTTTGTGTTCTGTGAAATCATCTCACAGAGTTACAGCTTTCCCCTCAAGAAGCCTTTCGCTAAGACAGTTCTTGTGGAATTGGCAAAGTGATATTGGGAAGCCCATAGAGGGCTATGGTGAAAAAGGAAATATCCTCCGATGAAATCTGGAAAGAAGCTTTCTGAGAAACTGCTTAGTGTTCTGTTAATTCATCTCACAGGGTTTCATCCGTATTTCGTGGATCTCTTTGCTAGCCTTATTTCTGTGGAATCTGAGAACAGATATTTCGGATCCCTTTGAAGACGATAGGGCCAAAGGAAATATCCTCCGATAACAAAGAGTAAGAAGCTTTCTGAGAAACTTCTTTGTGTTCTGTGAAATCATCTCACAGAGTTTCAGCTTTCCCCTCAAGAAGCCTTTCGCTAAGACAGTTCTTGTGGAATTGGCAAAGTGATATTTGAAAGCCCATAGAGGGCTAAGTTGAGAAACGAAATATCCTCAGATGAAATCTGGAAAGAAGCTTTCTGGGAAACTGCTTAGTGTTCTGTTAATTCATCTCACAGAATTACATCTGTATTTCGTGGATCTCTTTGCTAGCCTTATTTCTGTGGAATCTGAGAACAGATATTTCGGATCCCTTTGAAGACTATAGGTCGAAAGGAAATATCCTCCGATAACAAAGAGAAAGAAGCTTTCTGAGAAACTTCTTTGTGTTCTGTGAAATCATCTCACAGAGTTTCAGCTTTCCCCTAAAGAAGCCTTTCGCTTAGACAGTTCTTGTGGAATTGGCAAAGTGATATTTGGAAGCCCATAGAGGGCTATGGTGAAAAAGGAAATATCCTCAGATGAAATCTGGAAAGAAGCTTTCTGAGAATCTGCTTAGTGTTCTGTTAATTCATCTCACAGAGTTACATCTGTATTTCGTGGATCTCTTTGCTAGCATTATTTCTGTGGAATCTGAGAACAGATATTTCGGATCTCTTTGAAGAGTATAGGGCCAAAGGGCATATCCTCCAATAACAAAGAGAAAGAAGCTTTCTGAAAAACTTCTTCGTGTTCTGTGAAATCATCTCACAGAGTTACAGCTTTCCACTCAAGAAGCCTTTCGCTAAGACAGTTCTTGTGGAATTGGCAAAGTGATATTTGAAAGCCCATAGAGGACTATGTTGAGAAAGGAAATATCCTCAGATGAAATCTGGAAAGAAGTTTCTGAGAAACTGCTTAGTGTTCTGTTAATTCATCTCACAGAGTTACATCTGTATTTCGTGGAACTCTTTGCTAGCCTTATTTCTGTGGAATCTGAGAACAGATATTTCGGTACCCTTTGAAGACGATAGGGCCAAAGGAAATATCCTCCGATAACAAAGAGAAAGAAGCTTTCTGAGAAACTTCTTTGTGTTCTGTGAAATCATCTCACAGAGTTAGAGCTTTCCCCTCAAGAAGCCTTTCGCTAAGACAGTTCTTGTGGAATTGGCAAAGTGATATTTGGAAGCCCCTAGAGGGCTATGGTGAAAAACTAAATATCCTCTGATGAAATCTGGAAAGAAGCTTTCTGAGAATCTGCTTAGTGTTCTGTTAATTCATCTCAGAGAGTTACATCTGTATTTCGTGGATCTCTTCGCTCGCCTTATTTCTGTGGTATCTGAGAACAGATATTTCGGATCCCTTTGAAGACTATAGGGCCAAAGGGAATATCCTCCGATAACAAAGAGAAAGAAGCTTTCTGAAAATCTTCTTTGTGTTCTGTGAAATCATCTCACAGAGTTACAGCTTTCCCCTCTAGAAGCCTTTCTCTAAGACAGTTCTTGTGGAATTGGCAAAGTGATATTTGGAAGCCCATAGAGGGCTATGGTGAAAAAGGAAATATCCTCAGAAGAAATCTGGAAAGAAGCTTTCTGAGAAACTGCTTAGTGTTCTGTTAATTCATCTCACAGACGTACATCTGTATTTCGTGGATCTCTTTGCTAGCCCTATTTCTGTGGAATCTGAGAACAGATATTTCGGATCCCTTTGAAGACCATAGGGCCAAACGAAATATCCTCCGATAACAAAGAGAAAGAAGCTTTCTGAGAAACTTCTTTGTGTTCTGTGAAATCATCTCACAGAGTTACAGCTTTCCCCTCAAGAAGCCTTTCGCTGAGACAGTTCTTGTGGAATTCGCAAAGTGATATTTGGAAGCCCATAGAGGGCTATGGTGAAAAAGGAAATATCCTTAGATGAAATCTGGAAAGAAGCTTTCTGAGAATCTGCTTAGTGTTCTGTTAATTCATCTCACAGAGTTACATCTGTATTTCGTGGATCTCTTTGCTAGCCTTATTTCTGTGGAATCTGAGAACAGATATTGCGGATCCCTTTGAAGACTATAGGGCCAAAGGGCATATCCTCCAATAACAAAGAGAATGAAGCTTTCTGAAAAACTTCTTTGTGTTCTGTGAAATCATCTCACAGAGTTTCAGCTTTCCCCTCAAGAAGCCTTTCGCTGATACAGTTCTTGTGGAATTGGCAAAGTGATATTTGGAAGCCCATAGAGGGCTATGGTGAAAAAGGAAATATCCTCAGATGAAATCTGGAAAGAAGCTTTCTGCGAATCTGCTTAGTGTTCTGTTAATTCATCTCACAGAGTTACATCTGTATATCGTGGATCTCTTTGCTAGCCTTATTTCTGTGGAATCTGAGAACAGATATTTCGGATCCCTTTGAAGACTATGGGGCCAAAGGAAATATCCTCCGGTAACAAAGAGAAAGAAGCTTTCTGAAAAACTTCTTCGTGTTCTGTGAAATCATCTCACAGAGTTACAGCTTTCCACTCAAGAAGCCTTTCGCTAAGACAGTTCTTGTGGAATTGGCTAAGTGAATTTGAAAGCCCATAGAGGGCTATGTTGAGAAAGGAAATATCCTCAGATGAAATCTGGAAAGAAGTTTCTGAGAAACTGCTTAGTGTTCTGTTAATTCATCTCACAGAGTTACATCTGTATTTCGTGGAACTCTTTGCTAGCCTTATTTCTGTGGAATCTGAGAACAGATATTTCGGTACCCTTTGAAGACGATAGGGCCAAAGGAAATATCCTCCGATAACAAAGAGAAAGAAGCTTTCTGAGAAACTTCTTTGTGTTCTGTGAAATCATCTCACAGAGTTAGAGCTTTCCCCTCCAGAAGCCTTTCGCTAAGACAGTTCTTGTGGAATTGGCAAAGTGATATTTGGAAGCCCATAGAGGGCTGGGGTGAAAAAGGAAATATCCTCCGATGAAATCTGGAAAGAAGGTTTCTGAGAAACTGCTTAGTGTTCTGTTAATTCATCTCACAGACGTACATCTGTATTTCGTGGATCTCTTTGCTAGCCTTATTTCTGTGGAATCTGAGAACAGATATTTCGGATCCCTTTGAAGACCATAGGGCCAAACGAAATATCCTCCGATAACAAAGAGAAAGAAGCTTTCTGAGAAACTTCTTTGTGTTCTGTGAAATCATCTCACAGAGTTACAGCTTTCCCCTCAAGAAGCCTTTCGCTGAGACAGTTCTTGTGGAATTCGCAAAGTGATATTTGGAAGCCCATAGAGGGCTATGGTGAAAAAGGAAATATCCTTAGATGAAATCTGGAAAGAAGCTTTCTGAGAATCTGCTTAGTGTTCTGTTAATTCATCTCACAGAGTTACATCTGTATTTTGTGGATCTCTTTGCTAGCCTTATTTCTGTGGAATCTGAGAACAGATATTGCGGATCCCTTTGAAGACTATAGGGCCAAAGGGCATATCCTCCAATAACAAAGAGAATGAAGCTTTCTGAAAAACTTCTTTGTGTTCTGGGAAATCATCTCACAGAGTTACAGCTTTCCCCTCAAGAAGCCTTTCGCTGAGACAGTTCTTGTGGAATTGGCAAAGTGATATTTGGAAGCCCATAGAGGGCTATGGTGAAAAAGGAAATATCCTCCGATGAAATCTGGAAAGAAGGTTTCTGAGAAACTGCTTAGTGTTCTGTTAATTCATCTCACAGAGTTACATCTGTATTTCGTGGATCTCTTTGCTAGCCTTATTTCTGTGGAATCTGAGAGCAGATATTTCGGATCCCTTTGAAGACCATAGGGCCAAAGGAAATATCCTCCGATAACAAAGAGAAAGAAGCTTTCTGAGAAACTTCTTTGTGTTCTGTGACATCATCTCACAGAGTTACAGCTTTCCCCTCAAGAAGCCTTTCGCTGAGGCAGTTCTTGTGGAATTCGCAAAGTGATATTTGGAAGCCCATAGAGGGCTATGGTGAAAAAGGAAATATCCTCAGATGAAATCTGGAAAGAAGCTTTCTGAGAATCTGCTTAGTGTTCTGTTAATTCATCTCACAGAGTTACATCTGTATTTCGTGGATCTCTTTGCTAGCCTTATTTCTGTGGAATCTGAGAACAGATATTGCGGATCCCTTTGAAGACTATAGGGCCAAAGGGCATATCCTCCGATAACAAAGAGAATGAAGCTTTCTGAAAAACTTCTTTGTGTTCTGTGAAATCATCTCACAGAGTTACAGCTTTCCCCTCAAGAAGCCTTTCGCTAAGACAGTTCTTGTGGAATTGGCAAAGTGATATTTGAAAGCCCATAGAGGGCTAAGTTGAGAAACGAAATATCCTCAGATGAAATCTGGAAAGAAGCTTTCTGAGATACTGCTTATTGTTCTGTTAATTCATCTCACAGAATTACATCTGTATTTCGTGAATCTCTTTGCTAGCCTTATTTCTGTGGAATCTGAGAACAGATATTTCGGATCCCTTTGAAGTCTATAGGGCCAAAGGAAATATTCTCCGATAACAAAGAGAAAGAAGCTTTCTGAGAAACTTCTTTGTGTTCTGTGAAATCATCTCACAGAGTTACAGCTTTCCCCTCAAGAAGCCTTTCGCTATGACAGTTCTTGTGGAATTGGCAAAGTGATATTTGGAAGACCATAGCGGGCTATGGTGAAAAAGGAAATATCCACTGATGAAATCTGGAAAGAAGCTTTCTGAGAATCTGCTTAGTGTTCTGTTAATTCATCTCACAGAATTACATCTGTATTTCGTGAATCTCTTTGCTAGCCTTATTTCTGTGGAATCTGAGAACAGATATTTCGGATCCCTTTGAAGACTATAGGGCCAAAGGAAATATTCTCCGATAAAAAAGAGAAAGAAGCTTTCTGAGAAACTTCTTTGTGTTCTGTGAAATCATCACACAGAGTTACAGCTTTCCCCTCAAGTAGCCTTTCGCTAAGACAGTTCTTGTGGAATTGGCAAAGTGATATTTGGAAGCCCATAGCGGGCTATGGTGAAAAAGGAAATATCCTCTGATGAAATCTGGAAAGAAGCTTTCTGAGAATCTGCTTAGTGTTCTGTTAATTCATCTCACAGAGTTACATCTGTATTTCGTGGATCTCTTTGCTAGCCTTATTTCTGTGGAGTCTGAGAACAGATATTGCGGATCCCTTTGAAGACTATAGGGCCAAAGGAAATATCCTCTGATAACAAAGAGAAAGAAGCTTTCTGAAAAACTTCTTTGTGTTCTGTGAAATCATCTCACAGAGTTACAGCTTTCCGCTCAAGAAGCCTTTCGCTAAGACAGTTCTTGTGGAATTGGCAAAGTGATATTGGGAAGCCCATAGAGGGCTATGGTGAAAAAGGAAATATCCTCCGATGAAATCTGGAAAGAATCTTTCTGAGAAACTGCTTAGTGTTCTGTTAGTTCATCTCACAGAGTTTCATCTGTATTTCGTGGATCTCTTTGCTAGCCTTATTTCTGTGGAATCTGAGAACAGATATTTCGGATCCCTTTGAAGACTATAGGGCCAAAGGAAATATCCTCCGATAACAAAGAGAAAGAAACTTTATGAGAAACTTCTTTGTGTTCTGTGAAATCATCTCACAGAGTTACAGCTTTCCGCTCAAGAAGCCTTTCGCTAAGACAGTTCTTGTGGAATTGGCAAAGTGATATTTGGAAGCCCATAGAGGGCAACGGTGAAAAAGGAAATATACTCAGATGAAATCTGGAAAGAAGGTTTCTGAGAATCTGCTTAGTGTTCTGTTAATTCATCTCACAGAGTTACATCTGTATTTCGTGGATCTCTTTGCTAGCCTTATTTCTGTGGAATCTGAGAACAGATATTTCGGATCCCTTTGAAGACTATAGGGCCAAAGGAAGTATCCTCCGATAACAAAGAGATAGAAGCTTTCTGAGAAACTTCTTTGTGTTCTGTGAAATCATCTCACAGAGTTTCAGCTTTCCCCTCAAGAAGCCTTTCGCTAAGACAGTTCTTGTGGAATTGGCAAAGTGATATTTGGAGGCCCATAGAGGGCTATGGTGAAAAAGGTAATATCCTCAGATGAAATCTGGAAAGAAGCTTTCTGAGAGTCTGCTTAGTGTTCTGTTAATTCATCTCAGAGAGTTACATCTGTATTTCGTGGATCTCTTTGCTAGCCTTATTTCTGTGGAATCTGAGAACAGATATTTCGGATCCCTTTGAAGACTATAGGGTCAAAGGAAATATCCTCCGGTAACAAAGAGAAAGAAGCTATCTGGGAAACTTCTCAGTGTTCTGTGAAATCATCTCACAGAGTTACAGCTTTCCCCTCAAGAAGCCTTTCGCTAAGACAGTTTTTGGGGAATTGGCAAAATGATATTGGGAAGCCCATAGAGGGCTATGGTGAAAAAGGAAATATCCTCAGATGAAATCTGGAAAGAAGCTTTCTGAGAAACTGCTTAGTGTTCTGTTAATACATCTCACAGAGTTACATCTGTAATTCGTGGATCTCTTTGCTAGCCTTATTTCTGTGCAATCTGAGAACAGATATTTCGGATCCCATTGAAGACTATAGGGCCAAAGGAAATATCCTCCGATAACAAAGAGAAAGAAGCTTTCTGAGAAACTTCTTTGTGTTCTGTGAAATCATCTCACAGAGTTACAGCTTTCCCCACAAGAAGACTTTCGCTAAGACAGTTCTTTTGGAGTTGGCAAAGTGATATTTGGAATCCCATAGAGGGCTATGGTGAAAAAGGAAATATCCTCAGATGAAATCTGGAAAGAAGCTTTCTGAGAAACTGCTTAGTGTTCTGTTAATTCATCTCACAGAGTTACCTCTGTATTTCGTGGATCTCTTTGCTAGCCTTATTTCTGTGGAATCTGAGAACAGATATTTCGGATCCCTTTGAAGACTATAGGGCCAAAGGAAATATCCTTCGATAACAAAGAGAAAGAAGCTTTCTGAGAAACTTCTTTGTGTTTTGTGAAATCATCTCACAGAGTTACAGCTTTCCCCTCAAGAAGCCTTTCGCTAAGACAGTTCTTGTGGAATTGGCAAAGTGATATTTGGAAGCCCATAGAGGGCTAGGGTGAGCAAGGAAATATACTCAGATGAAATCTGGAAAGAAGCTTTCTGAGAATCTGCTTAGTGTTTTGTTAATTCATCTCACAGAGTTACATCTGTATTTCGTGGATCGCTTTGCTAGCCTTATTTCTGTGGAATCTGAGAACAGATATTTCGGATCCCTTTGAAGACTATAGGGCCAAAGGAAATATCCTCCGATAACAAAGAGAAAGAAGCTTTCTGATAAACTTCTTTGTGTTCTGTGAAATCATCTCACAGAGTTACAGCTTGACCCTCAAGAAGCCTTTCGCTAAGACAGTTCTTGTGGAATTGGCAAAGTGATATTTGGAAGCCAATAGAGGGCTATGTTGAAAAAGGAAATATCCTCAGATGAAATCTGGAAAGAAGCTTTCTGAGAATCTGCTTAGTGTTCTGTCAATTCATCTCACAGAGTTACATCTGTATTTCGTGGATCTCTTTGCTAGCCTTATTTCTGTGGAATCTGAGAACAGATATTTCGGATCCCTTTGAAGAGTATAGGGCCAAAGGAAATATCCTACGATAACATAGAGAAAGAAGCTTTCTGAAAAACTTATTTGTGTTCTGTGAAATCATCTCACAGAGTTACAGCTTTCCCCTCAAGAAGCCTTTCGCTAAGACAGTTCTTGTGGAATTGGCAAAGTGATATTTGGAAGCCCATAGAGGGCTAGGGTGAAAAAGGAAATATCCTCAGATGAAGTCTGGAAAGAAGCTTTCTGAGAAACTGCTTAGTGTTCTGTTAATTCATCTCACAGAGTTACATCTGTATTTCCTGGATCTCTTTGCTAGCCTTATTTCTGTGGAATCTGAGAAGAGATATTTCGGATCCCTTTGAAGACCATAGGGCCAAACGAAATATCCTCCGATAACAAAGAGAAAGAAGCTTTCTGAGAAACTTCTTTGTGTTCTGTGAAATCATCTCACAGAGTTACAGCTTTCCCCTCAAGAAGCCTTTCGCTAAGACAGTTCTTGTGGAATTGGCAGAGTGATATTTGAAAGCCCATAGAGGTCTAAGTTGAGAAACGAAATATCCTCAGATGAAATCTGGAAAGAAGCTTTCTGAGAAACTGCTTAGTGTTCTGTTAATTCATCTCACAGAATTACATCTCTATTTCGTGAATCTCTTTGATAGCCTTATTTCTGTGGAATCTGAGAACAGATATTTCGGATTCCTTTGAAGTCTATAGGGCCAAAGGAAATATTCTCCGATAACAAAGAGAAAGAAGCTTTCTGAGAAACTTCTTTGTGTTCTGTGAAATCATCTCACAGAGTTACAGCTTTCCCCTCAAGAAGCCTTTCGCTAAGACAGTTCTTGTGGAATTGGCAAAGTGATATTTGGAAGCCCATAGCGGGCTACGGTGAAAAAGGAAATATCCTCTGATGAAATCTGGAAAGAAGCTTTCTGAGAATCTGCTTAGTGTTCTGTTAATTCATCTCACAGAGTTACATCTGTATTTCGTGGATCTCTTTGCTAGCCTTATTTCTGTGGAGTCTGAGAACAGATATTTCGGATCCCTTTGAAGACTATAGGGCCAAAGGAAATATCCTCTGATAACAAAGAGAAAGAAGCTTTCTGAAAAACTTCTTTGTGTTCTGTGAAATCATCTCACAGAGTTACAGCTTTCCCCTCAAGAAGCCTTTCGCTAAGACAGTTCTTGTGGAATTGGCAAAGTGATATTGGGAAGCCCATAGAGGGCTATGGTGAAAAAGGAAATATCCTCCGATGAAATCTGG
Organism: Macaca fascicularis; assembly: GCF_037993035.2. Classification (NCBI taxonomy): domain Eukaryota; kingdom Metazoa; phylum Chordata; class Mammalia; order Primates; family Cercopithecidae; genus Macaca; species Macaca fascicularis. Next base: position 33,064,794 of record NC_088389.1, read on the forward strand.
AAAGAAGCTTTCTGAGAAACTGCTTAGTGTTCTGTTAATTCATCTCACAGAGTTTCATCTGTATTTCGTGGATCTCTTTGCTAGCCTTATTTCTGTGGAATCTGAGAACAGATATTTCGGATCCCTTTGAAGACGATAGGGCCAAAGGAAATATCCTCCGATAACAAAGAGAAAGAAGCTTTCTGAGAAACTTCTTTGTGTTCTGTGAAATCATCTCACAGAGTTAGAGCTTTCCCCTCAAGAAGCCTTTCGCTAAGACAGTTCTTGTGGAATTGGCAAAGTGATATTTGGAAGCCCCTAGAGGGCTATGGTGAAAAACTAAATATCCTCTGATGAAATCTGGAAAGAAGCTTTCTGAGAATCTGATTAGTGTTCTGTTAATTCATCTCAGAGAGTTACATCTGTATTTCGTGGATCTCTTCGCTCGCCTTATTTCTGTGGTATCTGAGAACAGATATTTCGGATCCCTTTGAAGACTATAGGGCCAAAGGGAATATCCTCCGATAACAAAGAAAAGAAGCTTTCTGAAAATCTTCTTTGTGTTCTGTGAAATCATCTCACAGAGTTACAGCTTTCCCCTCAAGAAGCCTTTCGCTAAGACAGTTCTTGTGGAATTGGCAAAGTGATATTTGGAAGCCCATAGAGGGCTACGGTGAAAAAGGAAATATCCTCCGATGAAATCTGGAAAGAAGGTTTCTGAGAAACTGCTTAGTGTTCTGTTAATTCATCTCACAGAGTTACATCTGTATTTCGTGGATCTCTTTGCTAGCCTTATTTCTGTGGAATCTGAGAGCAGATATTTCGGATCCCTTTGAAGACCATAGGGCCAAAGGAAATATCCTCCGATAACAAAGAGAAAGAAGCTTTCTGAGAAACTTGTTTGTGTTCTGTGACATCATCTCACAGAGTTACAGCTTTCCCCTCAAGAAGCCTTTCGCTGAGGCAGTTCTTGTGGAATTCGCAAAGTGATATTTGGAAGCCCATAGAGGGCTATGGTGAAAAAGGAAATATCCTCAGATGAAATCTGGAAAGAAGCTTTCTGAGAATCTGCTTAGTGTTCTGTTAATTCATCTCACAGAGTTACATCTGTATTTCGTGGATCTCTTTGCTAGCCTTATTTCTGTGGAATCTGAGAACAGATATTGCGGATCCCTTTGAAGACTATAGGGCCAAAGGGCATATCCTCCGATAACAAAGAGAATGAAGCTTTCTGAAAAACTTCTTTGTGTTCTGTGAAATCATCTCACAGAGTTACAGCTTTCCCCTCAAGAGGCCTTTCGCTAAGACAGTTCTTGTGGAATTGGCAAAGTGATATTTGAAAGCCCATAGAGGGCTAAGTTGAGAAACGAAATATCCTCAGATGAAATCTGGAAAGAAGCTTTCTGAGATACTGCTTATTGTTCTGTTAATTCATCTCACAGAATTACATCTGTATTTCGTGAATCTCTTTGCTAGCCTTATTTCTGTGGAATCTGAGAACAGATATTTCGGATCCCTTTGAAGTCTATAGGGCCAAAGGAAATATTCTCCGATAACAAAGAGAAAGAAGCTTTCTGAGAAACTTCTTTGTGTTCTGTGAAATCATCTCACAGAGTTACAGCTTTCCCCTCAAGAAGCCTTTCGCTAAGACAGTTCTTGTGGAATTGGCAAAGTGATATTTGGAAGCCCATAGCGGGCTATGGTGAAAAAGGAAATATCCACTGATGAAATCTGGAAAGAAGCTTTCTGAGAATCTGCTTAGTATTCTGTTAATTCATCTCACAGAATTACATCTGTATTTCGTGAATCTCTTTGCTAGCCTTATTTCTGTGGAATCTGAGAACAGATATTTCGGATCCCTTTGAAGACTATAGGGCCAAAGGAAATATTCTCCGATAAAAAAGAGAAAGAAGCTTTCTGAGAAACTTCTTTGTGTTCTGTGAAATCATCACACAGAGTTACAGCTTTCCCCTCAAGTAGCCTTTCGCTAAGACAGTTCTTGTGGAATTGGCAAAGTGATATTTGGAAGCCCATAGCGGGCTATGGTGAAAAAGGAAATATCCTCTGATGAAATCTGGAAAGAAGCTTTCTGAGAATCTGCTTAGTGTTCTGTTAATTCATCTCACAGAGTTACATCTGTATTTCGTGGATCTCTTTGCTAGCCTTATTTCTGTGGAGTCTGAGAACAGATATTTCGGATCCCTTTGAAGACTATAGGGCCAAAGGAAATATCCTCTGATAACAAAGAGAAAGAAGCTTTCTGAAAAACTTCTTTGTGTTCTGTGAAATCATCTCACAGAGTTACAGCTTTCCGCTCAAGAAGCCTTTCGCTAAGACAGTTCTTGTGGAATTGGCAAAGTGATATTGGGAAGCCCATAGAGGGCTATGGTGAAAAAGGAAATATCCTCCGATGAAATCTGGAAAGAAGCTTTCTGAGAAACTGCTTAGTGTTCTGTTAGTTCATCTCACAGAGTTTCATCTGTATTTCGTGGATCTCTTTGCTAGCCTTATTTCTGTGGAATCTGAGAACAGATATTTCGGATCCCTTTGAAGAGTATAGGGCCAAAGGAAATATCCTACGATAACAAAGAGAAAGAAGCTTTCTGAAAAACTTATTTGTGTTCTGTGAAATCATCTCACAGAGTTACAGCTTTCCCCTCAAGAAGCCTTTTGCTAAGACAGTTCTTGTGGAATTGGCAAAGTGATATTTGGAAGCCCATAGAGGGCTAGGGTGAAAAAGGAAATATCCTCAGATGAAGTCTGGAAAGAAGCTTTCTGAGAAACTGCTTAGTGTTCTGTTAATTCATCTCACAGAGTTACATCTGTATTTCTTGGATCTCTTTGCTAGTCTTATATTTGTGGAATCTGAGAACAGATATTTCGGATCCCTTTGAAGACTATAGGGCCAAAGGAAATATCCTCCGATAACAAAGAGAAAGAAGCTTTCTGAGAAACTTCTTTGTTCTGTGAAATCATCTCACAGAGTTACAGCTTTCCCCTCATGAAGCCTTTCGTTAAGACAGTTCTTGTGGAATTGGCAAAGTGATATTTCGAAGCCCATAGTGGGCTATGGTGAAAAAGGAAATATCCTCAGATGAAATCTGGAAAGAAGCTTTCTGAGAATCTGCTTAGTGTTCTGTTAATTCATCTCACAGAGTTACATCTGTATTTCCTGGATCTCTTTGCTAGCCTTATTTCTGTGGAATCTGAGAACAGATATTTCGGATCCCTTTGAAGACCTTAGGGCCAAACGAAATATCCTCCGATAACAAAGAGAAAGAAGCTTTCTGAGAAACTTCTTTGTGTTCTGTGAAATCATCTCACAGAGTTACAGCTTTCCCCTCAAGAAGCCTTTCACTGAGACAGTTCTTGTGGAATTCGCAAAGTGATATTTGGAAGCCCATAGAGGGCTATGGTGAAAAAGGAAATATCCTCAGATGAAATCTGGAAAGAAGCTTTCTGAGAATCTGCTTAGTGTTCTGTTAATTCATCTCACAGAGTTACATCTGTATATCGTGGATCTCTTTGCTAGCCTTATTTCTGTGGAATCTGAGAACAGATATTTCGGATCCCTTTGAAGACTATGGGGCCAAAGGAAATATCCTCCGGTAACAAAGAGAAAGAAGCTTTCTGAGAAACTTCTCAGTGTTCTGTGAAATCATCTCACAGAGTTACAGCTTTCCCCTCAAGAAGCCTTTCGCTGAGACAGTTCTTGTGGAATTGGCAAAGTGATATTTGGAAGCCCATAGAGGGCTATGGTGAAAAAGGAAATATCCTCAGAGGAAATCTGGAAAGAAGGTTTCTGAGAATCTGCTTAGTGTTCTGTTAATTCATCTCACAGAGTTACATCTGTATTTCGTGGATCTCTTTGCTAGCATTATTTCTGTGGAATCTGAGAACAGATATTTCGGATCTCTTTGAAAAGTATAGGGCCAAAGGGCATATCCTCCGATAACAAAGAGAAAGAAGCTTTCTGAAAAACTTCTTCGTGTTCTGTGAAATCATCTCACAGAGTTACAGCTTTCCACTCAAGAAGCCTTTCGCTAAGACAGTTCCTGTGGAATTGGCTAAGTGAATTTGAAAGCCCATAGAGGGCTATGTTGAGAAAGGAAATATCCTCAGATGAAATCTGGAAAGAAGTTTCTGAGAAACTGCTTATTGTTCTGTTAATTCATCTCACAGAGTTACATCTGTATTTCCTGGAACTCTTTGCTAGCCTTATTTCTGTGGAATCTGAGAACAGATATTTCGGTACCCTTTGAAGACGATAGGGCCAAAGGAAATATCCTCCGATAACAAAGAGAAAGAAGCTTTCTGAGAAACTTCTTTGTGTTCTGTGAAATCATCTCACAGAGTTAGAGCTTTCCCCTCAAGAAGCCTTTCGCTAAGACAGTTCTTGTGGAATTGGCAAAGTGATATTTGGAAGCCCCTAGAGGGCTATGGTGAAAAACTAAATATCCTCTGATGAAATCTGGAAAGAAGCTTTCTGAGAATCTGCTTAGTGTTCTGTTAATTCATCTCAGAGAGTTACATCTGTATTGCGTGGATCTCTTCGCTCGCCTTATTTCTGTGGTATCTGAGAACAGATATTTCGGATCCCTTTGAAGACTATAGGGCCAAAGGGAATATCCTCCGATAACAAAGAGAAAGAAGCTTTCTGAAAATCTTCCTTGTGTTCTGTGAAATCATCTCACAGAGTTACAGCTTTCCCCTCTAGAAGCCTTTCTCTAAGACAGTTCTTGTGGAATTGGCAAAGTGATATTTGGAAGCCCATAGAGGGCTATGGTGAAAAAGGAAATATCCTCAGAAGAAATCTGGAAAGAAGATTTCTGAGAAACTGCTTAGTGTTCTGTTAATTCATCTCACAGAGTTACATCTGTATTTCGTGGATCTCTTTGCTAGCCTTATTTCTGTGGAATCTGAGAACAGATATTTCGGATCCCTTCGAAGACTATAGGGCCAAAGGAAATATCCTCCGATAACAAAGAGAAAGAAGCTTTCTGAGAAACTTCTTTGTGTTCTGTGAAATCATCTCACAGAGTTACAGCTTTCCCCTCCAGAAGCCTTTCACTAAGACAGTTCTTGTGGAATTGGCAAAGTGATATTTGGAAGCCCATAGAGGGCTGGGGTGAAAAAGGAAATATCCTCCGATGAAATCTGGAAAGAAGGTTTCTGAGAAACTGCTTAGTGTTCTGTTAATTCATCTCACAGACGTACATCTGTATTTCGTGGATCTCTTTGCTAGCCTTATTTCTGTGGAATCTGAGAACAGATATTTCGGATCCCTTTGAAGACCATAGGGCCAAATGAAATATCCTCCGATAACAAAGAGAAAGAAGCTTTCTGAGAAACTTCTTTGTGTTCTGTGAAATCATCTCACAGAGTTACAGCTTTCCCCTCAAGAAGCCTTTCGCTGAGACAGTTCTTGTGGAATTCGCAAAGTGATATTTGGAAGCCCATAGAGGGCTATGGTGAAAAAGGAAATATCCTTAGATGAAATCTGGAAAGAAGCTTTCTGAGAATCTGCTTAGTGTTCTGTTAATTCATCTCACAGAGTTACATCTGTATTTCGTGGATCTCTTTGCTAGCCTTATTTCTGTGGAATCTGAGAACAGATATTGCGGATCCCTTTGAAGACTATAGGGCCAAAGGGCATATCCTCCAATAACAAAGAGAATGAAGCTTTCTGAAAAACTTCTTTGTGTTCTGGGAAATCATCTCACAGAGTTACAGCTTTCCCCTCAAGAAGCCTTTCGCTGAGACAGTTCTTGTGGAATTGGCAAAGTGATATTTGGAAGCCCATAGAGGGCTATGGTGAAAAAGGAAATATCCTCCGATGAAATCTGGAAAGAAGGTTTCTGAGAAACTGCTTAGTGTTCTGTTAATTCATCTCACAGAGTTACATCTGTATTTCGTGGATCTCTTTGCTAGCCTTATTTCTGTGGAATCTGAGAGCAGATATTTCGGATCCCTTTGAAGACCATAGGGCCAAAGGAAATATCCTCCGATAACAAAGAGAAAGAAGCTTTCTGAGAAACTTCTTTGTGTTCTGTGACATCATCTCACAGAGTTACAGCTTTCCCCTCAAGAAGCCTTTCGCTGAGGCAGTTCTTGTGGAATTCGCAAAGTGATATTTGGAAGCCCATAGAGGGCTATGGTGAAAAAGGAAATATCCTCAGATGAAATCTGGAAAGAAGCTTTCTGAGAATCTGCTTAGTGTTCTGTTAATTCATCTCACAGAGTTACATCTGTATTTCGTGGATCTCTTTGCTAGCCTTATTTCTGTGGAATCTGAGAACAGATATTGCGGATCCCTTTGAAGACTATAGGGCCAAAGGGCATATCCTCCGATAACAAAGAGAATGAAGCTTTCTGAAAAACTTCTTTGTGTTCTGTGAAATCATCTCACAGAGTTACAGCTTTCCCCTCAAGAAGCCTTTCGCTAAGACAGTTCTTGTGGAATTGGCAAAGTGATATTTGAAAGCCCATAGAGGGCTAAGTTGAGAAACGAAATATCCTCAGATGAAATCTGGAAAGAAGCTTTCTGAGATACTGCTTATTGTTCTGTTAATTCATCTCACAGAATTACATCTGTATTTCGTGAATCTCTTTGCTAGCCTTATTTCTGTGGAGTCTGAGAACAGATATTTCGGATCCCTTTGAAGACTATAGGGCCAAAGGAAATATCCTCTGATAACAAAGAGAAAGAAGCTTTCTGAAAAACTTCTTTGTGTTCTGTGAAATCATCTCACAGAGTTACAGCTTTCCGCTCAAGAAGCCTTTCGCTAAGACAGTTCTTGTGGAATTGGCAAAGTGATATTGGGAAGCCCATAGAGGGCTATGGTGAAAAAGGAAATATCCTCCGATGAAATCTGGAAAGAAGCTTTCTGAGAAACTGCTTAGTGTTCTGTTAGTTCATCTCACAGAGTTTCATCTGTATTTCGTGGATCTCTTTGCTAGCCTTATTTCTGTGGAATCTGAGAACAGATATTTCGGATCCCTTTGAAGACGATAGGGCCAAAGGAAATATCCTCCGATAACAAAGAGAAAGAAACTTTATGAGAAACTTCTTTGTGTTCTGTGAAATCATCTCACAGAGTTACAGCTTTCCGCTCAAGAAGCCTTTCGCTAAGACAGTTCTTGTGGAATTGGCAAAGTGATATTTGGAAGCCCATAGAGGGCAACGGTGAAAAAGGAAATATACTCAGATGAAATCTGGAAAGAAGGTTTCTGAGAATCTGCTTAGTGTTCTGTTAATTCATCTCACAGAGTTACATCTGTATTTCGTGGATCTCTTTGCTAGCCTTATTTCTGTGGAATCTGAGAACAGATATTTCGGATCCCTTTGAAGACTATAGGGCCAAAGGAAGTATCCTCCGATAACAAAGAGAAAGAAGCTTTCTGAGAAACTTCTTTGTGTTCTGTGAAATCATCTCACAGAGTTTCAGCTTTCCCCTCAAGAAGCCTTTCGCTAAGACAGTTCTTGTGGAATTGGCAAAGTGATATTTGGAGGCCCATAGAGGGCTATGGTGAAAAAGGTAATATCCTCAGATGAAATCTGGAAAGAAGCTTTCTGAGAATCTGCTTAGTGTTCTGTTAATTCATCTCAGAGAGTTACATCTGTATTTCGTGGATCTCTTTGCTAGCCTTATTTCTGTGGAATCTGAGAACAGATATTTCGGATCCCTTTGAAGACTATAGGGCCAAAGGAAATATCCTCCGGTAACAAAGAGAAAGAAGCTATCTGGGAAACTTCTCAGTGTTCTGTGAAATCATCTCACAGAGTTACAGCTTTCCCCTCAAGAAGCCTTTCGCTAAGACAGTTTTTGGGGAATTGGCAAAGTGATATTGGGAAGCCCATAGAGGGCTATGGTGAAAAAGGAAATATCCTCAGATGAAATCTGGAAAGAAGCTTTCTGAGAAACTGCTTAGTGTTCTGTTCATACATCTCACAGAGTTACATCTGTAATTCGTGGATCTCTTTGCTAGCCTTATTTCTGTGGAATCTGAGAACAGATATTTCGGATCCCATTGAAGACTATAGGGCCAAAGGAAATATCCTCCGATAACAAAGGGAAAGAAGCTTTCTGAGAAACTTCTTTGTGTTCTGTGAAATCATCTCACAGAGTTACAGCTTTCCCCACAAGAAGACTTTCGCTAAGACAGTTCTTTTGGAGTTGGCAAAGTGATATTTGGAATCCCATAGAGGGCTATGGTGAAAAAGGAAATATCCTCAGATGAAATCTGGAAAGAAGCTTTCTGAGAAACTGCTTAGTGTTCTGTTAATTCATCTCACAGAGTTACCTCTGTATTTCGTGGATCTCTTTGCTAGCCTTATTTCTGTGGAATCTGAGAACAGATATTTCGGATCCCTTTGAAGACTATAGGGCCAAAGGAAATATCCTTCGATAACAAAGAGAAAGAAGCTTTCTGAGAAACTTCTTTGTGTTTTGTGAAATCATCTCACAGAGTTACAGCTTTCCCCTCAAGAAGCCTTTCGCTAAGACAGTTCTTGTGGAATTGGCAAAGTGATATTTGGAAGCCCATAGAGGGCTAGGGTGAGCAAGGAAATATACTCAGATGAAATCTGGAAAGAAGCTTTCTGAGAATCTGCTTAGTGTTTTGTTAATTCATCTCACAGAGTTACATCTGTATTTCGTGGATCGCTTTGCTAGCCTTATTTCTGTGGAATCTGAGAACAGATATTTCGGATCCCTTTGAAGACTATAGGGCCAAAGGAAATATCCTCCGATAACAAAGAGAAAGAAGCTTTCTGATAAACTTCTTTGTGTTCTGTGAAATCATCTCACAGAGTTACAGCTTGACCCTCAAGAAGCCTTTCGCTAAGACAGTTCTTGTGGAATTGGCAAAGTGATATTTGGAAGCCCATAGAGGGCTAGGGTGAAAAAGGAAATATCCTCAGATGAAGTCTGGAAAGAAGCTTTCTGAGAAACTGCTTAGTGTTCTGTTAATTCATCTCACAGAGTTACATCTGTATTTCCTGGATCTCTTTGCTAGCCTTATTTCTGTGGAATCTGAGAACAGATATTTCGGATCCCTTTGAAGACCATAGGGCCAAACGAAATATCCTCTGATAACAAAGAGAAAGAAGCTTTCTGAGAAACTTCTTTGTGTTCTGTGACATCATCTCACAGAGTTACAGCTTTCCCCTCAAGGAGCCTTTCGCTGAGACAGTTCTTGTGGAATTCGCAAAGTGATATTTGGAAGCCCATAGAGGGCTATGGTGAAAAAGGAAATATCCTCAGATGAAATCTGGAAAGAAGCTTTCTGAGAATCTGCTTAGTGTTCTGTTAATTCATCCCACAGAGTTACATCTGTATTTCGTGGATCTCTTTGCTAGCCTTATTTCTGTGGAATCTGAGAACAGATATTTCGGATCCCTTTGAAGACTATAGGGCCAAAGGGCATATCCTCCAATAACAAAGAGAATGAAGCTTTCTGAAAAACTTCTTTGTGTTCTGGGAAATCATCTCACAGAGTTACAGCTTTCCCCTCAAGAAGCCTTTCGCTAAGACAGTTCTTGTGGAATTGGCAGAGTGATATTTGAAAGCCCATAGAGGTCTAAGTTGAGAAACGAAATATCCTCAGATGAAATCTGGAAAGAAGCTTTCTGAGAAACTGCTTAGTGTTCTGTTAATTCATCTCACAGAATTACATCTGTATTTCGTGAATCTCTTTGATAGCCTTATTTCTGTGGAATCTGAGAACAGATATTTCGGATTCCTTTGAAGTCTATAGGGCCAAAGGAAATATTCTCCGATAACAAAGAGAAAGAAGCTTTCTGAGAAACTTCTTTGTGTTCTGTGAAATCATCTCACAGAGTTACAGCTTTCCCCTCAAGAAGCCTTTCGCTAAGACAGTTCTTGTGGAATTGGCAAAGTGATATTTGGAAGCCCATAGCGGGCTATGGTGAAAAAGGAAATATCCTCTGATGAAATCTGGAAAGAAGCTTTCTGAGAATCTGCTTAGTGTTCTGTTAATTCATCTCACAGAGTTACATCTGTATTTCGTGGATCTCTTTGCTAGCCTTATTTCTGTGGAGTCTGAGAACAGATATTTCGGATCCCTTTGAAGACTATAGGGCCAAAGGAAATATCCTCTGATAACAAAGAGAAAGAAGCTTTCTGAAAAACTTCTTTGTGTTCTGTGAAATCATCTCACAGAGTTACAGCTTTCCCCTCAAGAAGCCTTTCGCTAAGACAGTTCTTGTGGAATTGGCAAAGTGATATTGGGAAGCCCATAGAGGGCTATGGTGAAAAAGGAAATATCCTCCGATGAAATCTGGAAAGAAGCTTTCTGAGAAACTGCTTAGTGTTCTGTTAATTCATCTCACAGAGTTACCTCTGTATTTCGTGGATCTCTTTGCTAGCCTTATTTCTGTGGAATCTGAGAACAGATATTTCGGATCCCTTTGAAGACTATAGGGCCAAAGGAAATATCCTTCGATAACAAAGAGAAAGAAGCTTTCTGAGAAACTTCTTTGTGTTTTGTGAAATCATCTCACAGAGTTACAGCTTTCCCCTCAAGAAGCCTTTCGCTAAGACAGTTCTTGTGGAATTGGCAAAGTGATATTTGGAAGCCCATAGAGGGCTAGGGTGAGCAAGGAAATATACTCAGATGAAATCTGGAAAGAAGCTTTCTGAGAATCTGCTTAGTGTTTTGTTAATTCATCTCACAGAGTTACATCTGTATTTCGTGGATCGCTTTGCTAGCCTTATTTCTGTGGAATCTGAGAACAGATATTTCGGATCCCTTTGAAGACTATAGGGCCAAAGGAAATATCCTCCGATAACAAAGAGAAAGAAGCTTTCTGATAAACTTCTTTGTGTTCTGTGAAATCATCTCACAGAGTTACAGCTTGACCCTCAAGAAGCCTTTCGCTAAGACAGTTCTTGTGGAATTGGCAAAGTGATATTTGGAAGCCCATAGAGGGCTAGGGTGAAAAAGGAAATATCCTCAGATGAAGTCTGGAAAGAAGCTTTCTGAGAAACTGCTTAGTGTTCTGTTAATTCATCTCACAGAGTTACATCTGTATTTCCTGGATCTCTTTGCTAGCCTTATTTCTGTGGAATCTGAGAACAGATATTTCGGATCCCTTTGAAGACCATAGGGCCAAACGAAATATCCTCTGATAACAAAGAGAAAGAAGCTTTCTGAGAAACTTCTTTGTGTTCTGTGACATCATCTCACAGAGTTACAGCTTTCCCCTCAAGGAGCCTTTCGCTGAGACAGTTCTTGTGGAATTCGCAAAGTGATATTTGGAAGCCCATAGAGGGCTATGGTGAAAAAGGAAATATCCTCAGATGAAATCTGGAAAGAAGCTTTCTGAGAATCTGCTTAGTGTTCTGTTAATTCATCCCACAGAGTTACATCTGTATTTCGTGGATCTCTTTGCTAGCCTTATTTCTGTGGAATCTGAGAACAGATATTTCGGATCCCTTTGAAGACTATAGGGCCAAAGGGCATATCCTCCAATAACAAAGAGAATGAAGCTTTCTGAAAAACTTCTTTGTGTTCTGGGAAATCATCTCACAGAGTTACAGCTTTCCCCTCAAGAAGCCTTTCGCTAAGACAGTTCTTGTGGAATTGGCAGAGTGATATTTGAAAGCCCATAGAGGTCTAAGTTGAGAAACGAAATATCCTCAGATGAAATCTGGAAAGAAGCTTTCTGAGAAACTGCTTAGTGTTCTGTTAATTCATCTCACAGAATTACATCTGTATTTCGTGAATCTCTTTGATAGCCTTATTTCTGTGGAATCTGAGAACAGATATTTCGGATTCCTTTGAAGTCTATAGGGCCAAAGGAAATATTCTCCGATAACAAAGAGAAAGAAGCTTTCTGAGAAACTTCTTTGTGTTCTGTGAAATCATCTCACAGAGTTACAGCTTTCCCCTCAAGAAGCCTTTCGCTAAGACAGTTCTTGTGGAATTGGCAAAGTGATATTTGGAAGCCCATAGCGGGCTATGGTGAAAAAGGAAATATCCTCTGATGAAATCTGGAAAGAAGCTTTCTGAGAATCTGCTTAGTGTTCTGTTAATTCATCTCACAGAGTTACATCTGTATTTCGTGGATCTCTTTGCTAGCCTTATTTCTGTGGAGTCTGAGAACAGATATTTCGGATCCCTTTGAAGACTATAGGGCCAAAGGAAATATCCTCTGATAACAAAGAGAAAGAAGCTTTCTGAAAAACTTCTTTGTGTTCTGTGAAATCATCTCACAGAGTTACAGCTTTCCCCTCAAGAAGCCTTTCGCTAAGACAGTTCTTGTGGAATTGGCAAAGTGATATTGGGAAGCCCATAGAGGGCTATGGTGAAAAAGGAAATATCCTCCGATGAAATCTGGAAAGAAGCTTTCTGAGAAACTGCTTAGTGTTCTGTTAATTCATCTCACAGAGTTTCATCTGCATTTCGTGGATCTCTTTGCTAGCCTTATTTCTGTGGAATCTGAGAACAGATATTTCGGATCCCTTTGAAGACGATAGGGACAAAGGAAATATCCTCCGATAACAAAGAGAAAGAAGCTTTCTGAGAAACTTCTTTGTGTTCTGTGAAATCATCTCACAGAGTTAGAGCTTTACCCTCAAGAAGCGTTTCGCTAAGACAGTTCTTGTGGAATTGGCAAAGTGATATTTGGAAGCCCCTAGAGGGCTATGGTGAAAAACTAAATATCCTCTGATGAAATCTGGAAAGAAGCTTTCTGAGAATCTGATTAGTGTTCTGTTAATTCATCTCAGAGAGTTACATCTGTATTTCGTGGATCTCTTCGCTCGCCTTATTTCTGTGGTATCTGAGAACAGATATTTCGGATCCCTTTGAAGACTATAGGGCCAAAGGGAATATCCTCCGATAACAAAGAGAAAGAAGCTTTCTGAAAATCTTCTTTGTGTTCTGTGAAATCATCTCACAGAGTTACAGCTTTCCCCTCAAGAAGCCTTTCGCTAAGACAGTTCTTGTGGAATTGGCAAAGTGATATTTGGAAGCCCGTAGAGGGCTACGGTGAAAAAGGAAATATCCTCCGATGAAATCTGGAAAGAAGGATTCTGAGAAACTGCTTAGTGTTCTGTTAATTCATCTCACAGAGTTACATCTGTATTTCGTGGATCTCTTTGCTAGCCTTATTTCTGTGGAATCTGAGAGCAGATATTTCGGATCCCTTTGAAGACCATAGGGCCAAAGGAAATATCCTCCGATAACAAAGAGAAAGAAGCTTTCTGAGAAACTTCTTTGTGTTCTGTGACATCATCTCACAGAGTTACAGCTTTCCCCTCAAGAAGCCTTTCGCTGAGGCAGTTCTTGTGGAATTCGCAAAGTGATATTTGGAAGCCCATAGAGGGCTATGGTGAAAAAGGAAATATCCTCAGATGAAATCTGGAAAGAAGCTTTCTGAGAATCTGCTTAGTGTTCTGTTAATTCATCTCACAGAGTTACATCTGTATTTCGTGGATCTCTTTGCTAGCCTTATTTCTGTGGAATCTGAGAACAGATATTGCGGATCCCTTTGAAGACTATAGGGCCAAAGGGCATATCCTCCGATAACAAAGAGAATGAAGCTTTCTGAAAAACTTCTTTGTGTTCTGTGAAATCATCTCACAGAGTTACAGCTTTCCCCTCAAGAGGCCTTTCGCTAAGACAGTTCTTGTGGAATTGGCAAAGTGATATTTGAAAGCCCATAGAGGGCTAAGTTGACAAACGAAATATCCTCAGATGAAATCTGGAAAGAAGCTTTCTGAGATACTGCTTATTGTTCTGTTAATTCATCTCACAGAATTACATCTGTATTTCGTGAATCTCTTTGCTAGCCTTATTTCTGTGGAATCTGAGAACAGATATTTCGGATCCCTTTGAAGTCTATAGGGCCAAAGGAAATATTCTCCGATAACAAAGAGAAAGAAGCTTTCTGAGAAACTTCTTTGTGTTCTGTGAAATCATCTCACAGAGTTACAGCTTTCCCCTCAAGAAGCCTTTCGCTAAGACAGTTCTTGTGGAATTGGCAAAGTGATATTTGGAAGCCCATAGCGGGCTATGGTGAAAAAGGAAATATCCACTGATGAAATCTGGAAAGAAGCTTTCTGAGAATCTGCTTAGTGTTCTGTTAATTCATCTCACAGAATTACATCTGTATTTCGTGAATCTCTTTGCTAGCCTTATTTCTGTGGAATCTGAGAACAGATATTTCGGATCCCTTTGAAGACTATAGGGCCAAAGGAAATATTCTCCGATAAAAAAGAGAAAGAAGCTTTCTGAGAAACTTCTTTGTGTTCTGTGAAATCATCACACAGAGTTACAGCTTTCCCCTCAAGTAGCCTTTCGCTAAGACAGTTCTTGTGGAATTGGCAAAGTGATATTTGGAAGCCCATAGCGGGCTATGGTGAAAAAGGAAATATCCTCTGATGAAATCTGGAAAGAAGCTTTCTGAGAATCTGCTTAGTGTTCTGTTAATTCATCTCACAGAGTTACATCTGTATTTCGTGGATCTCTTTGCTAGCCTTATTTCTGTGGAGTCTGAGAACAGATATTTCGGATCCCTTTGAAGACTATAGGGCCAAAGGAAATATCCTCTGATAACAAAGAGAAAGAAGCTTTCTGAAAAACTTCTTTGTGTTCTGTGAAATCATCTCACAGAGTTACAGCTTTCCGCTCAAGAAGCCTTTCGCTAAGACAGTTCTTGTGGAATTGGCAAAGTGATATTGGGAAGCCCATAGAGGGCTATGGTGAAAAAGGAAATATCCTCCGATGAAATCTGGAAAGAAGCTTTCTGAGAAACTGCTTAGTGTTCTGTTAGTTCATCTCACAGAGTTTCATCTGTATTTCGTGGATCTCTTTGCTAGCCTTATTTCTGTGGAATCTGAGAACAGATATTTCGGATCCCTTTGAAGACGATAGGGCCAAAGGAAATATCCTCCGATAACAAAGAGAAAGAAACTTTATGAGAAACTTCTTTGTGTTCTGTGAAATCATCTCACAGAGTTACAGCTTTCCGCTCAAGAAGCCTTTCGCTAAGACAGTTCTTGTGGAATTGGCAAAGTGATATTTGGAAGCCCATAGAGGGCAACGGTGAAAAAGGAAATATACTCAGATGAAATCTGGAAAGAAGGTTTCTGAGAATCTGCTTAGTGTTCTGTTAATTCATCTCACAGAGTTACATCTGTATTTCGTGGATCTCTTTGCTAGCCTTATTTCTGTGGAATCTAAGAACAGATATTTCGGATCCCTTTGAAGACTATAGGGCCAAAGGAAGTATCCTCCGATAACAAAGAGAAAGAAGCTTTCTGAGAAACTTCTTTGTGTTCTGTGAAATCATCTCACAGAGTTTCAGCTTTCCCCTCAAGAAGCCTTTCGCTAAGACAGTTCTTGTGGAATTGGCAAAGTGATATTTGGAGGCCCATAGAGGGCTATGTTGAGAAAGGAAATATCCTCAGATGAAATCTGGAAAGAAGCTTTCTGAGAAACTGCTTAGTGTTCTGTTAATTCATCTCACAGAGTTACATCTGTAATTCGTGGATCTCTTTGCTAGCCTTATTTCTGTGGAATCTGAGAACAGATATTTCGGATCCCTTTGAAGACTATAGGGCCAAAGGAAATATCCTTCGATAACAAAGAGAAAGAAGCTTTCTGAGAAACTTCTTTGTGTTCTGTGAAATCCTCTCACAGAGTTACAGCTTTCCCCTCAAGAAGCCTTTCGCTAAGACAGTTCTTGTGGAATTGGCAAAGTGATATTTGGAAACCCATAGAGGGCTATGGTGAAAAAGGAAATATCCTCAGATGAAATCTGGAAAGAAGTTTTCGGAGAAACTGCTTAGTGTTCTGTTAATTCATCTCACAGAGTTACAACTGTATTTCGTGGATCTCTTTGCTAGCCTTATTTCTGTATAATCTGAGAACAGATATTTCGAATCCCTTTGAAGACAACAGGGCAAAAGGAAATATCCTCCGATAACAAAGAGAAAGAAGCTTTCTGAGAAACTTCTTTGTGTTCTGTGAAATCATCTCACAGAGTTACAGCTTTCCCCACAAGAAGAATTTCGCTAAGACAGTTCTTTTGGAGTTGGCAAAGTGATATTTGGAATCCCATAGAGGGCTATGGTGAAAAAGGAAATATCCTCAGATGAAATCTGGAAAGAAGCTTTCTGAGAAACTGCTTAGTGTTCTGTTAATTCATCTCACAGAGTTACATCTGTATTTCGTGGATCTCTTTGCTAGCCTTATTTCTGTGGAATCTGAGAACAGATATTTCGGATCCCTTTGAAGACTATAGGGCCAAAGGAAATATCCTTCGATAACAAAGAGAAAGAAGCTTTCTGAGAAACTTCTTTGTGTTTTGTGAAATCATCTCACAGAGTTACAGCTTTCCCCTCAAGAAGCCTTTCGCTAAGACAGTTCTTGTGGAATTGGCAAAGTGATATTTGGAAGCCCATAGAGGGCTAGGGTGAGAAAGGAAATATCCTCAGATGAAATCTGGAAAGAAGCATTCTGAGAATCTGCTTAGTGTTTTGTTAATTCATCTCACAGAGTTACATCTGTATTTCGTGGATCGCTTTGCTAGCCTTATTTCTGTGGAATCTGAGAACAGATATTTCGGATCCCTTTGAAGACTATAGGGCCAAAGGAAATATCCTCCGATAACAAAGAGAAAGAAGCTTTCTGATAAACTTCTTTGTGTTCTGTGAAATCATCTCACAGAGTTACAGCTTGACCCTCAAGAAGCCTTTCGCTAAGACAGTTCTTGTGGAATTGGCAAAGTGATATTTGGAAGCCAATAGAGGGCTATGTTGAAAAAGGAAATATCCTCAGATGAAATCTGGAAAGAAGCTTTCTGAGAATCTGCTTAGTGTTCTGTCAATTCACCTCACAGAGTTACATCTGTATTTCGTGGATCTCTTTGCTAGCCTTATTTCTGTGGAATCTGAGAACAGATATTTCCGATCCCTTTGAAGAGTATAGGGCCAAAGGAAATATCCTACGATAACAAAGAGAAAGAAGCTTTCTGAAAAACTAATTTGTGTTCTGTGAAATCATCTCACAGAGTTACAGCTTTCCCCTCAAGAAGCCTTTTGCTAAGACAGTTCTTGTGGAATTGGCAAAGTGATATTTGGAAGCCCATAGAGGGCTAGGGTGAAAAAGGAAATATCCTCAGATGAAGTCTGGAAAGAAGCTTTCTGAGAAACTGCTTAGTGTTCTGTTAATTCATCTCACAGAGTTACATCTGTATTTCTTGGATCTCTTTGCTAGTCTTATATTTGTGGAATCTGAGAACAGATATTTCGGATCCCTTTGAAGACTATAGGGCCAAAGGAAATATCCTCCGATAACAAAGAGAAAGAAGCTTTCTGAGAAACTTCTTTGTTCTGTGAAATCATCTCACAGAGTTACAGCTTTCCCCTCATGAAGCCTTTCGTTAAGACAGTTCTTGTGGAATTGGCAAAGTGATATTTCGAAGCCCATAGTGGGCTATGGTGAAAAAGGAAATATCCTCAGATGAAATCTGGAAAGAAGCTTTCTGAGAATCTGCTTAGTGTTCTGTTAATTCATCTCACAGAGTTACATCTGTATTTCCTGGATCTCTTTGCTAGCCTTATTTCTGTGGAATCTGAGAACAGATATTTCGGATCCCTTTGAAGACTATAGGGCCAAAGGAAATATCCTCTGATAAGAAAGAGAAAGAAGCTTTCTGAAAAACTTCTTTGTGTTCTGTGAAATCATCTCACAGAGTTACAGCTTTCCCCTCAAGAAGCCTTTCGCTAAGACAGTTCTTGTGGAATTGGCAAAGTGATATTTTGAAGCCCCTAGAGGGCTATGGTGAAAAAGGAAATATCCTCAGATGAAATCTGGGAAGAAGATTTCTGAGAAACTGCTTAGTGTTCTGTTAATTCATCTCACAGAGTTACATCTGTATTTCGTGGATCTCTTTGCTAGCCTTATTTCTGTGGAATCTGAGAACAGATATTTCGGATCCCTTTGAAGACTATAGGGCCAAACGAAATATCGTCCGATAACAAAGAGAAAGAAGCTTTCTGAGAAACTTCTTTGTGTTTTGTGAAATCACCTCACAGAGTTACAGCTTTCCCCTCAAGAAGCCTTTCGCTAAGACAGTTCTTGGGGAATTGGCAAAGTGATATTGCGAAGCCCATAGAGGGCTATAGTGAAAAAGGAAATATCCTCCGATGAAATCTGGAAAGAAGCTTTCTGAGAAACTGCTTGGTGTTCTTTTAATTCATCTCACAGAGTTACATCTGTATTTCGTGGATCTCTTTGCTAGCCTTATTTCTGCGGAATCTGAGAATAGATATTTCGGATCCCTTTGAAGACTATAGGGCCAAAGGAAATATCCTCCGATAACAAAGAGAAAGAAGCTTTCTTAGAAACTTCTTTGTGTTCTGTGAAATCATCTCACAGAGTTACAGCTTTCCCCTCAAGAAGCCTTTAGCTAAAACAGTTCTTGTGGAGTTGGCAAAGTGATATTTGGAAGCCGCTAGAGGGCTATGGTGAAAAAGGAAATATCCTCAGATGAAATCTGGAAAGAAGCTTTCTGAGAAACTGCTTAGTGTTCTGTTAATTCATCTCACAGAGTTACATCTGTATTTCGTGGACCTCTTTGCTAGCCTTATTTCTGTGGAATCTGAGAACAGATATTTCGGATCCCTTTGAATACGATAGCGCCAAAGGAAATATCCTCCGATAACAAAGAGAAAGAAGCTTTCTGAGAAACTTCTTTGTGTTCTGTGAAATCATCTCACAGAGTTACAGCTTTCCCCTCAAGAAGCCTTCGCTAAGCCAGTTCTTGTGGAATTGGCAAACTGATATTTCGAAGCCCATAGAGGGCTACGGTGAAAAGGGAAATATCCTCAGATGAAATCTGGAAAGAAGCTTTCTGAGAAACTGCTTAGTGTTCTGTTAATTCATCTCACAGACGTACATCTGTATTTCGTGGATCTCTTTGCTAGCCTTATTTCTGTGGAATCTGAGAACAGATATTTCGGATCCCTTTGAAGACCTTAGGGCCAAACGAAATATCCTCCGATAACAAAGAGAAAGAAGCTTTCTGAGAAACTTCTTTGTGTTCTGTGAAATCATCTCACAGAGTTACAGCTTTCCCCTCAAGAAGCCTTTCGCTGAGACAGTTCTTGTGGAATTCGCAAAGTGATATTTGGAAGCCCATAGAAGGCTATGGTGAAAAAGGAAATATCCTTAGATGAAATCTGGAAAGAAGGTTTCTGAGAATCTGCTTAGTGTTCTGTTAATTCATCTCACAGAGTTACATCTGTATTTCGTGTATCTCTTTGCTAGCATTATTTCTGTGGAATCTGAGAACAGATATTTCGGATCTCTTTGAAGAGTATAGGGCCAAAGGGCATATCCTCCGATAACAAAGAGAAAGAAGCTTTCTGAAAAACTTCTTCGTGTTTTGTGAAATCATCTCACAGAGTTACAGCTTTCCACTCAAGAAGCCTTTCGCTAAGACAGTTCTAGTGGAATTGGCAAAGTGATATTTGAAAGCCCATAGAGGGCTATGTTGAGAAAGGAAATATCCTCAGATGAAATCTGGAAAGAAGTTTCTGAGAAACTGCTTAGTGTTCTGTTAATTCATCTCACAGAGTTACATCTGTATTTCGTGGAACTCTTTGCTAGCCTTATTTCTGTGGAATCTGAGAACAGATATTTCGGTACCCTTTGAAGACGATAGGGCCAAAGGAAATATCCTCCGATAACAAAGAGAAAGAAGCTTTCTGAGAAACTTCTTTGTGTTCTGTGAAATCATCTCACAGAGTTAGAGCTTTCCCCTCAAGAAGCCTTTCGCTAAGACAGTTCTTGTGGAATTGGCAAAGTGATATTTGGAAGCCCCTAGAGGGCTATGGTGAAAAACTAAATATCCTCTGATGAAATCTGGAAAGAAGCTTTCTGAGAATCTGCTTAGTGTTCTGTTAATTCATCTCAGAGAGTTACATCTGTATTTCGTGGATCTCTTCGCTCGCCTTATTTCTGTGGTATCTGAGAACAGATATTTCGGATCCGTTTGAAGACTATAGGGCCAAAGGGAATATCCTCCGATAACAAAGAGAAAGAAGCTTTCTGAAAATCTTCTTTGTGTTCTGTGAAATCATCTCACAGAGTTACAGCTTTCCCCTCTAGAAGCCTTTCTCTAAGACAGTTCTTGTGGAATTGGCAAAGTGATATTTGGAAGCCCATAGAGGGCTATGGTGAAAAAGGAAATATCCTCAGAAGAAATCTAGAAAGAAGATTTCTGAGAAACTGCTTAGTGTTCTGTTAATTCATCTCACAGAGTTACATCTGTATTTCGTGGATCTCTTTGCTAGCCTTATTTCTGTGGAATCTGAGAACAGATATTTCGGATCCCTTCGAAGACTATAGGGCCAAAGGAAATATCCTCCGATAACAAAGAGAAAGAAGCTTTCTGAGAAACTTCTTTGTGTTCTGTGAAATCATCTCACAGAGTTACAGCTTTCCCCTCCAGAAGCCTTTCGCTAAGACAGTTCTTGTGGAATTGGCAAAGTGATATTTGGAAGCCCATAGAGGGCTGGGGTGAAAAAGGAAATATCCTCCGATGAAATCTGGAAAGAAGGTTTCTGAGAAACTGCTTAGTGTTCTGTTAATTCATCTCACAGAGTTACATCTGTATTTCGTGGATCTCTTTGCTAGCCTTATTTCTGTGGAATCTGAGAACAGATATTTCGGATCCCTTTGAAGACCATAGGGCCAAACGAAATATCCTCCGATAACAAAGAGAAAGAAGCTTTCTGAGAAACTTCTTTGTGTTCTGTGACATCATCTCACAGAGTTACAGCTTTCCCCTCAAGAAGCCTTTCGCTGAGACAGTTCTTGTGGAATTCGCAAAGTGATATTTAGAAGCCCATAGAGGGCTATGGTGAAAAAGGAAATATCCTTAGAGGAAATCTGGAAAGAAGATTTCTGAGAATCTGCTTAGTGTTCTCTTAATTCATCCCACAGAGTTACATCTGTATTTCGTGGATCTCTTTGCTAGCCTTATTTCTGTGGAATCTGAGAACAGATATTTCGGATCCCTTTGAAGACTATAGGGCCAAAGGGCATATCCTCCAATAACAAAGAGAATGAAGCTTTCTGAAAAACTTCTTTGTGTTCTGGGAAATCATCTCACAGAGTTACAGCTTTCCCCTCAAGAAGCCTTTCGCTAAGACAGTTCTTGTGGAATTGGCAGAGTGATATTTGAAAGCCCATAGAGGGCTAAGTTGAGAAACGAAATATCCTCAGATGAAATCTGGAAAGAAGCTTTCTGAGATACTGCTTAGTGTTCTGTTAATTCATCTCACAGAATTACGTCTGTATTTCGTGAATCTCTTTGCTAGCCTTATTTCTGTGGAATCTGAGAACAGATATTTCGGATCCCTTTGAAGACTATAGGTCGAAAGGAAATATCCTCCGATAACAAAGAGAAAGAAGCTTTCTGAGAAACTTCTTTGTGTTCTGTGAAATCATCTCACAGAGTTTCAGCTTTCCCCTAAAGAAGCCTTTCGCTTAGACAGTTCTTGTGGAATTGGCAAAGTGATATTTGGAAGCCCATAGAGGGCTATGGTGAAAAAGGAAATATCCTCAGATGAAATCTGGAAAGAAGCTTTATGAGAATCTGCTTAGTGTTCTGTTAATTCATCTCACAGAGTTACATCTGTATTTCGTGGATCTCTTTGCTAGCCTTATTTCTGTGGAATCTGAGAACAGATATTTCGGATCCCTTTGAAGACTATGGGGCCAAAGGAAATATCCTCCAGTAACAAAGAGAAAGAAGCTTTCTGAGAAACTTCTCAGTGTTCTGTGAAATCATCTCACAGAGTTACAGCTTTCCCCTCAAGAAGCCTTTCGCTGAGACAGTTCTTGTGGAATTGGCAAAGTGATATTTGGAAGCCCATAGAGGGCTATGTTGAAAAAGGAAATATCCTCAGATGAAATCTGGAAAGAAGCTTTCTGAGAATCTGCTTAGTGTTCTGTTAATTCATCTCACAGAGTTACATCTGTATTTCGTGGATCTCTTTGCTAGCATTATTTCTGTGGAATCTGAGAACAGATATTTCGGATCTCTTTGAAGAGTATAGGGCCAAAGGGCATATCCTCCGATAACAAAGACAAAGAAGCTTTCTGAAAAACTTCTTTGTGTTCTGTGAAATCATCTCACAGAGTTACAGCTTTCCCTTCAAGAAGCCTTTCGCTAAGACAGTTCTTGTGGAATTGGCAAAGTGATATTTGAAAGCCCATAGAGGGCTAGGTTGAGAAAGGAAATATCCTCAGATGAAATCTGGAAAGAAGTTTCTGAGAAACTGCTTAGTGTTCTCTTAATTCATCTCACAGAGTTACATCTGTATTTCGTGGAACTCTTTGCTAGCCTTATTTCTGTGGAATCTGAGAACAGATATTTCGGTACCCTTTGAAGACGATAGGGCCAAAGGAAATATCCTCCGATAACAAAGAGAAAGAAGCTTTCTGAGAAACTTCTTTGTGTTCTGTGAAATCATCTCACAGAGTTAGAGCTTTCCCCTCAAGAAGCCTTTCGCTAAGACAGTTCTTGTGGAATTGGAAAAGTGATATTTGGAAGCCCCTAGAGGGCTATGGTGAAAAACTAAATATCCTCTGATGAAATCTGGAAAGAAGCTTTCTGAGAATCTGATTAGTGTTCTGTTAATTCATCTCAGAGAGTTACATCTGTATTTCGTGGATCTCTTCGCTCGCCTTATTTCTGTGGTTTCTGAGAACAGATATTTCGGATCCCTTTGAAGACTATAGGGCCAAAGGGAATATCCTCCGATAACAAAGAGAAAGAAGCTTTCTGAAAATCTTCTTTGTGTTCTGTGAAATCATCTCACAGAGTTACAGCTTTCCCCTCAAGAAGCCTTTCGCTAAGACAGTTCTTGTGGAATTGGCAAAGTGATATTTGGAAGCCCATAGAGGGCTATGGTGAAAAAGGAAATATCCTCCGATGAAATCTGGAAAGAAGGTTTCTGAGAAACTGCTTAGTGTTCTGTTAATTCATCTCACAGAGTTACATCTGTATTTCGTGGATCTCTTTGCTAGCCTTATTTCTGTGGAATCTGAGAACAGATATTTCGGATCCCTTTGAAGACCATAGGGCCAAAGGAAATATCCTCCGATAACAAAGAGAAAGAAGCTTTCTGAGAAACTTCTTTGTGTTCTGTGACATCATCTCACAGAGTTACAGCTTTCCCCTCAAGAAGCCTTTCGCTGAGGCAGTTCTTGTGGAATTCGCAAAGTGATATTTGGAAGCCCATAGAGGGCTATGGTGAAAAAGGAAATATCCTCAGATGAAATCTGGAAAGAAGCTTTCTGAGAATCTGCTTAGTGTTCTGTTAATTCATCTCACAGAGTTACATCTGTATTTCGTGGATCTCTTTGCTAGCCTTATTTCTGTGGAATCTGAGAGGAGATATTGCGGATCCCTTTGAAGACTATAGGGCCAAAGGGCATATCCTCCGATAAAAAAGAGAATGAAGCTTTCTGAAAAACTTCTTTGTGTTCTGTGAAATCATCTCACAGAGTTTCAGCTTTCCCCTCAAGAAGCCTTTCGCTAAGACAGTTCTTGTGGAATTGGCAAAGTGATATTTGAAAGCCCATAGAGGGCTAAGTTGAGAAACGAAATATCCTCAGATGAAATCTGGAAAGAAGCTTTCTGAGATACTGCTTATTGTTCTGTTAATTCATCTCACGGAATTACATCTGTATTTCGTGAATCTCTTTGCTAGCCTTATTTCTGTGGAATCTGAGAACAGATATTTCGGATCCCTTTGAAGTCTATAGGGCCAAAGGAAATATTCTCCGATAACAAAGAGAAAGAAGCTTTCTGAGAAACTTCTTTGTGTTCTGTGAAATCATCTCACAGAGTTACAGCTTTCCCCTCAAGAAGCCTTTCGCTAAGACAGTTCTTGTGGAATTGGCAAAGTGATATTTGGAAGCCCATAGCGGGCTATGGTGAAAAAGGAAATATCCTCTGATGAAATCTGGAAAGTAGCTTTCTGAGAATCTGCTTAGTGTTCTAATAATTCATCTCACAGAGTTACATCTGTATTTCGTGGATCTCTTTGCTAGCCTTATTTCTGTGGAGTCTGAGAACAGATATTTCGGATCTCTTTGAAGACTATAGGGCCAAAGGAAATATCCTCTGATAACAAAGAGAAAGAAGCTTTGAGAAAAACTTCTTTGTGTTCTGTGAAATCATCTCACAGAGTTACAGCTTTCCCCTCAAGAAGCCTTTCGCTAAGACAGTTCTTGTGGAATTGGCAAAGTGATATTGGGATGCCCATAGAGGGCTATGGTGAAAAAGGAAATATCCTCCGATGAAATCTGGAAAGAAGCTTTCTGAGAAACTGCTTAGTGTTCTGTTAATTCATCTCACAGAGTTTCATCTGTATTTCGTGGATATCTTTGCTAGCCTTATTTCTGTGGAATCTGAGAACAGATATTTCGGATCCCTTTGAAGACGATAGGGCCAAAGGAAATATCCTCCGATAACAAAGAGAAAGAAGCTTTCTGAGAAACTTCTTTGTGTTCTGTGAAATCATCTCACAGAGTTACAGCTTTCCGCTCAAGAAGCCTTTCACTAAGACAGTTCTTGTGGAATTGGCAAAGTGATATTTGGAAGCCCATAGAGGGCAATGGTGAAAAAGGAAATATCCTCTGATGAAATCTGGAAAGAAGCTTTCTGAGAATCTGCTTAGTGTTCTGTTAATTCATCTCACAGAGTTACATCTGTATTTCGTGGATCTCTTTGCTAGCCTTATTTCTGTGGAATCTGAGAACAGATATTTCGGATCGCTTTGAAGACTATAGGGCCAAAGGAAATATCCTCCGATAACAAAGAGAAAGAAGCTTTCTGAGAAACTTCTTTGTGTTCTGTGAAATCATCTCACAGAGTTACAGCTTTCCCCTCCAGAAGCCTTTCGCTAAGACAGTTCTTGTGGAATTGGCAAAGTGATATTTGGAAGCCCATAGAGGGCTATGGTGAAAAAGGAAATATCCTCCGATGAAATCTGGAAAGAAGGTTTCTGAGAAACTGCTTAGTGTTCTGTTAATTCATCTCACCGAGTTACATCTGTATTTCGTGGATCTCTTTGCTAGCCTTATTTCTGTGGAATCTGAGAACAGATATTTCGGATCCCTTTGAAGACCATAGGGCTAAACGAAATATCCTCCGATAACAAAGAGAAAGAAGCTTTCTGAGAAACTTCTTTGTGTTCTGTGAAATCATCTCACAGAGTTACAGCGTTCCCCTCAAGAAGCCTTTCGCTGAGACAGTTCTTGTGGAATTCACAAAGTGATATTTGGAAGACCATAGAGGGCTATGGTGAAAAAGGAAATATCCTAAGATGAAATCTGGAAAGAAGCTTTCTGAGAATCTGCTTAGTGTTCTGTTAATTCATCTCACAGAGTTACATCTGTATTTCGTGGATCTCTTTGCTAGCCTTATTTCTGTGGAATCTGAGAACAGATATTGCGGATCCCTTTGAAGACTATAGGGCCAAAGGGCATATCCTCCGATAACAAAGAGAATGAAGCGTTCTGAAAAACTTCTTTGTGTTCTGTGAAATCATCTCACAGAGTTACAGCTTTCTCCTCAAGAAGCCTTTCGCTAAGACAGTTCTTGTGGAATTGGCAAAGTGATATTTGAAAGCCCATAGAGGGCTAAGTTGAGAAACGAAATATCCTCATATGAAATCTGGAAAGAAGCTTTCTGAGAAACTGCTTAGTGTTCTGTTAATTCATCTCACAGAATTACATCTGTATTTCATGAATCTCTTTGCTAGCCTTATTTCTGTGGAATCTGAGAACAGATATTTCGGATCCCTTTGAAGACGATAGGGCCAAAGGAAATATCCTCCGATAACAAAGAGAAAGAAGCTTTCTGAGAAACTTCTTTGTGTTCTGTGAAATCATCTCACAGAGTTACAGCTTTCCGCTCAAGAAGCCTTTCACTAAGACAGTTCTTGTGGAATTGGCAAAGTGATATTTGGAAGCCCATAGAGGGCAATGGTGAAAAAGGAAATATCCTCTGATGAAATCTGGAAAGAAGCTTTCTGAGAATCTGCTTAGTGTTCTGTTAATTCATCTCACAGAGTTACATCTGTATTTCGTGGATCTCTTTGCAAGCCTTATTTCTGTGGAATCTGAGAACAGATATTTCGGATCGCTTTGAAGACTATAGGGCCAAAGGAAATATCCTCCGATAACAAAGAGAAAGAAGCTTTCTGAGAAACTTCTTTGTGTTCTGTGAAATCATCTCACAGAGTTACAGCTTTCCCCTCCAGAAGCCTTTCGCTAAGACAGTTCTTGTGGAATTGGCAAAGTGATATTTGGAAGCCCATAGAGGGCTATGGTGAAAAAGGAAATATCCTCCGATGAAATCTGGAAAGAAGCTTTCTGAGAATCTGCTTAGTGTTCTGTTAATTCATCTCACAGAGCTACATCTGTATTTCGTGGATCTCTTTGCTAGCCTTATTTCTGTGGAGTCTGAGACAGATATTTCGGATCCCTTTGAAGACTATAGGGCCAAAGGAAATATCCTCTGATAACAAAGAGAAAGAAGCTTTCTGAAAAACTTCTTTGTGTTCTGTGAAATCATCTCACAGAGTTACAGCTTTCCGCTCAAGAAGCCTTTCGCTAAGACAGTTCTTGTGGAATTGGCAGAGTGATATTTGAAAGCCCATAGAGGGCTAAGTTGAGAAACGAAATATCCTCTGATGAAATCTGGAAAGAAGCTTTCTGAGAAACAGCTTAGTGTTCTGCTAATTCATCTCACAGAATTACATCTATATTTCGTGAATCTCTTTGATAGCCTTATTTCTGTGGAATCTGAGAACAGATATTTCGGATCCCTTTGAAGACTATAGGGCCAAAGGAAATATTCTCCTATAACAAAGAGAAAGAAGCTTTCTGAGAAACTTCTTTGTGTTCTGTGAAATCATCTCACAGAGTTACAGCTTTCCCCTCAAGAAGCCTTTCGCTAAGACAGTTCTTGTGGAATTGGCAAAGTGATATTTGGAAGCCCATAGCGGGCTATGGTGAAAAAGGAAATATCCTCTGATGAAATCTGGAAAGAAGCTTTCTGAGAATCTGCTTAGTGTTCTGTTAATTCATCTCACAGAGTTACATCTGTATTTCGTGGATCTCTTTGCTAGCCTTATTTCTGTGGAGTCTGAGAACAGATATTTCGGATCCCTTTGAAGACTATAGAGCCAAAGTAAATATCCTCTGATAACAAAGAGAAAGAAGCTTTCTGAAAAACTTCTTTGTGTTCTGTGAAATCATCTCACAGAGTTACAGCTTTCCCCTCAAGAAGCCTTTCGCTAAGACACTTCTTGTGGAATTGGCAAAGTGATATTGGGAAGCCCATAGAGGGCTATGGTGAAAAAGGAAATATCCTCCGATGAAATCTGGAAAGAAGCTTTCTGAGAAACTGCTTAGTGTTCTGTTAATTCATCTCACAGAGTTTCATCTGTATTTCGAGGATCTCTTTGCTATCCTTATTTCTGTGGAATCTGAGAACAGATATTTCGGATCCCTTTGAAGACCATAGGGCCAAACGAAATATCCTCCGATAACAAAGAGTAAGAAGCTTTCTGAGAATCTTCTTTGTGTCTGTGAAATCATCTCACAGAGTTTCAGCTTTCCCCTCAAGAAGCCTTTCGCTAAGACAGTTCTTGTGGAATTGGCAAAGTGATATTTGAAAGCCCATAGAGGGCTAAGTTGAGAAATGAAATATCCTCAGATGAAATCTGGAAAGAAGCTTTCTGTGAAACTGCTTAGTGTTCTGTTAATTCATCTCACAGAATTACATCTGTATTTCGTGGATCTCTTTGCTAGCCTTATTTCTGTGGAATCTGAGAACAGATATTTCGGATCCCTTTGAAGTCTATAGGTCGAAAGGAAATATCCTCCGATAACAAAGAGAAAGAAGCTTTCTGAGAAACTTCTTTCTGTTCTGTGAAATCATCTCACAGAGTTTCAGCTTTCCCCTAAAGAAGCCTTTCGCTTAGACAGTTCTTGTGGAATTGGCAAAGTGATATTTGGAAGCCCATAGAGGGCTATGGTGAAAAAGGAAATATCCTCAGATGAAATCTGGAAAGAAGCTTTATGAGAATCTGCTTAGTGTTCTATTAATTCATCTCACAGAGTTACATCTGTATTTCGTGGATCTCTTTGCTAGCCTTATTTCTGTGGAATCTGAGAACAGATATTTCGGATCCCTTTGAAGACTATTGGGCCAAAGGAAATATCCTCCGGTAACAAAGAGAAAGAAGCTTTCTGAGAAACATCTCAGTGTTCTGTGAAATCATCTCACAGAGTTACAGCTTTCCCCTCAAGAAGCCTTTCGCTGAGACAGTTCTTGTGGAATTGGCAAAGTGATATTTGGAAGCCCATAGAGGGCTATGGTGAAAAAGGAAATATCCTCAGATGAAATCTGGAAAGAAGCTTTCTGAGAATCTGCTTAGTGTTCTCTTAATTCATCTCACAGAGTTACATCTGTATTTCGTGGATCTCTTTGCTAGCATTATTTCTGTGGAATATGAGAACAGATATTTCGGATCTCTTTGAAGAGTATAGGGCCAAAGGGCATATCCTCCGATAACAAAGACAAAGAAGCTTTCTGAAAAACTTCTTTGTGTTCTGTGAAATCATCTCACAGAGTTACAGCTTTCCCTTCAAGAAGCCTTTCGCTAAGACAGTTCTTGTGGAATTGGCAAAGTGATATTTGAAAGCCCATAGAGGGCTATGTTGAGAAAGGATATATACTCAGATGAAATCTGGAAAGAAGTTTCTGAGAAACTGCTTAGTGTTCTGTTAATTCATCTCACAGATTTACATCTGTATTTCGTGGAACTCTTTGCTAGCCTTATTTCTGTGGAATCTGAGAACAGATATTTCGGATCCCTTTGAAGACCATTGGGCCAAACGAAATATCCTCCGTTAACAAAGAGAAAGAAGCTTTCTGAGAAACTTCTTTGTGTTCTGTGAAATCATCTCACAGAGTTACAGCTTTCCCCTCAAGAAGCCTTTCGCTGAGACAGTTCTTGTGGAATTGGCAAAGTGATATTTGGAAGCCCATAGAGGGCTATGGTGAAAAAGGAAATATCCTCCGATGAAATCTGGAAAGAAGCTTTATGAGAATCTGCTTAGTGTTCTGTTAATTCATCTCACAGAGTTACATCTGTATTTCGTGGATCTCTTTGCTAGCCTTATTTCTGTGGAATCTGAGAACAGATATTTCGGATCCCTTTGAAGACCATAGGGCCAAAGGAAATATCCTCCGATAACAAAGAGAAAGAAGCTTTCTGAGAAACTTCTTTGTGTTCTGTGACATCATCTCACAGAGTTACAGCTTTCCCCTCAAGAAGCCTTTCGCTGAGGCAGTTCTTGTGGAATTGGCAAAGTGATATTTGGAAGCCCATAGAGGGCTATGGTGAAAAAGGAAATATCCTCCGATGAAATCTGGAAAGAAGCTTTCTGAGAAACTGCTTAGTGTTCTGTTAATTCATCTCACAGAGTTACATCTGTATTTCGTGGATCTCTTTGCTAGCATTATTTCTGTGGAATCTGAGAACAGATATTTCGGATCCCTTTGAAGACTATAGGGCCAAAGGGCATATCCTCCGATAACAAAGAGAATGAAGCTTTCTGAAAAACTTCTTTGTGTTCTGTGAAATCATCTCACAGAGTTACAGCTTTCCCCTCATGAAGCCTTTCGCTAAGACAGTTCTTGTGGAATTGGCAAAGTGATATTTGAAAGCCCATAGAGGGCTAAGTTGAGAAACGAAATATCCTCAGATGAAATCTGGAAAGAAGCTTTCTGAGATACTGCTTAGTGTTCTGTTAATTCATCTCACAGAATTACATCTGTATTTCGTGAATCTCTTTGCTAGCCTTATTTCTGTGGAATCTGAGAACAGATATTTCGGATCCCTTTGAAGTCTATAGGGCCAAAGGAAATATTCTCCGATAACAAAGAGAAAGAAGCTTTCTGAGAAACTTCTTTGTGTTCTGTGAAATCATCTCACAGAGTTACAGCTTTCCCCTCAAGAAGCCTTTCGCTAAGACAGTTCTTGTGGAATTGGCAAAGTGATATTTGGAAGCCCATAGCGGGCTATGGTGAAAAAGGAAATATCCTCTGATGAAATCTGGAAAGAAGCTTTCTGAGAATCTGCTTAGTGTTCTGTTAATTCATCTCACAGAGTTACATCTGTATTTCGTGGATCTCTTTGCTAGCCTTATTTCTGTGGAGTCTGAGAACAGATATTTCGGATCCCTTTGAAGACTATAGGGCCAAAGGAAATATCCTCTGATAACAAAGAGAAAGAAGCTTTCTGAAAAACTTCTTTGTGTTCTGTGAAATCATCTCACAGAGTTACAGCTTTTCCCTCAAGAAGCCTTTCGCTAAGACAGTTCTTGTGGAATTGGCAAAGTGATTTTGGGAAGCCCATAGACGGCTATGGTGAAAAAGGAAATATCCTCCGATGAAATCTGGAAAGAAGCTTTCTGAGAAACTGCTTAGTGTTCTGTTAATTCATCTCACAGAGTTTCATCTGTATTTCGTGGATCTCTTTGCTAGCCTTATTTCTGTGGAATCTGAGAACAGATATTTCGGATCCCTTTGAAGACGATAGGGCCAAAGGAAATATCCTCCGATAACAAAGAGAAAGAAGCTTTCTGAGAAACTTCTTTGTGTTCTGTGAAATCATCTCACAGAGTTACAGCTTTCCGCTCAAGAAGCCTTTCGCTAAGACAGTTCTTGTGGAATTGGGAAAGTGATATTTGGAAGCCCATAGAGGGCAATGGTGAAAAAGGAAATATCCTCGGATGAAACCTGGAAAGAAGCTTTCTGAGAATCTGCTTAGTGTTCTGTTAATTCATCTGACAGAGTTACATCTGTATTTCGTGGATCTCTTTGCTAGCCTTATTTCTGTGGAATCTGAGAACAGCTATTTCGGATCGCTTTGAAGACTATAGGGCCAAAGGAAATATCCTCCGATAACAAAGAGAAAGAAGCTTTCTGAGAAACTTCTTTGTGTTCTGTGAAATCATCTCACTGAGTTACAGCTTTCCCCTCCAGAAGCCTTTCGCTAAGACAGTTCTTGTGGAATTGGCAAAGTGATATTTGGAAGCCCATAGAGGACTATGGTGAAAAAGGAAATATCCTCCGATGAAATCTGGAAAGAAGGTTTCTGAGAAAGTGCTTAGTGTTCTGTTAATTCATCTCACAGAGTTACATCTGTATTTCGTGGATCTCTTTGCTAGCCTTATTTCTGTGGAATCTGAGAACAGATATTTCGGATCCCTTTGAAGACCATAGGGCTAAACGAAATATCCTCCGATAACAAAGAGAAAGAAGCTTTCTGAGAAACTTCTTTGTGTTCTGTGAAATCATCTCACAGAGTTACAGCGTTACCCTCAAGAAGCCTTTGGCTGAGACACTTCTTGTGGAATTCACAAAGTGATATTTGGAAGACCATAGAGGGCTATGGTGAAAAAGGAAATATCCTCAGAGGAAATCTGGAAAGAAGCTTTCTGAGAATCTGCTTAGTGTTCTGTTAATTCATCTCACAGAGTTACATCTGTATTTCGTGGATCTCTTTGCTAGCATTATTTCTGTGGAATCTGAGAACAGATATTGCGGATCCCTTTGAAGACTATAGGGCCAAAGGGCATATCCTCCGATAAAAAAGAGAATGAAGCTTTCTGAAAAACTTCTTTGTGTTCTGTGAAATCATCTCACAGAGTTTCAGCTTTCCCCTCAAGAAGCCTTTCGCTAAGACAGTTCTTGTGGAATTGGCAAAGTGATATTTGAAAGCCCATAGAGGGCTAAGTTGAGAAACGAAATATCCTCATATGAAATCTGGAAAGAAGCTTTCTGAGAAACTGCTTAGTGTTCTGTTAATTCATCTCACAGAATTACATCTGTATTTCGTGAATCTCTTTGCTAGCCTAATTTCTGTGGAATCTGAGAACAGATATTTCGGATCCCTTTGAAGACTATAGGGCCAAAGGAAATATTCTCCGATAAAAAAGAGAAAGAAGCTTTCTGAGAAACTTCTTTGTGTTCTGTGAAATCATCACACAGAGTTACAGCTTTCCCCTCAAGTAGCCTTTCGCTAAGACAGTTCTTGTGGAATTGGCAAAGTGATATTTGGAAGCCCATAGCGGTCTATGGTGAAAAAGGAAATATCCTCTGATGAAATCTGGAAAGAAGCTTTCTGAGAATCTGCTTAGTGTTCTGTTAATTCATCTCACAGAGTTACATCTGTATTTCGTGGATCTCTTTGCTAGCCTTATTTCTGTGGAGTCTGAGAACAGATATTTCGAATCCCTTTGAAGACTATAGGGCCAAAGGAAATATCCTCTGATAACAAAGAGAAAGAAGCTTTCTGAAAAACTTCTTTGTGTTCTGTGAAATCATCTCACAGAGTTACAGCTTTCCGCTCAAGAAGCCTTTCGCTAAGACAGTTCTTGTGGAATTGGCAAAGTGATATTGGGAAGCCCATAGAGGCCTATGGTGAAAAAGGAAATATCCTCCGATGAAATCTGGAAAGAAGCTTTCTGAGAAACTGCTTAGTGTTCTGTTAGTTCATCTCACAGAGTTTCATCTGTATTTCGTGGATCTCTTTGCTAGCCTTATTTCTGTGGAATCTGAGAACAGATATTTCGGATCCCTTTGAAGACGATAGGGCCAAAGGAAATATCCTCCGATAACAAAGAGAAAGAAACTTTATGAGAAACTTCTTTGTGTTCTGTGAAATCATGTCACAGAGTTACAGCTTTCCGCTCAAGAAGCCTTTCGCTAAGACAGTTCTTGTGGAATTGGCAAAGTGATATTTGGAAGCCCATAGAGGGCTATGGTGAAAAAGGAAATATCCTCAGATGAAATCTGGAAAGAAGCTTTCTGAGAAACTGCTTAGTGTTCTGTTAATTCATCTCACAGAGTTACATCTGTATTTCGTGGACCTCTTTGCTAGCCTTATTTCTGTGGAATCTGAGAACAGATATTTCGGATCCCTTTGAATACGATAGCGCCAAAGGAAATATCATCCGATAACAAAGAGAAAGAAGCTTTCTGAGAAACTTCTTTGTGTTCTGTGAAATCATCTCACAGAGTTACAGCTTTCCCCTCAAGAAGCCTTTCGCTAAGCCAGTTCTTGTGGAATTGGCAAACTGATATTTCGAAGCCCGTAGAGGGCTACGGTGAAAAGGGAAATATCCTCACATGAAATCTGGAAAGAAGCTTTCTGAGAAACTGCTTAGTGTTCTGTTAATTCATCTCACAGAGTTACATCTGTATTTCGTGGATCTCT
Organism: Macaca fascicularis; assembly: GCF_037993035.2. Classification (NCBI taxonomy): domain Eukaryota; kingdom Metazoa; phylum Chordata; class Mammalia; order Primates; family Cercopithecidae; genus Macaca; species Macaca fascicularis. The sequence goes on from NC_088389.1 coordinate 33,098,129, forward strand.
TTGCTAGCCTTATTTCTGTGGAATCTGAGAACAGATATTTCGGATCCCTTTGAAGACTACAGGGCCAAAGGAAATATCCTCCGATAACAAAGGGAAAGAAACTTTCTGAGAAACTTCTTTGTGTTCTGTGAAATCATCTCACAGAGTTACAGCTTTCCCCTCAATAAGCCTTTCGCTAAGACAGTTCTTGTGGAATTGGCAAAGTGATATTTGGAAGCCCATAGAGGGCTATGGTGAAAAAGGAAATATCCTCAGAAGAAATCTGGAAAGAAGCTTTCTGAGAAACTGCTTAGGGTTCTGTTAATTCATCTCACAGAGTTACATCTGTATTTCGTCGATCTCTTTGCTAGCCTTATTTCTGTGGAATCTGAGAACAGATATTTCGGATACCTTCGAAGACTATAGGGCCAAAGGAAATATCCTCCGATAACAAAGAGAAAGAAGCTTTCTGAGAAACTTCTTTGTGTTCTGTGAAATCATCTCACAGAGTTACAGCTTTCCCCTTCAGAAGCCTTTCGCTCAGACAGTTCTTGTGGAATTGGCAAAGTGATATTGGGAAGCCCATAGAGGGCTGTGGTGAAAAAGGAAATATCCTCCGATGAAATCTGGAAAGAAGGTTTCTGAGAAACTGCTTAGTGTTCTGTTAATTCATCTCACAGAGTTACATCTGTATTTCGTGGATCTCTTTGTTAGCCTTATTTCTGTGGAATCTGAGAACAGATATTTCGGATTCCTTTGAAGACCATAGGGCCAAATGAAATATCCTCCGATAACAAAGAGAAAGAAGCTTTCTGAGAAACTTCTTTGTGTTCTGTGAAATCATCTCACAGAGTTACAGCTTTCCCCTCAAGAAGCCTTTCGCTGAGACAGTTCTTGTGGAATTCGCAAAGTGATATTTGGAAGCCCATAGAGGGCTATGGTGAAAAAGGAAATATCCTCAGATGAAATCTGGAAAGAAGCTTTCTGAGAATCTGCTTAGTGTTCTGTTAATTCATCTCACAGAGTTACATCTGTATTTCGTGGATCTCTTTGCTAGCCTTATTTCTGTGGAATCTGAGAACAGATATTGCGGATCCCTTTGAAGACTATAGGGCCAAAGGGCATATCCTCCAATAACAAAGAGAAGGAAGCTTTCTGAGAAACTTCTTTGTGTTCTGTGAAATCATCTCACAGAGTTACAGCTTTCCCCTCAAGAAGCCTTTCGCTAAAACAGTTCTTCTGGAGTTGGCAAAGTGATATTTGGAAGCCGCTAGAGGGCTATGGTGAAAAAGGAAATATCCTCAGATGAAATCTGGAAAGAAGCTTTATGAGAAACTGCTTAGTGTTCTGTTAATTCATCTCACAGAGTTACATCTGTATTTCGTGGATCTCTTTGCTAGCCTTATTTCTGTGGAATCTGAGAACAGATATTTCGCATCCCTTTGAAGACGATAGCGCCAAAGGAAATATCCTCCGATAACAAAGAGAAAGAAGCTTTCTGAGAAACTTCTTTGTGTTCTGTGAAATCATCTCACAGAGTTACAGCTTTCCCCTCAAGAAGCCTTTCGCTAAGCCAGTTCTTGTGGAATTGGCAAACTGATATTTCGAAGCCCATAGAGGGCTACGGTGACAAGGGAAATATCCTCAGATGAAATCTGGAAAGAAGCTTTCTGAGAAACTGCTTAGTGTTCTGTTAATTCATCTCACAGAGTTACATCTGTATTTCGTGGATCTCTTTGCTAGCCTTATATCTGTGGAATCTGAGAACAGATATTTCAGATCCCTTTGAAGACCATAGGGCCAAACGAAATATCCTCCGATAACAAAGAGAAAGAAGCTTTCTGAGAAACTTCTTTGTGTTCTGTGAAATCATCTCACAGAGTTACAGCTTTCCCCTCAAGAAGCCTTTCGCTGAAACAGTTCTTGTGGAATTCGCAAAGTGATATTTGGAAGCCCATAGAGGGCTATGGTGAAAAAGGAAATATCCTCAGATGAAATCTGGAAAGAAGCTTTCTGAGAATCTGCTTAGTGTTCTGTTAATTCATCTCACAGAGATACATCTGTATTTCGTGGATCTCTTTGCTAGCCTTATTTCTGTGGTGTCTGAGAACAGATATTGCGGATCCCTTTGAAGACTATAGGGCCAAAGGGCATATCCTCCAATAACAAAGAGAATGAAGCTTTCTGAAAAACTTCTTTGTGTTCTGGGAAATCATCTCACAGAGTTACAGCTTTCCCCTCAAGAAGCCTTTCGCTAAGACAGTTCTTGTGGAATTGGCAAAGTGATATTTGAAAGCCCATAGAGGGCTAAGTTGAGAAACGAAATATCCTCAGATGAAATCTGGAAAGAAGCTTTCTGAGAAACTGCTTAGTGTTCTGTTAATTCATCTCACAGAATTACATCTGTATTTCGTGAATATCTTTGCTAGCCTTATTTCTGTGGAATCTGAGAACAGATATTTCGGATCCCTTTGAAGACTATAGGGCCAAAGGAAATATTCTCTGATAACAAAGAGAAAGAAATTTCTGAGAAACTTCTTTGTGTTCTGTGAAATCATCTCACAGAGTTACAGCTTTCCCCTCAAGAAGCCTTTCGCTAAGACAGTTCTTGTGGAATTGTCAAAGTGATATTTGGAAGCCCATAGCGGGCTATGGTGAACAAGGAAATATCCTCTGATGAAATCTGGAAAGAAGCTTTCTGAGAATCTGCTTAGTGTTCTGTTAATTCATCTCACAGAGTTACATCTGTATTTCGTGGATCTCTTTGCTAGCCTTATTTCTGTGGAGTCTGAGAACAGATATTTCGGATCCCTTTGAAGACTATAGGGCCAAAGGAAATATCCTCTGATAACAAAGAGAAAGAAGCTTTCTGAAAAACTTCTTTGTGTTCTGTGAAATCATCTCACAGAGTTACAGCTTTCACCTCAAGAAGCCTTTCGCTAAGACAGTTCTTGTGGAATTGGCAAAGTGATATTTGGAAGCCCATAGAGGGCTATGGTGAAAAAGGAAATATCCTCCTATGAAATCTGGAAAGAAGCTTTCTGAGAAACTGCTTAGTGTTCTGTTAATTCATCTCACAGTGTTTCATCTGTATTTCGTGGATCTCTTTGCTAGCCTTATTTCTGTGGAATCTGAGAACAGATATTTCGGATCCCTTTGAAGACGATAGGGCCAAAGGAAATATCCTCCGATAACAAAGAGAAAGAAGCTTTCTGAGAAACTTCTTTGTGTTCTGTGAAATCATCTCACAGAGTTACAGCTTTCCGCTCAAGAAGCCTTTCGCTAAGACAGTTCTTGTGGAATTGGCAAAGTGATATTTGGAAGCCCATAGAGGGCTATGGTGAAAAAGGAAATATACTCAGATGAAATCTGGAAAGAAGGTTTCTGAGAATCTGCTTAGTGTTCTGTTAATTCATCTCACAGAGTTACATCTGTATTTCGTGGATCTCTTTGCTAGCCTTATTTCTGTGGAATCTAAGAACAGATATTTCGGATCCCTTTGAAGACTATAGGGCCAAAGGAAGTATCCTCCGATAACAAAGAGAAAGAAGCTTTCTGAGAAACTTCTTTGTGTTCTGTGAAATCATCTCACAGAATTTCAGCTTACCCCTCAAGAAGCCTTTCGCTAAGACAGTTCTTGTGGAATTGGCAAAGTGATATTTGAAAGCCCATAGAGGGCTAAGTTGAGAAACGAAATATCCTCAGATGAAATCTGGAAAGAAGCTTTCTGTGAAACTGCTTAGTGCTCTGTTAATTCATCTCACAGAATTACATCTGTATTTCGTGGATCTCTTTGCTAGCCTTATTTCTGTGGAATCTGAGAACAGATATTTCGGATCCCTTTGAAGACTATAGGTCGAAAGGAAATATCCTCCGATAACAAAGACAAAGAAGCTTTCTGAGAAACTTCTTTGTGTTCTGTGAAATCATCTCACAGAGTTTCAGCTTTCCCCTCAAGAAGCCTTTCGCTGAGACAGTTCTTGTGGAATTGGCAAAGTGATATTTGGAAGCCCATTGAGGGCTATGGTGAAAAAGGAAATATCCTCAGATGAAATCTGGAAAGAAGCCTTCTGAGAATCTGCTTAGTGTTCTGTTAATTCATCTCACAGAGTTACATCTGTATTTCCTGGATCTCTTTGCTAGCCTTATTTCTGTGGAATCTGAGAACAGATATTTCGGATCCCTTTGAAGACTATGGGGCCAAAGGAAATATCCTCCGGTAACAAAGAGAAAGAAGCTTTCTGAGAAACTTCTCAGTGTTCTGTGAAATCATCTCACACAGTTACAGCTTTCCCCTCAAGAAGCCTTTCGCTGAGACAGTTCTTGTGGAATTGGCAAAGTGATATTTGGAAGCCCATAGAGGGCTATGGTGAAAAAGGAAATATCCTCAGATGAAATCTGGAAAGAAGCTTTCTGAGAATCTGCTTAGTGTTCTGTTAATTCATCTCACAGAGTTACATCTGTATTTCGTGGATCTCTTCGCTCGCCTTATTTCTGTGGTATCTGAGAACAGATATTTCGGATCCCTTTGAAGACTATAGGGCCAAAGGGAATATCCTCCGATAACAAAGAGAAAGAAGCTTTCTGAAAATCTTCTTTGTGTTCTGTGAAATCATCTCACAGAGTTATAGCTTTCCCCTCAAGAAGCCTTTCGCTAAGACAGTTCTTGTGGAATTGGCAAAGTGATATTTGGAAGCCCATAGAGGGCTATGGTGAAAAAGGAAATATCCTCCGATGAAATCTGGAAAGAGGCTTTCTGAGAAACTGCTTAGTGTTCTGTTAATTCATCTCACAGAGTTACATCTGTATTTCGTGGATCTCTTTGCTAGCCTTATTTCTGTGGAATCTGAGAACAGATATTTCGGATCCCTTTGAAGAGTATAGGGCCAAAGGAAATATCCTCCGATAACAAAGAGAAAGAAGCTTTCTGAGAAACTTCTTTGTGTTCTGTGAAATCATCTCACAGAGTTACAGGTTTCCCCTCCAGAAGCCTTTCGCTAAGACAGTTCTTGTGGAATTGGCAAAGTGATATTTGGAAGCCCATAGAGGGCTATGGTGAAAAAGGAAATATCCTCCGATGAAATCTGGAAAGAAGGTTTCTGAGAAACTGCTTAGTGTTCTGTTAATTCATCTCACAGAGTTACATCTGTATTTCGTGGATCTCTTTGCTAGCCTTATTTCTGTGGAATCTGAGAACAGATATTTCGGATCCCTTTGAAGACCATAGGGCCAAACGAAATATCCTCCGATAACAAAGAGAAAGAAGCTTTCTGAGAAACTTCTTTGTGTTCTGTGAAATCATCTCACAGAGTTACAGCTTTCCCCTCAAGAAGCCTTTCGCTGAGACAGTTCTTGTGGAATTCGCAAAGTGATATTTGGAAGCCCATAGAGGGCTATGGTGAAAAAGGAAATATCCTTAGATGAAATCTGGAAAGAAGCTTTCTGAGAATCTGCTTAGTGTTCTGTTAATTCATCTCACAGAGTTACATCTGTATTTCGTGGGTCTCTTTGCTAGCCTTATTTCTGTGGAATCTGAGAACAGATATTGCGGATCCCTTTGAAGACTATAGGGCCAAAGGGCATATCCTCCAATAACAAAGAGAATGAAGCTTTCTGAAAAACTTCTTTGTGTTCTGGGAAATCATCTCACAGAGTTACAGCTTTCCCCTCAAGAAGCCTTTCGCTAAGACAGTTCTTGTGGAATTGGCAAAGTGATATTTGAAAGCCCATAGAGGGCTAAGTTGAGAAACGAAATATCCTCAGATAAAATCTGGAAAGAAGCTTTCTGAGAAACTGCTTAGAGTTCTGTTAATTCATCTCACAGAATTACATCTGTATTTCGTGAATCTCTTTGCTAGTCTTATTTCTGTGGAATCTGAGAACAGATATTTCGGATCCCTTTGAAGACTATAGGGCCAAAGGAAATATCCTCTGATAACAAAGAGAAAGAAGCTTTCTGAAAAACTTCTTTGTGTTCTGTGAAATCATCTCACAGAGTTACAGCTTTCCCCTCAAGAAGCCTTTCGCTAAGACAGTTCTTGTGGAATTGGCAAAGTGATATTGGGAAGCCTATAGAGGGCTATGGTGAAAAAGGAAATATCCTCCGATGAAATCTGGAAAGAAGCTTTCTGAGAAACTGCTTAGTGTTCTTTTAATTCATCTCACAGAGTTTCATCTGTATTTCGTGGATCTCTTTGCTAGCCTTATTTCTGTGGAATCTGAGAACAGATATTTCGGATCCCTTTGAAGACGATAGGGCCAAAGGAAATATCCTCCGATAACAAAGAGAAAGAAGCTTTCTGAGAAACTTCTTTGTGTTCTGTGAAATCATCTCACAGAGTTACAGCTTTCCGCTCAAGAAGCCTTTCGCTAAGACAGTTCTTGTGGAATTGGCAAAGTGATATTTGGAAGCCCATAGAGGGCAATGGTGAAAAAGGAAATATCCTGTGATGAAATCTGGAAAGAAGCTTTCTGAGAATCTGCTTAGTGTTCTGTTAATTCATCTCACAGAGTTACAACTGTATTTCGTGGATCTCTTCGCTCGCCTTATTTCTGTGGTATCTGAGAACAGATATTTCGGATCCCTTTGAAGACTATGGGGCCAAAGGAAATATCCTCCGGTAACAAAGAGAAAGAAGCTTTCTGAGAAACTTCTCAGTGTTCTGTGAAATCATCTCACACAGTTACAGCTTTCCCCTCAAGAAGCCTTTCGCTGAGACAGTTCTTGTGGAATTGGCAAAGTGATATTTGGAAGCCCATAGAGGGCTATGGTGAAAAAGGAAATATCCTCAGATGAAATCTGGAAAGAAGCTTTCTGAGAATCTGCTTAGTGTTCTGTTAATTCATCTCACAGAGTTACATCTGTATTTCGTGGATCTCTTCGCTCGCCTTATTTCTGTGGTATCTGAGAACAGATATTTCGGATCCCTTTGAAGACTATAGGGCCAAAGGGAATATCCTCCGATAACAAAGAGAAAGAAGCTTTCTGAAAATCTTCTTTGTGTTCTGTGAAATCATCTCACAGAGTTACACCTTTCCCCTCAAGAAGCCTTTCGCTAAGACAGTTCTTGTGGAATTGGCAAAGTGATATTTGGAAGCCCATAGAGGGCTATGGTGAAAAAGGAAATATCCTCCGATGAAATCTGGAAAGAGGCTTTCTGAGAAACTGCTTAGTGTTCTGTTAATTCATCTCACAGAGTTACATCTGTATTTCGTGGATCTCTTTGCTAGCCTTATTTCTGTGGAATCTGAGAACAGATATTTCGGATCCCTTTGAAGAGTATAGGGCCAAAGGAAATATCCTCCGATAACAAAGAGAAAAAAGCTTTCTGAGAAACTTCTTTGTGTTCTGTGAAATCATCTCACAGAGTTACAGGTTTCCCCTCCAGAAGCCTTTCGCTAAGACAGTTCTTGTGGAATTGGCAAAGTGATATTTGGAAGCCCATAGAGGGCTATGGTGAAAAAGGAAATATCCTCCGATGAAATCTGGAAAGAAGGTTTCTGAGAAACTGCTTAGTGTTCTGTTAATTCATCTCACAGAGTTACATCTGTATTTCGTGGATCTCTTTGCTAGCCTTATTTCTGTGGAATCTGAGAACAGATATTTCGGATCCCTTTGAAGACCATAGGGCCAAACGAAATATCCTCCGTTAACAAAGAGAAAGAAGCTTTCTGAGAAACTTCTTTGTGTTCTGTGAAATCATCTCACAGAGTTACAGCTTTCCCCTCAAGAAGGCTTTCGCTGAGACAGTTCTTGTGGAATTGGCAAAGTGATATTTGGAAGCCCTTAGAGGGCTATGGTGAAAAAGGAAATATCTTCCGATGAAATCTGGAAAGAAGGTTTCTGAGAAACTGCTTAGTGTTCTGTTAATTCATCTCACAGAGTTACATCTGTATTTCGTGGATCTCTTTGCTAGCCTTATTTCTGTGGAATCTGAGAACAGATATTTCGGATCCCTTTGAAGACCATAGGGCCAAACGAAATATCCTCCGATAACAAAGAGAAAGAAGCTTTCTGAGAAACTTCTTTGTGTTCTGTGAAATCATCTCACAGAGTTACACCTTTCCGCTCAAGAAGCCTTTCGCTAAGACAGTTCTTGTGGAATTGGCAAAGTGATATTTGGAAGCCCATAGAAGGCAATGGTGAAAAAGGAAATAACCTCTGATGAAATCTGGAAAGAAGCTTTCTGAGAATCTGCTTAGTGTTCTGTTAATTCATCTCACAGAGTTACAACTGTATTTCGTGGATCTCTTCGCTCGCCTTATTTCTGTGGTATCTGAGAACAGATATTTCGGATCCCTTTGAAGACTATAGGGCCAAAGGGAATATCCTCCGATAACAAAGAGAAAGAAGCTTTCTGAAAATCTTCTTTGTGTTCTGTGAAATCATCTCACAGAGTTACAGCTTTCCCCTCAAGAAGCCTTTCGCTAAGACTGTTCTTGTGGAATTGGCAAAGTGATATTTGGAAGCCCATAGAGGGCTATGGTGAAAAAGGAAATATCCTCAGTTGAAATCTGGAAAGAAGCTTTCTGAGAAACTGCTTAGTGTTCTGTTAATTCATCTCACAGAGTTACATCTGTATTTCGTGGATCTCTTTGCTAGCCTTATTTCTGTGGAATCTGAGAACAGATATTTCGGATCCCTTTGAAGACTATAGGGCAAAAGGAAATATCCTCCGATAACAAAGAGAAAGAAGCTTTCTGAGAAACTTCTTTGTGTTCTGTGAAATCATCTCACAGAGTTATAGCTTTCTCCTCCAGAAGCCTTTCGCTAAGACAGTTCTTGTGGAATTGGCAAAGTGATATTTGGAAGCCCATAGAGGGCTATGGTGAAAAAGGAAATATCCTCCGATGAAATCTGGAAAGAAGGTTTCTGGGAAACTGCTTAGTGTTCTGTTAATTCATCTCTCAGAGTTACTTCTGTATTTCGTGGATCTCTTTGCTAGCCTTATTTCTGTGGAATCTGAGAACAGATATTTCGGATCCCTTTGAAGACTATAAGGTCAAAGGAAATATCCTCCGATAACAAAGAGAAAGAAGCTTTCTGAGAAACTTCTTTGTGTTCTGTGAAATCATCTCACAGAGTTACAGCTTTCCCCTCAAGAAGCCTTTCGCTAAAACAGTTCTTGTGGAGTTGGCAAAGTGATATTTGGAAGCCGCTAGAGGGCTATGGTGAAAAAGGAAATATACTCAGATGAAATCCGGATAGAAGCTTTCTGAGAAACTGCTTAGTGTTCTGTTAATTCATCTCACAGAGTTACATCTGTATTTCGTGGATCTCTTTGCTAGCCTTATTTCTGTCGAATCTGAGAACAGATATTTCGGATCCCTTTGAATACGATAGCGCCAAAGGAAATATCCTCCGATAACAAAGAGAAAGAAGCTTTCTGAGAAACTTCTTTGTGTTCTGTGAAATCATCTCACAGAGTTACAGCTTTCCCCTCAAGAAGCCTTTCGCTAAGCCAGTTCTTGTGGAATTGGCAAACTGATATTTCGAAGCCTATAGAGGGCTACGGTGAAAAGGGAAATATCCTCAGATGAAATCTGGAAAGAAGCTTTCTGAGAAACTGCTTAGTGTTCTGTTAATTCATCCCACAGAGTTACATCTGTATTTCGTGGATCTCTTTGCTAGCCTTATTTCTGTGGAATCTGAGAACAGATATTTCGGATCCCTTTGAAGACTATAGGGCCAAAGGAAATATCCTCCGATAACAAAGAGAAAGAAGCTTTCTGAGAAACTTCTTTGTGTTCTGTGAAATCATCTCACAGAGTTACAGCTTTCCCCTCAAGAAGCCTTTCGCTAAGACAGCTCTTGTGGAATTGGCAAAGTGATATTTGGAAGCCCATAGCGGGCTATGGTGAAAAAGGAAATATCCTCAGAAGAAATCTGGAAAGAAGCTTTCTGAGAAACTGCTTAGTGTTCTGTTAATTCATCTCACAGAGTTACATCTGTGTTTCGTGGATCTCTTTGCTAGCCTTCTTTCTGTGTAATCTGAGAACAGATATTTCGGATCCCTTCGAAGACTATAGGGCCAAAGGAAATATCCTCCGATAACAAAGAGAAAGAAGCTTTCTGAGAAACATCTTTGTGTTCTGTGAAATCATCTCACAGAGTTACAGCTTTCCCCTCCAGAAGCCTTTCGCTAAGACAGTTCTTGTGGAATTGGCAAAGTGATATTTGGAAGCCCATAGAGGGCTGTGGTGAAAAAGGAAATATCCTCCGATGAAATCTGGAAAGAAGGTTTCTGAGAAACTGCTTAGTGTTCTGTTAACTCATCTCACAGAGTTACATCTGTATTTCGTGGATCTCTTTGCTAGCCTTATTTCTGTGGAATCTGAGAACAGATATTTCGGATCCCTTTGAAGACCATAGGGCCAAACGAAATATCCTCCGATAACAAAGAGAAAGAAGCTTTCTGAGAAACTTCTTTGTGTTCTGTGAAATCATCTCACAGAGTTACAGCTTTCCCCTCAAGAAGCCTTTCGCTGAGACAGTTCTTGTGGAATTCGCAAAGTGATATTTGGAAGCCCATAGAGGGCTATGGTGAAAAAGGAAATATCCTTAGATGAAATCTGGAAAGAAGCTTTCTGAGAATCTGCTTAGTGTTCTGTTAATTCATCTCACAGAGTTACATCTGTATTTCGTGGGTCTCTTTGCTAGCCTTATTTCTGTGGAATCTGAGAACAGATATTGCGGATCCCTTTGAAGACTATAGGGCCAAAGGGCATATCCTCCAATAACAAAGAGAATGAAGCTTTCTGAAAAACTTCTTTGTGTTCTGGGAAATCATCTCACAGAGTTACAGCTTTCCCCTCAAGAAGCCTTTCGCTAAGACAGTTCTTGTGGAATTGGCAAAGTGATATTTGAAAGCCCATAGAGGGCTAAGTTGAGAAACGAAATATCCTCAGATAAAATCTGGAAAGAAGCTTTCTGAGAAACTGCTTAGAGTTCTGTTAATTCATCTCACAGAATTACATCTGTATTTCGTGAATCTCTTTGCTAGTCTTATTTCTGTGGAATCTGAGAACAGATATTTCGGATCCCTTTGAAGACTATAGGGCCAAAGGAAATATTCTCTGATAACAAAGAGAAAGAAGCTTTCTGAGAAACTTCTTTGTGTTCTGTGAAATCATCTCACAGAGTTACAGCTTTCCCCTCAAGAAGCCTTTCGCTAAGACAGTTCTTGTGGAATTGGCAAAGTGATATTTGGAAGCCCATAGAGGGCTAGGTGAAAAAGGAAATATCCTCCGATGAAATCTGGAAAGAAGCTTTCTGAGAAACTGCTTAGTGTTCTGTTAATTCATCTCACAGTGTTTCATCTGTATTTCGTGGATCTCTTTGCTAGCCTTATTTCTGTGGAATCTGAGAACAGATATTTCGGATCCCTTTGAAGACTATAGGGCCAAAGGAAATATTCTCCGATAACAAAGAGAAAGAAGCTTTCTGAGAAACTTCTTTGTGTCCTGTGAAATCATCTCACAGAGTTACAGCTTTCCCCTCAAGAAGCCTTTCGCTAAGACAGTTCTTTTGGAATTGGCAAAGTGATATTTGGAAGCCCATAGCGGGCTATGGTGAAAAAGGAAATATCCTCTGATGAAATCTGGAAAGAAGCTTTCTGAGAATCTGCTTAGTGTTCTGTTAATTCATCTCAGAGTGTTACATCTGTATTTCGTGGATCTCTTTGCTAGCCTTATTTCTGTGGAGTCTGAGAACAGATATTTCGGATCCCTTTGAAGACTATAGGGCCAAAGGAAATATCCTCTGATAACAAAGAGAAAGAAGCTTTCTGAAAAACTTCTTTGTGTTCTGTGAAATCATTTCACAGAGTTACAGCTTTCCCCTCAAGAAGCCTTTCGCTAAGACAGTTCTTGAGGAATTGGCAAAGTGATATTGGGAAGCCCATAGAGGGCTATGGTGAAAAAGGAAATATCCTCCGATGAAATCTGGAAAGAAGCTTTCTGAGAAACTGCTTAGTGTTCTGTTAATTCATCTCACAGAGTTTCATCTGTATTTCGTGGATCTCTTTGCTAGCCTTATTTCTGTGGAATCTGAGAACAGATATTTCGGATCCCTTTGAAGACTATAAGGTCAAAGGAAATATCCTCCGATAACAAAGAGAAAGAAGCTTTCTGAGAAACTTCTTTGTGTTCTGTGAAATCATCTCACAGAGTTACAGCTTTCCCTTCAAGAAGCCTTTCGCTAAAACAGTTCTTGTGGAGTTGGCAAAGTGATATTTGGAAGCCGCTAGAGGGCAATGGTGAAAAAGGAAATATCCTCCGATGAAATCTGGAAAGAAACTTTCTGAGAAACTGCTTAGTGTTCTGTTAATTCATCTCACAGTGTTTCATCTGTATTTCGTGGATCTCTTTGCTAACCTTATTTCTGTGGAATCTGAGAACAGATATTTCGGATCCCTTTGAAGACGATAGGGCCAAAGGAAATATCCTCCGATAACAAAGAGAAAGAAGCTTTCTGAGAAACTTCTTTGTGTTCTGTGAAATCATCTCACAGAGTTACAGCTTTCCGCTCAAGAAGGCTTTCGCTAAGACAGTTCTTGTGGAATTGGCAAAGTGATATTTGGAAGCCCATAGAGGGCAATGGTGAAAAAGGAAATATACTCAGATGAAATCTGGAAAGAAGGTTTCTGAGAATCTGCTTAGTGTTCTGTTAATTCATCTCACAGAGTTACATCTGTATTTCGTGGATCTCTTTGCTAGCCTTATTTCTGTGGAATCTGAGAACAGATATTTCGGATCCCTTTGAAGACTATAGGGCCAAAGGAAATATCCTCCGATAACAAAGAGAAAGAAGCTTTCTGAGAAACTTCTTTGTGTTCTGTGACATCATCTCACAGAGATACAGCTTTCCCCTCAAGAAGCCTTTCGCAGAGACAGTTCTTGTGGAATTCGCAAAGTGATATTTTGAAGCCCATAGAGGGCTATGGTGAAAAAGGAAATATCCTCAGATGAAATCTGGAAAGAAGCTTTCTGAGAATCTGCTTAGTGTTCTGTTAATTCATCTCACAGAGTTACATCTGTATTTCGTGGATCTCTTTGCTAGCCTTATTTCTGTGGAGTCTGAGAACAGATATTTCGGATCCCTTTGAAGACTACAGGGCCAAAGGAAATATCCTCTGATAACAAAGAGAAAGAAGCTTTCTGAAAAACTTCTTTGTGTTCTGTGAAATCATCTCACAGAGTTACAGCTTTCCCCTCAAGAAGCCTTTCGCTAAGACAGTTCTTGTGGAATTGGCAAAGTGATATTGGGAAGCCTATAGAGGGCTATGGTGAAAAAGGAAATATCCTCCGATGAAATCTGGAAAGAAGCTTTCTGAGAAACTGCTTAGTGTTCTTTTAATTCATCTCACAGAGTTTCATCTGTATTTCGTGGATCTCTTTGCTAGCCTTATTTCTGTGGAATCTGAGAACAGATATTTCGGATCCCTTTGAAGACGATAGGGCCAAAGGAAATATCCTCCGATAACAAAGAGAAAGAAGCTTTCTGATAAACTTCTTTGTGTTCTGTGAAATCATCTCACAGAGTTACAGCTTTCCGCTCAAGAAGCCTTTCGCTAAGACAGTTCTTGTGGAATTGGCAAAGTGATATTTGGAAGCCCATAGAGGGCAATGGTGAAAAAGGAAATATTCTCTGATGAAATCTGGAAAGAAGCTTTCTGAGAATCTGCTTAGTGTTCTGTTAATTCATCTCACAGAGTTACAACTGTATTTCGTGGATCTCTTCGCTCGCCTTATTTCTGTGGTATCTGAGAACAGATATTTCGGATCCCTTTGAATACGATAGCGCCAAAGGAAATATCCTCCGATAACAAAGAGAAAGAAGCTTTCTGAGAAACTTCTTTGTGTTCTGTGAAATCATCTCACAGAGTTACAGCTTTCCCCTCAAGAAGCCTTTCGCTTAGCCAGTTCTTGTGGAATTGGCAAACTGATATTTCGAAGCCCATAGAGGGCTACGGTGAAAAGGGAAATATCCTCAGATGAAATCTGGAAAGAAGCTTTCTGAGAAACTGCTTAGTGTTCTGTTAATTCATCCCACAGAGTTACATCTGTATTTCGTGGATCTCTTTGCTAGCCTTATTTCTGTGGAATCTGAGAACAGATATTTCGGATCCCTTTGAAGACTATAGGGCCAAAGGAAATATCCTCCGATAACAAAGAGAAAGAAGCTTTCTGAGAAACTTCTTTGTGTTCTGTGAAATCATCTCACAGAGTTACAGCTTTCCCCTCAAGAAGCCTTTCGCTAAGACAGTTCTTGTGGAATTGGCAAAGTGATATTTGGAAGCCCATAGCGGGCTATGGTGAAAAAGGAAATATCCTCAGAAGAAATCTGGAAAGAAGCTTTCTGAGAAACTGCTTAGTGTTCTGTTAATTCATCTCACAGAGTTACATCTGTGTTTCGTGGATCTCTTTGCTAGCCTTCTTTCTGTGTAATCTGAGAACAGATATTTCGGATCCCTTCGAAGACTATAGGGCCAAAGGAAATATCCTCCGATAACAAAGAGAAAGAAGCTTTCTGAGAAACATCTTTGTGTTCTGTGAAATCATCTCACAGAGTTACAGCTTTCCCCTCCAGAAGCCTTTCGCTAAGACAGTTCTTGTGGAATTGGCAAAGTGATATTTGGAAGCCCATAGAGGGCTGTGGTGAAAAAGGAAATATCCTCCGATGAAATCTGGAAAGAAGGTTTCTGAGAAACTGCTTAGTGTTCTGTTAACTCATCTCACAGAGTTACATCTGTATTTCGTGGATCTCTTTGCTAGCCTTATTTCTGTGGAATCTGAGAACAGATATTTCGGATCCCTTTGAAGACCATAGGGCCAAACGAAATATCCTCCGATAACAAAGAGAAAGAAGCTTTCTGAGAAACTTCTTTGTGTTCTGTGAAATCATCTCACAGAGTTACAGCTTTCCCCTCAAGAAGCCTTTCGCTGAGACAGTTCTTGTGGAATTCGCAAAGTGATATTTGGAAGCCCATAGAGGGCTATGGTGAAAAAGGAAATATCCTTAGATGAAATCTGGAAAGAAGCTTTCTGAGAATCTGCTTAGTGTTCTGTTAATTCATCTCACAGAGTTACATCTGTATTTCGTGGGTCTCTTTGCTAGCCTTATTTCTGTGGAATCTGAGAACAGATATTGCGGATCCCTTTGAAGACTATAGGGCCAAAGGGCATATCCTCCAATAACAAAGAGAATGAAGCTTTCTGAAAAACTTCTTTGTGTTCTGGGAAATCATCTCACAGAGTTACAGCTTTCCCCTCAAGAAGCCTTTCGCTAAGACAGTTCTTGTGGAATTGGCAAAGTGATATTTGAAAGCCCATAGAGGGCTAAGTTGAGAAACGAAATATCCTCAGATAAAATCTGGAAAGAAGCTTTCTGAGAAACTGCTTAGAGTTCTGTTAATTCATCTCACAGAATTACATCTGTGTTTCGTGAATCTCTTTGCTAGCCTTATTTCTGTGGAATCTGAGAACAGATATTTCGGATCCCTTTGAAGACTATAGGGCCAAAGGAAATATTCTCTGATAACAAAGAGAAAGAAGCTTTCTGAGAAACTTCTTTGTGTTCTGTGAAATCATCTCACAGAGTTACAGCTTTCCCCTCAAGAAGCCTTTCGCTAAGACAGTTCTTGTGGAATTGGCAAAGTGATATTTGGAAGCCCATAGAGGGCTAGGTGAAAAAGGAAATATCCTCCGATGAAATCTGGAAACAAGCTTTCTGAGAAACTGCTTAGTGTTCTGTTAATTCATCTCACAGTGTTTCATCTGTATTTCGTGGATCTCTTTGCTAGCCTTATTTCTGTGGAATCTGAGAACAGATATTTCGGATCCCTTTGAAGACTATAGGGCCAAAGGAAATATTCTCCGATAACAAAGAGAAAGAAGCTTTCTGAGAAACTTCTTTGTGTCCTGTGAAATCATCTCACAGAGTTACAGCTTTCCCCTCAAGAAGCCTTTCGCTAAGACAGTTCTTTTGGAATTGGCAAAGTGATATTTGGAAGCCCATAGCGGGCTATGGTGAAAAAGGAAATATCCTCTGATGAAATCTGGAAAGAAGCTTTCTGAGAATCTGCTTAGTGTTCTGTTAATTCATCTCAGAGTGTTACATCTGTATTTCGTGGATCTCTTTGCTAGCCTTATTTCTGTGGAGTCTGAGAACAGATATTTCGGATCCCTTTGAAGACTATAGGGCCAAAGGAAATATCCTCTGATAACAAAGAGAAAGAAGCTTTCTGAAAAACTTCTTTGTGTTCTGTGAAATCATTTCACAGAGTTACAGCTTTCCCCTCAAGAAGCCTTTCGCTAAGACAGTTCTTGAGGAATTGGCAAAGTGATATTGGGAAGCCCATAGAGGGCTATGGTGAAAAAGGAAATATCCTCCGATGAAATTTGGAAAGAAGCTTTCTGAGAAACTGCTTAGTGTTCTGTTAATTCATCTCACAGAGTTTCATCTGTATTTCGTGGATCTCTTTGCTAGCCTTATTTCTGTGGAATCTGAGAACAGATATTTCGGATCCCTTTGAAGACTATAAGGTCAAAGGAAATATCCTCCGATAACAAAGAGAAAGAAGCTTTCTGAGAAACTTCTTTGTGTTCTGTGAAATCATCTCACAGAGTTACAGCTTTCCCCTCAAGAAGCCTTTCGCTAAAACA